>NW_024544156.1:0-365000 GCF_018167655.1 Microtus oregoni | reverse complement strand
TGTTCCTTAAATGACCATTGTAAAAAAAATAAACTTATCAATCTTGTATTTTCAAAATATATATCTATAATGATGAAAGATTAATAGAATAGGAATATTTTTAGGAGTATGCCTGTTATACAGTCAGCTTTTGGAATCGCATTTTTCTCAATAACTTGAGGATAGGGCTTTTTGTGCTTGTCTAATTTATTCTAACTCATAGGTCATTTGGTTAAGTGAAAATCATATGAACATTTAAAGTCATTACAACATGAGCTTAAATTTAAACGTACCTATTTACTAACTTAACACTATTGGATATAATGTCATAATAATTCCTTTTCTCTCAAAAGGGAAATGCATGAACATGTTTTCATTTCCTATCAGGATTAGATGAGAAAATAGCTGCTGTTAAAATAGTGGTGTATACTTATTTTCAACTGTAAGTAAAAATGACAAGGATTGCTTAGCATCTTTAAAGAGTTTACATATTTGGAGATAGTTGAGATATGCCTGCCTTTTCTTTTTTCTAAGATATATTTTTAACCATAAATTACTAATTCTTTGTGTAAAATTCAGTGTTCTTCAATCAGGCTTAATTCATCTGTTCAGTAGCTTCTCAAAGTATCTGTAGGAACGAATGTTTTTCTCTAGTCAAACGAAAATTTTAGGTTATTTACAGAGATGTGTAACCATCACAACAGACCAATTTTAGCACTTTTATACTACCTCCAGGGGAAATTTCTGTGCATTTAAAATCTGTCAGAGCTACTACTCTAGTCTTGGAAAATGACTAAAGCATTTCTTTGTATATATTTTTGGTTTGGGGATATACTGCTCCAATGGGATCTTCTATTTTTATTAGAAATTTTTTAATACAATCTTTTCTCATTTTGCATAGCTATCCCCATTCCCTCTGCCTCCCCTGCTCCTGCCTCCTCCACCTTCCCTCTACACCATTTCCCCCATCCACTCCTCAGAATGGTTAAGGTTTCCCATGGGGAGTCGACAAAGTCTGACATTTCACTTCCAGGCAAACCCAAGGTCCTCCCCACTACATCTAGGTTGAGCAAGATATCACTCCAAAAAGAATGGGCTCCGAGATATCAGTTTAAGCACTAGAGATACATCCTGGTCCCACTGCTATTGGCCTCACACACTGTCCAAGCCTCATAAATGCCCCCCACATTCAGCAGGTCTAAATTTTATTTATATACAGATGTGCCCACTATCAGTCCAGAGTCAGTGAGTTCTCACTAGCTCAGGTCAGCAGTGTCTGTGGGTATCAGCATCATGGTCTTAACTCCTTTTCTCATATTATCACTCCTCCCTCTCTTGGACTGGTCTCAGGTATCTCGGTCCAGTACTTCCCTGTAGATCTCTGTATCTGCTTCCATCAGTTGATCATTGAAATTCTATGATGACAATTAAGGTAGTCATCAGTCTGATTACAGGGGAAGGCCAATTTAGGTATCTTCTCCACTGTTGCTTAGAGTCTTAATTGGAGTCATCCTTGAGAATTCCTGGGATTTTCCTTAGTGCTGTTTCTTAATAGCTCTTTAATGGCTCCCTCAATCAGGATATCACTTTCCTTTATCTGCTTCTCTGTTCTTCCCTTCTCTTGAACATCCCATTCCCTCATGTTTGCCTCCTCCCTCCCCTCCATGTCCCCCACCCTCCCTTCTCTCCCCCCTCATAATTTTCTCAGGAGGTCTTGTCTGATATGTGTTCTTTTCTGTGAAGATTCTTTCATTGGGTATAATATTTGGCCATGATTATTCCATTTACTTGAGTTGAATTTTATTTAGAATTGTAAATATTACTTAGTCTGATGTAAAGTGGAGGGACCAGCCATGTACTTCCTCAGTTGAACAGCCATACTGATAATTCCATTGTCCTGATATATTTTTATTTTGGCTGGGCTCAACTACATTTTACAGCAGTATTAAAAGAACAGAAAACAAATATAACTTTTAACATGATACAAAGCTGGCTAGTTTCTAGCCATTTTCATATAGAAATGGTTTCAATAAAATCAGCTATGTGTCAACATACCCTGCCTGCCACCAATGATTTCATTATGCTGCTCAGTATCTTTCAAAATATCTTCAAGGAGGAAACATTTCCATGCAATCAATTGTTTGTAGAATTAAGCTGAAACATTTAAAAAATGAAATAAGGCACACAGGACCACAAAAGACACCAGAAGTGCCAGTAGAATGACTGTAATAGTTTTGAACACATTTCTCTGATGACCCTAGTAAGAGCTTCTGAGGGCACCCAGTCTGTAGATGATGCTGGGCATTATGGCCACCAGCTGTGACAAAGCAAGGAGGACAACACAGGGATTCAGAGATCTCCAAAAGGCTTGTGAACTTGTGTTCATCATTGAGTTGGTTTTCCACAGGATTCCATCAAATCTCGTCTCCTCTAGTGCCCTTGCAACTCCTTTTCCACTCACTCCAAGATAGAATGTCAACATTGTGCTTTCTGATGTTTATTCTTTGGGAGGCATAACATGAGGGACTGCTTGTGGGGGTTTCTGTCCTGCCCAGTTCCCACAGTTGGTTAGCCCCAAAGAAATTCACACAGAGAGTCTACATTAGATATAAACTTATTGGCCCACTAGCTCAGGCCTCAGAGTAGCTCTTATAACTTATATTAACCCATTATTCTTATCTATGATAGCCACATGGCTCAGTACCTTTTTCGGTGGGATAGGTCACATCTTGCTTCTTCTGTGGTCTGGGCAGGACTGTGGAGGAATGGGCTTCCTCCTTCCCAGCATTCTCCCGTTCTCATTGTTCCACCTTTACTTCCTGTCTGGTTGTCCCACCTATACTTCCTACCTGGCCAATCAGCATTTATTTAAAACATGATTGACAGGATACAGACAATTCCCCTGCACCATGGAGGGGAGGTGTTGTTATGGGGAGAAGGATTTTTACACCCAGAAATACTAAAAGAAATTCCCTTATTTACTGTTTTCCTTATTTAAGACATAATTATACAGTGCATCTACTTTCCAATTGTGTACTTAAAGTACCTTAGCTTTGTGAATGCAAGTATACAGACTCTTGCATTCTCTTCCTACTTACATCACCTCTCCTAGCATGCTGACACATTTTCTTAAAACCACTTAACAATCCTTAAAAATTCCCTTGCTCAATACTCTTCATTCATCCTTGAATCCCAAAAGATTCTCTCACCAAGATCATATATGTGTTTTTATACTAAATAGTGAAGTTTCAATATCTCAGAAAAAATAAAAGCAGACTCTGGTCAATATAATATATTTTATAGATTTATTCAATTGTGAATAGCATTAAAGCAAATGCATATATGTAAATATTTTCTTCCAACGCCATGTATTATGTTTTTAATACTGCTATAAATAATGTTGGACTTGTGAAACTTGTGAATGTCAAACTTACTTCTCCATCATCACCTTTCTAGTCTCCACTTCATATACAACTCTTATCCTGAAAAGAAACTGAATATATACATTCTGAAATAAGTGGCTTTGAAAAAAATTCTGATGTCATCTGACCATGGTGGTGCTCTCCTATAATCCCTGTTGTCAGAAGGCTGACAATGGAGAGTTATGAGATCAAGGCCAGGTAGTGTTACATAATAAGAACTTGACTTTATAATAAATTAAAGGATATATAATATGTGCTCATGTGATATTAAATCAGGTACCTACCTCTGATGGCTAAGCTAAGGATAATTCTTAATTCTAAGTGTTATTCACATTGGTATATTTATTTTTAATATTACTTCAACATCCAATTACCAGAGAGTGCCATGTTTTCTGCTGCTGAAAGTCCTTTCTGCAAAGTCCTGCCAAACTGTGCAAATTAGTTCTTGCCCTGTTCCTCATCAGGATGACACATCTCTTCATTGCCTGATTCTCAAGAGGGATACATTTAGGGAAGTAGTTTAAGTGGGCAAACCTGTGCTGGACACATGTTTATTAATTCATGCTCTGGAGACTGAGAACAGTGGTGGCAGGAGTTGAAAGAAAAGGAGCTATAGCCTCATGGTGACAGAGAATCTAAGTGGCTTTATTTAACACCATGGTGAATCTGGCCAACAGTGACCTAACTGAAGTTCAGATGGCTGATAGTTTATTCTGTTCCATTTTATCAGCAATGGAGATGTGTGACAGCAGAAAAGCTGTGACCGTTGGTGACAGGGCTCTGAAATTCAGGTAGCTGCCCAGGAGACTAACAGCAGGAGTCTGTGTGATAACAGCTGAGTAACAAACTGTTCCTCGAAGGGGAATCTTTGCTGGTACAGCTTTCTGTACATTATACGTTGTTTACCTAGCTAGGTAACACTGTCACTTTTGCCATTGCCTTTTTTCACTGTTAAAGATGGAATTCAGAATCTTTCACAGGCTAAAATTGTGCCCAAGCCATCATCTACGCATCTACCCTTCCTTTCTTAGTCATGATTGCATTCCAATTAACAAATATTTACATATTTGTTTCAGTTGATACTTTCATAAGCACTGTGAGTCTTGAAGAAAAGATTATTTTCTGATTCCCAGTTCATCTTTCTAGCCATCTTAATGATTTCCTGGCAACAATTTTTATGTAGGAAAGGGAGAAACAATAATTATACATACATATTACTCTTTCTTTTTCTCTCAGTAATATTTTGCTCTAGTAGAAGCGATGCCAATGAGGCTGAGCCTGATAAGCTGAATTAGACACACAATGATGCTAAAAGCATTTTGGATTGAATATTGTTTTGTCCTTAAACATTATACACATAGAGGACAGTCTGGTCAAGCATTTTGCAAATGAATTCCATTCATCATTGGAGGCTTGCCTGATCAGAGAAAATCCATCATCACCAATATGCCATTAATGACTTATTTCAACTCTGCTTCAACAAAGTACACAAAGCATACATCTACAAATGGTTGTACCTGGGGGTCATGAATGTCATAATATTAGAATATGCTGTGAAAGATTATATATTGTATATGATTATTTGACCTACTTATCTATAGAGTAACTAGGTAAATAGGTAGTAGGTCAGAGATGAGTGACAAAATTGTGGAGAATCCAGCTCTAAGAGATAGAGAGAGTTATCAGCAGATTGTGCCACACATCTACACAGATTTCATACATTCAAACTATCACCATGTTTCAAATATCATCTCTAACTTTATAAGTGTTTTAAAATCAGATTTTATATTATACCCCATAATTTACATTCAACAGTTCATAAAAAGACAACTAATATGAGTTGTTAAAATATGTATTTACTGCAAAGGCAAATATATGTTAATCTCTTCATAGATAAAAAATCCAACCCAAAATATATTTATATTTCACATTGATGCATAATGATTGCATATATATTGTCACATCACATTTTTGTGCACACATACCTTAGGTTTACACAAAGGAAAACTATGTAGGTAAGCATTAATCATATTTACTTACCTACTCTTGCAAGTATCTAATAATGGATCCATTTTTAGCTTTTAAAAGAAAAAGAATAGTCACTTAAATGATTCTGTAGATTAAAAAACCTGAAATGAAGTATCACTTCATTCTTAAAATTTATAAAAATGTTTAGAATGTGCATTTTTATCAGACTACTTAGGGGAATGAAAGTTTGAAATTCAATAAATTTCTAAATAATATTTGTAACTATTCAAGACTAGGAAACAATTGTGCTGAAAGCAATTGATAAAAGGAAAATAAAGCATGCATCTATAGCTGTTAGGCACGCATATTCCTCTTTTACATATTGTTAACTTGTCGATTTTTAAAAATTTCAACAGGTAAACATTTTCAGTCCAGTCAGTGTCTGTGAGTTATTATTGCTGTTGTGAAACACCATGGCTAAAGCTTTATGGGGCAGAAACAGTTTATTTGGCTTACACTTTCACATCACTGTTTATTATTGGAGGAAGTCAGGACAGAAACTCAAACATGGAAAGGAACTAGAGGCAGGAGCTGATGACAGGGGCATAGAAGCATGCAACTCAGTGGCTTGTACTATTTGAACAGTCTGCTTTCTTACAGAACCCAGGACCACAAGACCAGGGATAGTCCCACCTACAACAGCATGAGCCCACCCAAATAAATCACTATTTTTTTTTAAAAGAAAAATGTCTTAAGGGCTTGCCAGTAACCTGATCGTAGGAAGGCAATTTCTGAATTGAGGTTCTCTCTTCCCAGATATAAAGCTAGTTGGTGCAGTTAGTTAGTATAATAGGCATTATCTTTTAAGTTACAAAATGGATCTAGGGTATTTTTAGTTCACTGTATTTTGGAATGTTGTGAAAACAATCTTCTTTCTGGAGATAAATAATCTGGTGATTAAATGGATAGGTAACTTGCTGAATTTCATATAGTAATCTAATAGAAAGGAAAAAATAATATGCATTATAAAGAAAAATATTGTCCTTAAATTATAGAATGACTTAACTTTTAGTTTCATTTTGCTCCATCCAGCCCCTACTGTGTTTCCTCAACTCCAAAATTGTTACCCTCTTTTTATTCAATTATTGCATATGTGTGTGTAAAACATATGCAATATATATAATTACATCATTCTGAAGGGATTTTTGTTATTATAAGCAAACATTTTCTTACTAAAACTGCTTTTCTATTTGTAAACACTAGTGATTTATCTTACTATTGACTAAAAATAAGTCTAATATTTTATACCCTGTCTTTTTAAGTCTATTGAAAGTTATAAAAAGAGCAAGTCTCATAACAGTATTTTAGTATGCTAGACTCTAAAGATGATATTGAACATATTTCTCAGACAACAATCACACCGAATTGATTCCTAACCAATTTCAATTAGAGTTAATGCTGATTCAATGAAGTGTATTGCTTATAATCTCTCTCTCTCTCTCTCTCTCTCTCTCTCTCTCTCACACACACACACACACACACACAAACAGACATACACACATATGTTTGTGTTTCAATTTAATAGTACTGTCAATTGGAGAATAAGTATAATAAGCATACAGATTTCCATATTTGTCCAGTAAAACAGGCCATCAACAGGTAAGACTCACCTTGACAAACATGCCTTTCATTTCCCTGGTATAGTCCTTTTCTGTTATGAAAACAAAACACCTGAGTCTGGGTACTTATTGAGAGAGCGAGAGAGAGAGAGAGAGAGAGAGAGAGAGAGAGGTTTATTTAGCTTGTAGTTTTGGAAGGTGAGAGTACAAAATTACTTTTTCTTTTTTTTTCTTGACATCTCTATTTATTTATTTTTTTATTATTTAATTTATTTATTTATTAAAGATTTCTGCCTCCTCCCCACCACCGCCTTCCATTTCCCTCCCCCTCCCATGATCAAGTTTCCCTCCCTCATCAGCTCGAAGAGCAATCATGGTTCCCTGACCTGTGGGAAGTTCAAGGACCACCCACCTCTATCCAGGTCTAGTAAGGTGAGCATCCAAACTGTGTAGGCTCCCCCAAAGCCAGTACATGCAGTAGGATCAAAATCCCATTGCCATTGTTCTTGAGTTCTCAGTAGTCCTCATTGTCCGCTATGTTCAGCAAGTCCAGTTTTATCCCATGCTTTTTCAGACCCAGGCCAGCTGGCCTTAGTGGTTCCCAATAGAACATCCCCATGGTCTCACTGTGTGGGTGCACCCCTCGCGGTCCTGAGTTCCTTGCTCCCTCTCCCATAGTCCCCATCCTCCAAATTTACTCAGGTGGTCTTGTTTGTTTCTATTTCCCATGTATATTAGATCCATGTACATCTCTCTTAGGGTTCTCATTGTTGTCTAGGTTCTCTGGAACTGTGATTTGTAGGCTGGTTTTCTTTGCTTTATGTTTAAAAACCACTTATGAGTGAGTACATATGATAATTGTCTTTCTGGGTCTGGGTTACCTCACTCAATATGATGTTTCCTAGATCCATCCATTTGTCTGCAAATTTCAAGATGCCATTATTTTTTTCTCCTGTGTAGTACTCCATTGTATAAATGTACCACATTTCCTTATCCATTCTTCAGTTGAGGGGTATTTAGGTTGTTGCTAGATTATAGCTAAGACAAACAAACAATTCTGCTATTAACGTAGTTGAGCACATGTCCTTGTAGTATAGTTGAGCATCCTTTGGGTAATTATTATTATCAAAAGTGGTAATAATCCAATAAAAAATGGAGTACAGACCTCAACAGAGAACTCTCAACAGAGGAATCTAAAGTGGCTAAAAGACACTTATGGAAATGATCAACATCCTTAGTCATCAGCAAAATTTGAATCAAAACAACTCTGAAATTCCATATTAGACCTGTTAGAATGGGCCAATATCACAAACACTCACGACAACTTATGCTGGAGAGGTTTGGGGTAAAGGGAAAAGTCCTGCATTGCTGGTGGGAGTGCAAACTGGTACAGCCCCTTTGGATGTCAGTGTGGCGATGTCTCAAAAAATTAGGAAACAACCTTCCTCAAGAACCAGAGTCAAAACCCGGTCTCGAAAAACCAAAAAAAAAAAAAAAAAAAAAAAAGAACCAGAGGCATTACTATTTTAAAAATGTGAGGAGTACTTGTTTGGGGGTATGTGCTTTTTATTGAAAATTTCTTTAACAAACAGGTCAAAAATGTGATGAAAACTATCATGGCTGGATTGCAGCAAACCAACACTGAAAAGATTCTTCTGAGCTGGGTCCGACAGTCAACGCACAATTATCCACAGCTTAACGTCATCAACTTCACCACCAGCTGGTCTGATGGCCTAGCTTTGAATGCTCTCATCCACAGTCACAGGTAAATTTGAAATTTAAATTGTTTTTTTAAGTATTGATTTAGACACTAATGATGTATTTTATTGCAATATGACCTGTCTACTAGGAAAAATGGTGTTCACAATATCGATCTAAGTATTTATTGAAACAGACTAAGCATATCATCATATATTTACCTGCTTATGTGAGATAGGGCATCTCTAGGTAGGTATTCCTGTCTCAGTTCTCAGAATAATGGGATTACATGCTTTAAACACCATGGCTAGGAGTTTTCTAATTTTTTAGTTACATATGGCTGTGGTTGAAGGAGGAACAAAAATGAACACATTTTATACTTAGACTCCAAAACAACCAGATTATTTCATGACTTTGCTAATAAGGGGGCTGATAGATTTCAATAGAAGCAGAAATAAGTTTGAGCCTAGACTACAGAACTCAAAGTGGTTTCAAATTTTATGCAAGTGGTTTTAGTGAGATCACCATTCTCAGATAAATAATGTACAGGTAAACATTTGTCATATGAAACATAAGCTTCCATAGCAAACATCATGATATCATGGACGTTTTCTTTCTGATGAGGATTAAAAGAAACATTAAGCATTTTAGTAACCATAGCAAAAAAGGGGGTGGGCATCTAGTGAGTTCAATAACTCAGTGTTCAGAACATCAAAAGAGAGTTTTTTTTTTCTATATAGAGCAGCAAAGCAATTTCTTTGAATTATGGAACAATTCTGTGGGCATTCATATAAATAACAGTATAACATAGTAAACTAAGCAGCTTTACTATAGTCCAGACAGTGTTCTAGTTTTCACAATGACAAAACAATTGTTTTATTTTCTTAGATAATAAAGTTTAATAAATTAATTTATAATTTTTCAAATAAAGTTATAATCATGTGGGAAAGGTGCATATATACATACATAATTATATATAAAATATATTATTTTAAAATACAATACTTTCATATGTACAAGTTATACAGCATCATTCTACATATGATTATATCATGTAATATTTCCTCCAAGAAATATCTACCTTGGTCTTGTCATTAACTGTTCTTTTAAATGACTCCCAAATTAATTGTTTATTTTTTTTAATGAATTCCACTGGACTTCAGCTTCCCAGAATACCCACACAGGTTATCTTTTGTCACGTGTATTTATCTATTTTTGTTCCCTTTTCTTTTTCACCAAGTCTCCCATTTTTCTATACCACTCTTGTTTCCAAAGAAGGCCAGAATATAAATTTTCCTTGTGGTAAGGCTCAACTCAAGGGCAAACTCAAAGTAAGCATCTTTGTCAGGTGTCATGCTGCAGCTGGGCTTAATTAGTCCCATCCAGACCAGGTTTCCAGGTGAGAGATTCAGCAAAACTGACTGTAAAAAGTAGTCTGATTGGTTCTGATCCACACATTTAACAAGGTATACAGGCTGATTTTCATAGGTACAACAAAAGAAAGCTTTCCACAGCTTCAGTACAGTCAGTTAAGGATAGATTGAGCTATTGATTTTGCATCATCAGTTCATGCTCATTAATGCAGCCACATGCTTCACATTAAGGGCCTGAAGAAATATTGATCTTGCTCTTCATGTACATATTAGCAGATAAACAAAAATATTGAGGATTGGCTTATGTGCTCCTTGGTGGCTCTTTCCTATTTTCATTTCAAGTGGGAGACTTCACGCCTGGAAGCATGTTCACACACCATATTTGTTCATTTTCTTTTTATAATTTTTGAACATGTTTCTAAGTAATACAGGAAACATCCAGCTTGTCCTATCCCTGACCTACTTGTTCTCTGCCACAGTGTATCTGCATTTATGTATTTTGAATGAGCCATCAATAACTATCTTTTTATACATTGCATGTTTAGTTCTCAAGAGGTTCCTTACAGTTGCTTGATGCTTTTTCATGAATCACCTGCCTCTTTGTCTTTGACAGATGTTAATATTGTTTATCTAGAGAAAAAAAAACATGGTTGGACTTTCTGTTCCAAGGTGATTGTCATTGGCACTCTTAGGAATGTCATTCAGTGCCCTGATTTCAATAATTGAGTGAGTAAGCTATATAGAACAGAGACAGCAAAGCACAGAGACCTTGGGAATGAAAAGGTTTATGTTCAAACACAATGTCCACTACAGTGAACTTGAAAGGAAGTCAGGTTATACTTTTACACAAAAATGATAATTGATAAGAAATATATACAAAATATAAACATTAAATTATAATAACCTTAAAAATGAATTTAAATTTCCATGCTAACTCCTTTTTCCTATCCCAGGATGTGGTTTAAGAAAAAGTTATCCATTATGTTACTGAGATCTCCCTTTGGTCTAGTTCTGCTCCTTGTTACATGTGATCTTTGTTGAAAGGATCCAGGTGAGAAGAGAGTCAGAATTTATTATGAAATAAAATAAGATACACCTGATGATAAAAATGGGTAGTTCTCAAAGAGGAAAAAACTATCATGGGATGAGAGTCAACGGTAGTCAGAGAGGCAATTTTATAGTGCAAGCATTGGAGGGGTGAGAATTGACATTGGACAAAAGGACAATTGTACCAACCTATATTTTTTAAGTAAGTGTTATACTATTTCTCAAAGTTACTCAAACAAACAGCTTTCCTGATGTACATTTTCCTGCCAAAGTGATTGAGAAACTGATTTGAATTGATGGTTCCTAAAGAAGAAAGTGATTTATCTTTATTGTATACCAGAAAGTCAAAACAAGATAGTGTGATTTTAATTTTCTCAATGGTATAGAAAAATCATGTCTCCACCAAGGGTAAAAGAGAGATTCAGATTCAGATCCAATTCATTTACCAAAGACCTGAAATTGAGGTTTCTTATTTCATAAGCTGCTGATTATAAGGAAGAGTTCCATCCTCAATATCTTTTAACCCTATTAATATTTGTCTAGCTACCTAAGAGTCATCCCCAGAATTGAAATCCTCAAAACATTTAGAAGGTAACTATTTAAAGACTTATATGTCAACTTTCCTAAGGGGCTTTGGGAGGATTTCCTAAGAAGAATTTCCTTTGTATGGTTTACTTAGGAGTAATGAATCTAGCCAGGTGGTAATGGTGCACACCTTTAATCCCAACACTTGGAGGCAGAGACAAGCACAGCTCTGTGAATTCAAGGCCAGCCTGATGGCCAGCCTAAGAGCTAGTTTCAGGACAGGCTCCAAAGCTACAGAAAAACATTGTCATGAAACAAACAAACGAACATTATGAGTCCAGTTGGAAATTTTTAAAAGTTTGGTGGCTGGAGGAGAAGCTAAAAGTATAGGGAAAAAATCTTTCTAACTCCTTTCTAGGAGTTAATAATTGTTAACCCTAAGGACCCTCTCTATAAGTTCTGATCAGAACCTGTTAATATCCTGGTGAAGGCATTTTTATCATATTTCTGAATGGATTTGAAATTTCTATAATGCACATTGTTTGTAGATCATTGGAATTGATTGAATCTGCAGTCAGATTAGAGATTATATGCGATAATATACAAAAAGATCTGAATATACAAAAGGTTACCAATAATGTACTTCAGAAAGGCTTAGGCTTATGGTTAAATAAGGACCTAAGTACACTTCAGGGAATTCTTCATAGCATTTCCCTGTAGGGTAAGATGGTTCTTCTGTCAATATATTTTTTAAAGATTATTTTCTTGTTCATTTTACTTATTTATATAAGTATGTATCTGCTTGAGTGTATTTCATGTATGTGTAGGCACCTTCAGAGGCCAGACGAGGGCACTAGTTCACTGAAAGATGCAGTTTCAAGCAGCTGTGAGTCATGCAACATGGGTGCTGGGAATGACTTCATGTCCTCTGGGAAAGAAGCAAGCACTCTTATTGAGCAATCTATTCAGTCTGATCCTGTTAATGTTATTTAGTGGATAAGTTGGGGGATCTCATTGGTAAATTCTGCTTTTCCAAAGGACTAAACTCTCCAAAAAGAATATGTAATATTTAATACTGAGAGATATATTTTTAGGCTGAATGATAATGAAGATAAGAAAATGTCACTGTGTCCTTAAAGAGATCTCATGTTTGAAGAAAAAATTTAGTTTCAAGCATATTAAAAAAACCTGAATAGCAAATTTTTAAAGGTACATAATGTAAGGCATTCCATGCTAGGAAAGATATTTTTAATGGTAACAGCATAAACTATTTTCTTAAAAATAAATTTTAATTGTTTGAGATGAATAGGACTATGTCAGTTCCACTTTCCATTTCCTAACCTAAACCCTCCCCCTTCTCTTTCAAATTCATGACCTAAACATGACCTGGACAAGGAGAATACCAGTAGAAATGCTAACTTGAAGGGGGAGAAACTCTTTGAGGTTTCAACCATAAACAAAGAACTATATGCAAGTAAGGTGTGCTAAGAGTAGGAATAGCAATGTTCCCTAGGGAAGGGCACAACAATTGATTATCTGATACCAAATGGTCAGCCCTGAAAACATATACATGCAACTAACATGATAAGGACTAATAGCATTGTGTTTTTGTATTTAGAAGTGTATGTGCTTCATTGTTCTTGGGTGTGTATGTTTACGCTCATATACATATATATGTAAGAACAACTGAAGAAACGGGTTTAAAAAATAATTTATTTATCTATTCCTTATAATTTCTTATATGTTTACATAGTAGTTTGATATAGAAAATGATAAAGTCTATAGGTCTTGATCAGGCTTGTTCTGTTTGCTAGATAAAGAAATAAAAGGCAAAAAATTTTTCAATGCAGCAGGTAGCAGTAAAATATTATAACACAGCAAAAAGAATCAGCATCTTACATGCTTCCTCTGTATGGTAAAGTGAGGTGGGGAACACACTAGCTCATTCTGTCCTCCTTTAAAGATGAAGGATAGGATGACATGGGTTCTGATACACAGACATGAGCTACCTAAACCTTCCTATACAGGACAGACTGAGGTGCAGGAACACATGTTTTTTCTTGACCTTAAACATAGGACAGATTAAGGTTAGCACAACAAGGGTTCTATGAGACAGATGCTATCTTTTCCCAAGTCTCCTTCATAGGACACATCCAACCTCCTCTATTGGACAGATTAAGGTTGGAAAGATGTGGATTCTGAGAGTCAGACTGTACCTCCTTCCAAACCACCTACATAGGACAAAATGAACTAGAGAGACCAATAATTCATTTCTAACCTTCTTTTTAGCACAGGCAAAGGCTTGGGCAACATAAATAGTGAGAAAAATCTACCTTCGTAGCATACTTTGTAGGGCTTACTGGGGTGGAGCACACAGTAGTTCAGTTGTAACTACTTCCGTATACCCAATTACATTAGAATAACATCAATTTCAAAAGACAAAAGCAAACCCCCTGCAATTCTCCTTTGAAGGACAGTCTGAGATTGAGAGTTCATGAGGTAACTCCTATCCACCTAGAACACTTTGAAACTACACTGTAGAGTAGATCATGGTTATAAGAGCTTGGAATCAGAAACAGAAGCTAGTGCCTTCTAGTATAGTGGTTCTCTGTATGTGGGTTTCCACCCCTTTTGAGGGTCAAGTGACCCTTTCACAAGGGTCAATTAAGACAATTGGAAACTAAGATATTTATATTATAATTCATAACCATAGCAAAAAAATACAATTAATAAGTAACAATGAAAGAAATTCTATGTTTGAGGATCATGACTATATATATATATATATATATATATATATATATATATATATATATATATAGTTGCAGGATGAGAAAGGTTGAAAACTACTGTTCTAGCTCTTTTTCATAGGATAAAGTGGAGGTGTAGAACATGCTAGGATGCTCTTGTAGTTATCTGCAGTACAGATGAAGGTGGATTTTGAGAAACAAACACGGGGTTCCTTCAAGACTTTTTGGGAGGGAGGACTGAAGTAGGCTTCTCACTCCACTCCTAGTTATACTATGTGTAATTATGCATACATAGGACAAATAAAGGTTAGCGTGATGTCGATTTTAGAAGACAGAGACCAGCTCCCTCCAAGCCTCACCTGTAGTCTGGGCAGGTGGAGATCATTCTAGTTAATTACCAACTTCCCTCAGAGGACAGTTTAAGATTAGAACTATATGGATACTGAGATAAACTCAATAGCTCCCTCTAATCATGCTCTATAGGAATACTGTGGTGGAGAACACGCAAGTTCACTCTAATCCCACTCCGTAAGACATAAAACATAAGATGAAATGGATTCTGAGTAACAGACAGGAACTCCCCCCCAAGCCTTCTTCTTGGGACATATTGAGTTATAGAACACAGTAGTTCACTCATAACCTGTTTAATAGGAAAGGCTAAGAACATGCATTCTGGGAGATAGATGCAAGTTCCTTAAAGCCTCTTTGGTAGGACAGAAGAAGTTGGAGTGCACATTAGTTCATTCCTTTCCTTATCTGTAGGGTATATCAAGCTCTGGAAAACCTGGACTTTGAAGGGAGAGAAACTCTCTCCCTCCAAAATTCTTCAGAAAGACAGACTGAAGTGGAAAGCATACTAGTTAACTCCTATTAAAACTCCACAGGACTGATAAAGTTTAAGGTGTCCTGGACACAGTGTTTTACAGGAGAGATCAATTGTGATTCTGAGAGAAAAACACCAGCTCCCATCAAACCTCTTCTAGGAAGACTGAAGTTGAAAGCACACTAGGTCACCCCCTATCCTCCTACTTTGGATAGAGAAAGGGGCTGAAAACAGGTATTCTGAGAGACAGAAACAAGCTTCCTCTAAGTCTTCTTTGTAAGATACATTAAGATGGAGAGCACATTGGAATATAACTTGTACTTATGACAGATCAAGGTTAGAAATCAATGCATTCTGAGACAGAAAGTAGCTCTCTCCAGGCACTCTTTATAGAACAGACTGAGATGAATAACACACTAGTTCACTCCTACCATATTCTTATTACAGAACAAGGACCAGGCAAAGTGGACACTGAGAGAAAAACAATAGCTACCTCCAAGCTTCCTCCACATGACATGATGAGGTGGAGAGAACAGTAATTCATTACTTACATCTTCCATGGAGCATATCAAGTTAGGAAAACACAGATTCTGACAAACGCACACTAGATTCATATAAACTTCCTTGTAGGGCAGATTGAACTGAAGATCACACTAGTTCATTCTTAAACTCCTCAATAGGACAGGTGAAGGTTAGAATGATATGGATCCAGAAAGACACTAATTTTACTTAGACTCCTCTGTTAGATGCTGAGATGGGAATTACAAAATAACATTGCTAACATACTCCATTGGGATAAACAATTTAGGACAAAAAAACATAAACTTGCTCCCTCCAATCCTCTTTTGTGGGATACAATGAGTTTAAATGCACACTATTTGTGCTTTTTAGTATAGATCAAGTTAGGATTGTGAGAGACAGACACTAGCTTTTTCTCTGAGACCCCTGGTAGGATATATTGAGAAGGAGAGCACAATGGTTCTCTTCTAATGTTATTTAGGGGAAATATCAAGGAGGTTTGGACAACATGAATTCTGAGAAATAGACACTAGCTTCCTCCAAACTTTATCCTTAGAGCATACTGAGGTAGAGAACCTACTAGTTCTTTCATAACTCACTCTTCAGAACATATCAAGTTAAGGACTAAATGAATATAGAGCAACAACTACTAACTCCATCCAAGATTCACACAATGAGGTCGAATGCATGGTAGTCTAGTCCTAACCTCATCAGTATAACAAATCAAGCTTAGGAAACTCTGGATGCTGATAAAGAGAAATGTTCTCCAAGAAAGAATTAGTACAAATTGAAGTAGACTACCTTATTTGTTTTTTTTTTACCTCTTACATAGGACAGATTAAGGTTAGGATGACATGGAGTCTGAGTGACAGATACTAGTTTCCTCCAATCCCCATTCCATGGGACAGACTGTTGTGGAGATTATGCTAGTTCACTCCTAATCTTCCTACTCTCCTCTGTAGAACAGATGGAGGTTAGGACAGCAAATATTTTGTTAGAGAGACACTAGCTCTATTCAAGCATCCTTAGTAGGGCAGACTGAGTTGGAGTGTAAACTAGTTCATGTCTGTCCTCCTCAATAGGAAAGAGTAATTTAGGACAATATGAATACTGAAAGACAGACTCTAGCCCCTCCTAGCATCCTCTCTTGGAAAGACTGATGTGGATATTACAATAGTTCATTCCTAACTTACTGTGAGTCAGGATTAAAGTTAGGACTACATGGCTTATGAGAGGAAAGCACTAATTCTAAGAGTATCCATAGGACAATCTAAATTGAAAAGCATATTACTTCACTTCTTTCCTACTCTGTTAAACAGAATGAGTTAGAATAAAATTTATTCTGAAGGACAGACTAGCTCTGCCAAAGCCTCTTCTATAAGATAAGCTAAGGTTTACAAGAAGCTAGTATATTTTTAAACTCATCAGTAGGACATACCAAATTAGGAAGATTTGGAGAGCGATGGACACCAGCTCTGTAAAAGCCTCTTCTGTAGGAAAAACTGAGATGGAGAGCAGACTAGTTCACTTCTAACTGCTTCTGTAGGGCAGATCAAGATCACTACAATTGAAATCCGATAGATAGACACTATTTCCCTCTAGCTTTTTGCATCGTGATAGAGAGAAGTCTTGATCAGTCCTATCCTTCCTTACCTGTAACACAGATCAAATTTAAGAAAAGAGATTCTGAAAGACAGGCACTAGCTCCCACCAAGCCTTCTTTTGTTATGAAAGACTGGCAGAGAGCACACCTGCTCCCTCATAACTTTCCCCATCAAACTCCTCACACCACTGATTCTTTTTTATTGTTTTCACAGTGCTATACATTTCTCCCTGTCCCTCTTCCTCCCCTCTCTTCTTCTACCGTCTCCTGTGACACCCACACCCCCAATTTACTCAGGAGATCTTGTATTTTTCTCCTTCATATGCAGATGTAAATATGTCTCCCTTAGGGTCTTCTTGTCTAGCTTCTTTGGGGTTGAGGACTGTAGGCTGTTATTTCTTTGCTTTATATCTAAAAGATACCTATGAGTGAGTACATGCTATATTTGTGTTTTTGGGTCTGGGTTATCTTACTCAATATGTTTGTTAAAGACTTATTCATTTATTTATGTATTATGTATACAGTGTTCTGTCTGCATGTGTGCCTACAGACCTGAAGAGGGCACCAGGTCTCATTATAGATGGTTGTGAGCCACCATGTGGTTGCTGGGTATTGAACTCAGGACCTCTGGAAGAATAGTCAGTGTTCTTAACCTCTGAGCCATCATTTTAGCCCTCAATATGTTTTTTTAGATCCATCCATTTGCCTGCAAACATCAAGATGTCATTTTTTTCTACTCTGTAGTACTGCAATATGTTAATGTACACATTATCCATTCTTATTTTGAGGGTCATCTAGGTTTTTTCCAGGTTTTGGGTATTATGAATAATGCTGCTATGAACAAAGTTGAGCACATGTCCTTGTGGTATGGTTGAGCAACTGCTGCAGCCAGCGCAGCCTGGATAGCCAAGACTGGTGGGGGGTGCCGGGATAGAGAAACAGAGGCTTCTTTTCAGGTGGAAGAACAGCAACCTTTATTTTGCCCGGCGACCTTTTATACCTCTACTCCTGTGGAGACCCACTGGCCAGAAAGAACACAATCATCCTTGTCAATTACAGACCACAAGGAAGTTCTGCTTTCAGTCAGGGGGAGTGAGGACAGCTGGATCACAACAACTAGCAACCTTTTGGTATATACCCAAAAATGGTATTGCTGGATCTTGAGGTAGATTTTTCATAATTTTCTGAGAAATCAACATACTGATTTCCAACACAGTTGTACGAGTTATCACTTCCACCAGCAATGGAGGAGTGTTCCCCTTACCTGACTCCTCTGCAGCATAAGAAGTCATCAATGTTTTTGATCTTAGCCATTCTGACAGGTGTAAGTTGGAATCTCAGAGTTGTTTGTGATTTGTATTTTTCTGATGGCTAAGGATGGTGAGCATTTCCTTAAGTGTCTTTCGGTCTTTTGAAATTCATCTGTTAAGAGTTCTCTGTTTAGGTCTCTACTATGTTTTTGTATTGAATTATTTCTTCTTTTGATGTCAAGTTTCTTGAGTTCTTTGTATATTTTGGAGATCAGTTCTCTGTCTGATGTGGGGTGTGTGAAGATCCTTTTCCATGCTGTAATCTGCAATTTTATCTTGTTAACTGTGCCCTTTATTTACAGAGGCTTCTCGGTTTGAAGAGATCCCATTTATTAATTGTTGTTCTTAGTATCTGTACTACTGGGGTTATATTTAGGAAGTGGTCTCCTGTGCCAATGTGTTTGTGTATTTCCCACTTTCTCTTCTATGAGGTTCAGTGTGGTTAGTTTTATGTTGAGGTCTTTGATCCATACACTTGAGGTTTGTGCATGGGGATAGATATGGATCTATTTTCATTCTTCAATATGTTGGCATTTGATTATGTCAGCACCATTTGTTGAATATGCTTTCTTTTTACCATTCAATTCCCACACCTATAAATACCTGTTTTTTGACAAAGAAGCTAAAAATACCACTCATTCTTAAAGACAGACATTAGCTCCCTTCAAGTTTCCTCTGTAGGACAAAATAATATGGACAGCACCTTACTTCACTCCATTTTTTTTTAGTTGGACAGATAAATATTAGGAAAACACAGCTTCTGAGGGACAGGCACTTGATTCATTGAGACTCTTTCACGGACAGCCGGAGGTGGCATGTCAACTAATTAGTAATTAGTTTAATTACTTAAATTAGTTTAAGTAATAATAAGTACTTAATTTATCCATAAAACAGATCAAGTTGAGGACAACTTTGATTCTATGAGAGAGAAACCAGCTCTCTCCAAATTCTTTGCAGTAGGACAAACTGAAATAGAGAGTACATTAGTTCATCCCTAATCTTCCCCATAAAACAGATGATAAATTTCATGAGATACATTATGAGAGACCAACACACTGCTTCAATCCATTCCCTCTAAGCAAGACAGACTATGGTGGAAAGCATACTAATTCAATTGTAACCATATCTAGAGAATGGAGCAAGATTAAGAGGACATAGATTCTAATAGATGAATAGTTAATCACTCCATTCCCCTCTGTAGGACAGGGTGAGGTAGAGCACACTAGTTTATTTTTAACCTTCTCTGTAGAACAGATCAAGGTTACTAGCACTTAGTATCTGAGAGATAGATGCGACATAGTCTCTAGCCCTCTCAATAGAACCAACTGATATAGGGAGTACACTACTTTATTAATAACATCCTCAGTAAGGACAAATCATCTCAAAGCATCATAGATTCTGAGAGACAGCCACTACTTCCCTACCAACATCCTCTGTAGAACAGACTGAGATGGAGAGCTCTCCAGTTTACTCCTATCCTGCTCTGTTGAACATAATGTGTCTGAATGGCTTGGATTGTAAGAGACAAACACTAACTCCCTTCAGTTATTTTCCAAAGAAGAGACTGAGGTGCAGGGCAACCTCGGCCAATGCTATCCTTATTTGTAGGATACATCAAAGTTAAGAAAACACAAATTTGAAATATACCCACTAACTCTGACCAAGCCATCTCCACAGGCCAGAGTGATGTGGAGAGCATTCTAGTTACCAATCATCCTGCATTACAGATCAAGGTTAATACAGAATGGATTTTTAGACATAGCCTCTAGAATTCAGGTTTTCAGTGGGCAACTGCTTGAAGCTCAGAAAAGGTCAATTCAGTAATTACACATGATGGACATAATTTCTAATAAATGTGTAATTACTGAATCAGCCTTTTCATTTCTCTGTGAGTTCTGCATGTTCAGTTTTTGCAGCACACCATAAAGCAGTCCAGGTAAGAGCAGTTTCTTGCCCAAATGGCTAACCAACTCCATAAGGAGTCTCTTCAGTGCCCATCATCCTCTTGAAGTAGTTTGGTGCTGCAAGAAAAGTCCTAAGTTCTTAAAATAATTTAAATGCCACATTCTGAAGGTCTCTGAAAGATTTGAAGAATACCTATCCATCTGAACTACATTTCTGTATATTTAGAAAATCTAATTAGCATTACTTTGAGTTTGACTATTATAGATGATTATCTATTAACCTATATTTCTTAATTATACATTATATTTTTAAATGAACTACACAAAACCATACCTTAATCAAGATCAGAAATACATATACATATAACAAAATTGACTTTAAATCTTTATAAATAAAACAAGATCCATACCAATGTAAAGTATCCATCTCAATAGCATATCCCCCTTTAAATGTAAAGAAACATTTACAAGCTGTATTTGGGAATATGAGTGCAATTCTGTCCAATCTTCTTCCTGCTGTTTATTGGATGAAGTATTTTCTTTGCGGAGGTGTTTGCAGCAACCATTCAGGGGTTCTTGATCCATCAAACCATGTTGGTCTGGAAACAATCCACAGGCTATCATCTTCTGTGTAAACAAAAGAAGAACCTCTTTTCCAAAGCAAAATATCCTTAGACTCAAATTTTGAATTCAAGATACCTTTGAAATATCTATGTTGGCTTAGCTTAGCAGTCCCCAGAATCAAAAGTCTCTCTGCAGTCAAAAAATTTAAAGATGACAAAATAATATAAACAATCCAAACTCTGTGAATTTTCCATCTTCACATGGTTTATTTTTTTTCTGTACTCTGTCTCTTTAAAAACTTTATGATTTTTAAACCCTTTACTTGTTTTTAATAACTATTATTTTTCTTCTCTCTTCCAAGCCTACATATATTTATCCAACACTGTAGCACATTTATAGGTCTTTTTTGTCTGGATTTGTCTTTATTGCATATCTGTAATTATTTATTGTCCAGAAGTACTTTTTACATTGTTGCATGATAACTCTCTTCAAGCTCCCTCTGTAGGACAGACTGAGGTGGAGAACACACAAGGTTACTCCTATGCTTTTCCTTATGACAGATCAAAGGTCAGACCACTTGGATATGAGATCCTGATACTAGCTTTATCCTGTGTTTCTCCATGGTATATATGAAAGGGTATATTACACTAAGTCACTGTTGTATTTATTGAGAGAACAACTCAAGGTTGAGACAATATGGATTCTGAAAGACAGACACCAGGCTCCTACAATCCTCCTCAATAGATTGCACTAGATATGGGACACATATGGTTTTATTCCTGTATCTTCCATAGGACAGATAAAGGAAAACATATCTTCTGAGTGACAGACATTAGATCCCTACAGGTCTTCTGTGTAAAACATACTACTTCACTTCCAAACTCTTCTGTTGTACAGAGGGCATTTAAACAACATAAATTGTGAGAGAAAGACATTACTCCCTCCAGCTCTTTTCTGCAGGATAGACTGAAGTGCTGAGCACCATATATCAATTCTATCCTTATCTGTAGGAAACATCAACATTAATACAACATGGATTCTGAAAGCTAGGCATTGCTCCCCACAAGCTATCTACAGTGACAGTTTATTTAAGAGAATATTAGTTTATCTATGACCTTTTCCATAGGAAAGATTAAGATTAACACAATATGATTCTTGAAGAAAGACACTATTACCCTCAAAGACTATGTAGAAGGGACTGAGTTAGAGAGCACACTAGTTCACTAAAGACCTACTAAGTTATACAGAACAAGGTTAGGACAACATGAATTCTAAAGGACAGACACTAGATCTCCCAAGACTATTAAGACTCATTGTAATATAGTTCTTACTAATTCATTCCTAACCTTATCCATGAGGCAGATTAAGGTTAGGACAATCTAGGATTCTGTGGTACATAAACTAATCCCCTCTAAGATTCATCACTCTGTGTGACTGGCAGAAATGGAGAACTCATAAATTAACCCCTAATCTCCTCCATTGGACAGATCAAGGGTTATATGACATGGCTTTTGAGAGAATGACAGTAGTTCTCTCTGTGCTTCTTCTGTAGGACAGATTTTGTTTGAAGGCAACTAATTCTATTTTAACCTCCTTTGTAGGACAGATCAAGCTTAGTTCATCATTAATTCTAAGATACAAACACTAGCTCCCTTCAGCTTTTTAGTATAGGATAAACAGAGCCATAGAGCATATTAAGATACTTCTTTCCTTTTCTGTAGGACAGATCAAAAATAGGATGACATGGTTTCCAAGAGACAGAGAGTAGCTCTCTCAGACTCATCTTCCAAATATGTACTGTGCAATAGATCACACTAAGTAAATCTTTTCCATATCCATAGGAAAGATCAAGGTTAAGAGAACATGGATTCTGAATGGTAGACACTAGCTGCATCCATGTCTCCTCAGTGAAATGGAATGAGGTTTAGTGCCCTTTACTTCCCTCTTCAACTTTCCCATAGAGCAGATGTGGTAAGAATGACATTGATTATAATAGACAGGTACAATCTTCATCACAGCCTTCTCTATTGACACACTGAGGTGGAGTGTAAACTAGTTTATTTCCAACCTCCTCTGATGAAAAGAACAACTTAGTATGACAAGTATTTTGAGAGACAGAAACTAGTTTCTTTTAATACTCCTTTGTAGGACAGATTAAAGTGTAAAGTATTGAACTTCTAACCTGCTCTGTAGGGCAGATAAAGTAAGGGCAACAGGGATAATGAAAGAAAGTTCTTTTCTATGAAGTTCTTGAAGACTAGTACATGCTAGACATAACTATCCTTTTTTGTAGAAAAGATCATAAGACAACATGAGTGTTGAGAGATAGACACTAGCTTTCACCAAGGTCTCTTCATAGTAAAATAATGAGGTGATGAACACACTAAATCATTCCTAATCTCCTTTTGAGGTCAGATAAAGTTTAGCATACCATGTCCTCTTACAGATAAACATTTGCTTTCTCCATGACAGTTCTACAGGAAGACATGAAGTGAAGAGTATTCCTGTGCAATCTTATCCATTTCAATTTGACATATCAAGGTTAGGATGGTATAGATTCTGAGAGATGGACACTATCTCCCTCTAAGACTCTTTCCTAGGACAGACTGAGGTAAAGTGCACACTCTCCCTCTAAGACTCTTTCCTAGGACAGACTGAGGTAAAGTGCACACTAGTTATCTCCTAGCTTTATAAGTGGGACAGGTCATGTTTAGGACAACCTGGATTCTGAAAGAGAAAAAATAATTGACTCCAAGTTTCCTCAGTATGACAGGCTGAAGTGTGAGTACTATAGTTTACTTCTAATCTCCTCCATTGATCAGATCATGGTTTGTTTAATATGGATTCTGAGATACTTACACAAGCTCACTTCATGCTTTTTCTGTAGGAAAGAGTGGTGGAAAGCAGAGGAATTTGCTCTTAACCTCTTCTATAGGGCTCATTAAGTTTAGGATAATATGGATTCTGAGAGAGAGATACTAGCTCACCTCAGCTCTTTTCTGTAGGGTATACTGAGGTATAGAGCACATTAAGTCATTTATAGCCTAGTTTGTAGGAATGGTCTAGCTTAAGACAACATGGCTTCTAAGATATAGCCACTAGATTCCTGCAAGCCTCGTCAGTAGAACAGACTGAGTGGGAGAACGCAGTATTTCACATGCAACCTCCTCTGGAGAATAGGTCAAGTTTAGCATGAAAATGATTCTGAGAAATAGACACTGGATCCTATCAAGCCTCCTGTGTAGGGCATGGTGAAATAGAGACTACACTACTTCACCCCTGTCTTCTTCAATAGGGCAGAATAAGGTTAGGGCAACATGTATTCTGAGAGACAGATACTAGACCACTCAAAGACTTTTAACTAGGAAAGACAGAGAAACTGAACACTTGTTTGCTCACGACCTCATATGTAGGCAAGATCAAAGATAGGACAACATGGATTCTGAATGAGAGAATGCTAGTCTCTCCTTGACTCCTTAGTAGGGCAGACTTAATTAAAAAGCATAATGATTCACTCCTAAGCTCATATATACACTAGATCAAGGACAGAATGACATGAATTCTGAAATAGACACTAGCTGCCTTCTTTTCCTCCTTCATATTAAGCAATGATATGGAGAACACTCTAGTGCAATCTAATATTTTATATAAGACAGATAACGATTAGAACAAGAGGAGCTCTGGAGGGATGCATGACCTACATCCACCATTTCTTAGTCAGACAAGTGGAAAGCATACCAGGTCACTCCTATCATCCTCTGAAGGACATATCAAGTTAGGACAACATGGATACTGCAAGACAGACACCAGCTCCCTGAAGCCAAGCATATCAGGCATACTTAGGTAGAGAGCACAGTAGTTCTCTTGTGACATCTTGCATTGGAGAGATCAATTTAGGAAAAAAAAAATTGATTCAGAGAGACGGAAAGTGACTCCCTCAAAGCCACTTCAGTAGGACAGACTGATGTAGAGTGCATACTATTTCAGTATTAATCTTATCTATTTGAGAGAGCAGGGTAAGCACAAAATGGATTGTGAGAGTGAATCACTAGATCCCTCCACACCTTCATAGGACAGAGTAAAGAGGAGACTACACAAGTTCACTTCTGCCCTCCTCGGTGGGGCAGATAAGTCTTAGGCCAACATGGATTCTGAGACACAGACGTAAGCACCCTCTAAGACATATTTTGTTTGTTTGTTTGAGACAGAATTTCTTTGTAGCTTTGTTACCTTCCTGAAACTATATTGTGTAGACCATGTTGGCCTTGAACTCACAGAGATCCACCTGCTTCTTCCTCCAAAGTGCTGGGATTAAAGGTGTGCACCACCACCCCCAGGCTTCTAAGATTCTTAAATGGGATGGAGTAGGAATAAATACAACTGCACCCTAACCTTTATCTGTAGGACAGATTAAAATTTGGACAAGCAGAGTTTTGAGATACAGTCACTAATTTCATCCAAGCCTCTCCTGTAGGACAGACAAACTGGGATGATGATCACACTAGTTCACTTCTAACCTCCTCTATTGGACAGACTGTGCTAGAAAGATGTATTTTGAGAGACAGACACTAGTTTCCTCCAGCTCTTTTCCCTGGGTGATAGTCAGGAATAAAGTAGGCTAAGTCACTTCTAATTTTATTTGTAAAAAAAGATCCATGTTAAGAAAACATGGATTCTGAGAGACAGACTACCAGCTTCTACCAAGTTCCTCAATAGTACAAACTAAGGTGAAAAGCACATCAGTTCCCTTATAACATCCTCCAGAGGATAGATAAGCTTAGCACAGCACAACTTTTGAAAGACAGATACTAACTTCCCCCATGCAACCTCTGTAGGACAGCCTGAGGAGGTGAGCATGGTAAATTACTCCTATCCTCTTCAGTAACCTGGATCAAGGTTAGGAAACCATGGATTCTAAGAGAGAGACACTAGGTCCGTTCAAGACTCTTTGGAAGGACAGGGTGAGGTGGGACTGAGTATAACCTTACCTGTAGGACAGTTAAAACATAGAACAACCAAGATTCTGAGAGAAACTAACTTTTTTAAGATGACTCAGTAGAGAGACCAGTTTTACCCATGCTTTTTCAGTCACAGTCCAGCTGGCCTTGGTGAGCTCCCAATAGATCAGCTCCACTGTCTCAGTGGGTGGGTGCACCCCTCGTGGTCCCGACTTCTTTGCTCATGTTCTCCCTCCTTCTGCTCCTCATTGGGACCTTGGGAGCTCAGTCCAGTGCTCCAGTGTGGGTCTCTGTCTCTATCTCCATCCATCAACTGGACTCTCTGAACATGGCGAACAATGAGGGCTGATGAGAAGCAAAGGACAATGGCACAGGGTTTTGATCCTGCTTAATGTGCTGGATTGGTGGGAGCCTAGCCAGTTTGGATGTTTACCTTCCTAGATATGGACGGAGGGGGGAGGACCTAGGACTTACCACAGGGCAGAAAACCCTGACTGCTCTTTGGACTGGAGAGGGAGGGGGAAAGGAGTGGGGGGAGGGGGAGAAGGGTGGGAGGAGGGGGAGGGAAATGGGAGGCTGGGAGGAGGTGGAAACTTGTTTTTTTTCTTTTTCTCCTTTTCTCAATAAAAAAAGAAAATAAATAAATAAATAAATAAAACAAGAACTCAAAAAAAAAAAAAGATGACTCAATAGGATAGACTAACAAGGAGAGCACATTTTTTCACTCCTGATCTCCTCCATAGCAGATCAAGGTCATCAACACATTGATTTTGAAAGACAGGAATTAGGCTCATCCATGTTTCCACCCCAGGACAGACTAATGAAGAGTGCTGTCTTCACTCCTAAAGCTATCATTAAGACAAATCAATTTTAAGACAAGCACATTGAGAGCAAACACTAGCTTATTCCAAGTCTCCTCTGTAGGGCTGAATCAATTGCAGGGCACATTTGTCAATGCTTATACTCTTCTGTTGTATTGATAAAGTTGGGACAATATGGATTCTGAGAGACAAACCTTCGCTCCCTTCAAACCTGCTTCATGTCAGACTTCTGTGGAGAACTTACCAGTTTTCTCTTTGCCTTATCCATACAACATATATAGGTTGGAACAACATAGATTCTGAGACACACACCCTACTCTCTCCAGTCTATTCTGTTGGACATTCTAATGTGGAAAGTATACTAGTTCACTCCTAAGTATATACATAGTTGGATATACATTCTGACAGGCTGACACTAGATTCCTTCAGACTCTCTCTTTACACATATGGAGGTGTATATCACTCTAGTTCATGTCTGATTTTCTCTGTAGGACAGATAAAGGTAGAACTACATATTGGGCTCTCAATCTCACTCTGTCCTACAGAGGTGATTTGTGAGTAGATAGGGTCTATATATTAGAAACTATATCATAATACCTTGATCAGCTCTATGGAGAAGGATAAGTGTGAACTAGTGTGAATTGCAACTCAGACAGTCCTATGGAGGGGGCTTGGAAGGAACTGGTGTCTTTATCCCAACATACACCTTGTCCTAATCTTGATTTGTCCTAAGGATAACTTTTGGAGTGAACTAATGTGCTCTTTGTCTTTAGGTCTTAAGGGAGCTTAGCGAGACCAAGTGTCTGTCTCTCAGAACCCATGTTGTGTTAACCTTGTTCTGCCCTATCAAAGAGACCAGAAGTGAACTTAGGTTTTCTGCACTTATTTCTTTCCTACTGAGTAGAGTCTGAGGGAGTTAGTGTCTCTCGCAGCTCTCCTAACTCTTTGAACTATCCTAAAGTTATGAGTCCACTAGGGTTCCTTCCTCATATGTCTGTCTTTCTGAAGAGTCTTGCCTAGTGTCTGCATCTCAATGCCCATTTTGTGCTAAGCTTGACCTATGCTGGGAGGTTAAGAATCACCTAATATTCTCATTATCTTAGGTTGTGCTATGGAGAAACTTTGATGGGAGTTCATGTCTATTTCTGAAAATCCAAGTTATGATCACATTGATCTGTTTCTTTCAGAAAAGGGTAGGAGTGATAGATAGCATCAACTATTTGTCAGTCTAGTCTTTCAAAAATGATTGAGTAGTACAGTTTCTGCCTCCCAACTTCTAATCTTCAAACTATGTTTTTCAGTACAGAAGGCAAGTGAACTAGTGTGCTCACCAATTTAGTGTATACTATGGAAGAGGCTTAGGGTACACTGAAGTCTTATCTCTCAGAATCCATGTTGTCATAACTTTGATATGTCCTTTAATTAAATTTAGCATTGAACTAATGTATCTACAACTTAGTCTATCCTACAGCAGAATCTACAGTGAACTAGTATTTTTTCTCAGCATCCATGTTCCCCCCCACCTTGATCCTTCCTTCTGAGAAGGATAGAAATTAATGAGTGTGAACTCTCCCTCAGTCTATTGTATGGCAGTGACTTTGAGGTAGCTAGTATTTGTCTTTTAAAATCCATTTTGTCCTTATCTTTTTTCCATAAAGGTGAGGTTAAGAATGAAATCATTTGCTCTACAGTTAAGTCCATTCTACAGTGGAATTATTCTCTGAGAATCCTCATCATTCCAACATGGTCCGTCCAGGAAAGGATGTTAAAAGTGAGGCAGAATCCTCCCCATGTCACTTAGTCCAGTAGAATAGGCTTGGAGGAACCTAGTTACCATCTCTTAGAATCAGTATCACTGCAACTTGATTTACCTTATTGAAGAGTTTAAGAGAGAAATTGTGTATTTACTACCAAGTCCAGTCTATTGAGGAGACTTGGAGGGAGCTACTGTTTGTCTTTCAGAATCTACATTGTTCTAACTTTAATATCCCCTATCAAGTGAGTAACTTAGTATGATCAATAAATACTTTGATATATCCTGTGCAGTAAGACAGGGTAGAGATACTGTTTTTCTCTCTTTGAATCTATGCCATTCTTACCTTGACCTTTCCAACATTGAAAGTTAGTAGTGAAATAGTATGCTTTTCACCTCATTCTGCCCTACACATAAGGCTTGGCATTAACTAGTATCTGTCTCATAATTCACTTATTCCTGAAATTATCTATTATAAGAGGTGAGGATTGAACTACTCTGCTCTCCACTTAAATATATCTTATGGAACAGCCTTTCAGTGAGCTGCTTTTCTGTTTCCCCATTCTGGAAAGATTATAGGAGTAAACTTGGTTTGCTTTCTACTTCCATCTGTAAAATAGAGAAATTATAGGAGGTATATACTGTCTGTCTTAGATTTCATGTAATTTTTACTGTGATCTATCCTTAGCAAGAGATTAGAAGAAAGCTAATATTTTCTCCACTAAAGTCTGTCCTACTGAGTACTCTTGGAGGTAATTTCTCACAGCTAATAACCCTGTTATCCTAATTTTAATCTGTCCTACAAAAAAGGCTATGAGGGATGTAATGTTCAGTCCACCTCACAGAAACCATGCTATTCTAAGCATGCCCTGTCTTAATAAAGAGGTTAGGAGTTAACTAGTGTACAATTTGCCACATATTGTCTCACTAAAAACAGCTTGGAGAAAGCTACATTGTCTCACAGAATATATTTTTTAAGTTGCATTTGTCTCTCTCGTGGGTAAGGATAGGAGTGATGTACCATGCTCTACACCCCTATCTGTCCTATATAGGAGGACTGGGAGGAGCTAGTGCCTATCTCTAAATTCTTGTCATCTAAATTTCTGGCCTACAGGAGAAGTCAGAAACAAACTCACTTCCTCTCTGACTAAGTCTGTCCAAGCAGACAGCTAGCAGAAAGCTTGGGTTTATTTTAGAATCCATCTCTTTCAAACTTTGATTTGTTTTATGAAGTAAGTTAGGAGAAATAGATTCTAGCTCCCTCCAATACTCTTTTGTAAGACAGACTAAATTTGAGAGTTCTTCACTTTTGTTCTCCTCAGGCAGGATGACATGGACTTTGAGAGAGAGACACTAGCTTCAAACAAGCACACTCTGTAGAACAGGCTATGGTAGAGAGCACACCAGTTCATTTCTTTTTTTTTTCTTTTTATTTAAATTTATTTTTTTATTAAAGATTTCTGCCTCCTCCCCGCCACCGCCTCCCATTTCCCTCCCCCTCCCCTGATCCAGTCCCCCACCCTCATCAGCCCAAAGAGCAATCAGGATTCCCAGACCTGTGGGAAGTCCAAGGACCACCCACCTCCATCCAGGTCTAGGACTGCATAGGCTCCCCCAAAGCCAGTACGTGCAGTAGGATCAAAAACCCATTGCCATTGTCCTTGAGTTCTCAGTAGTCCTCATTGTCCACTATGTTCAGCAAGTCCGGTTTTATCCCATGCTTTTTCAGACCCAGGCCAGCTGGCCTTGGTGAGTTCCCGATAGAACATCCCCATTGTCTCAGTGTGTGGGTGGACCCCTCTTGGTCCTGAGTTCCTTGTTCGTGCTCTCTCTCCTTCTGCTCCTGATTTGGACCTTGAGATTTCAGTCCGGTGCTCCGATGTGGGTCTCTGTCTCCTTTCATCGCCTGATGAAGGTTAATATTCAGGAGGATGCCTATATGTTTTTCTTTGGGTTCACCTTCTTATTTAGCTTCTCTAACCAGTTCATTTCTAAGCTTGTCAAAAGAACACACCAAGGATCAGACAGCATGGATTCTGAAAGACAAAAATCTCCCCCAGAACCCCTCCATAGGACAGACTTAGGTATAGATTAAGCTATCTCATTCCTAACTTGCTTCATAAAACAAATGAAGGATTGAAACAGATGGATTCTAGAATAAATACAAGCTTGTTCCAAGATTTCTCTGTTGGACAGACTGATATGAGAACATGCTAGTTAATTTCTGACCTCTCCTGTGAGACAGATCAACATTTAGATGATAAGGATTGAGAGAGAGACACTAGCTCCTCCCAATCCTCCTCCATAGGACGGATTTAGATGTAGGGTAGTCTATATTACTCAAATCTTTAGCCACGAAACAATCCAGTTTAGAACACAATATATTTTGAGAAGCAAACTAACTTTTTCCAAGTCATTTTTTTATGGAACAGAATGAGGTAAAGTATACACTAATTCACTCCATTGAAGATTCCTCAGTATGGAAGAGCCAGGCAGACTGAACACTGGTTAACCCATATCCTTATAGGAGAGATGAAAGTTTTGAACACAGGTATTCTGACAGAGAAAATAACTGCAAGAGTAATTAGTAGGATAGATACTCAACGGAGAACATATTAGCTTACTCCTTATCTGGAAAGTATAGATCATAGCAAGGGTGACATGAAATCTGAAACCCACACAACCTACCCCCTTTCATTTCTCTTTGTGACAGATTGAGATAGAAAGAATACTATGCTACCACCATAATCTTTCTAATTTTCTAGAACAGGGCATTAGGGAGAGACAGTTAACAGCTCACTAAAAGGCTGTTCAGTAACACATACTTACATGGAGAGCACAGTAGTTCATTCCTAACCTCTTGTGTTAGATTTTGTCTGGAAAAAAAAAACTGAATTCTGAGTGACAGACACTGAGTCCCACCACCAATCCTTCTGTGAACAGACTGAGTTTGAGAGCATTCCAGTTCACTCCTATCCTCCTCTGCAATATGGAGCAAGTTAGGATGCCATTGATTCTCAGAGACTAACACTAGCTCTGTGCAAGACTCCTCTGAACAGACTGTTGTGGAAGGCAACATTAGGTTACTGTTTTCCTCCTTCATATTTCAGATTAAATGAACACAAAATGGATTCTGAGAGATAGACACAAGCTCCTACCAAACCTTGTATGTAGAACAGAATGAGGCAGCAGGCTTACTACTGCACTCATAACTTCCAATGTTGGACAGATAAGGATAGATAGGACAGCATGGATTCAAAAAGACAAACAGTAACTCTACCCTATCTTCTTTGACAGGATATACTAAAGTATTTATTGATCACACTAAGTTAGTCACATTCTTATCCATAGAGACGATTAAGGTTAAGATAACTTGGATTCTGAAAGACAGACATTAGCTTTCTCCAAGCCTCCTCAGTAGATGGAACTGGGCTGGGAAGCAGACAATTTCTCTCTTAAATTCTTTCTTAGAGTAAGTCAAGTTGCATAGATAAAGATTTGGAGCGATGGTAACTAGCTTTTTCTAAGCCCCTTCTATTTATTGTACTGAGGTGGAGTCCACTGTACCTGACTCCTACCCACTTCTCCTGAAATGATCAAGTTAGAATGATGAGGATTCCCAGAAATATCTGAGAGCTGCCTTCTATCCTCTCCTGTAGGACAGCATAAAGTGTAGAGCAAATTATTTCAATCCTAACCTCATCTTTAGGAAAGAAAAAGAAAGGACAAAATAAATTCTAAGAGATAAACACTAGCTTTTTCTAAGCCTCCTCCATGCAACAGACTGAGGTAGAAAGAACAATCATTAATTTCTATCTTCTTCAGTAGGATGGATCAAAGTCAGGACAACATGGATTCTGAGAAACAGATACCAGCTCCCTGTAATCTCTAATGTAGGATAGACTGTGCAGTAGAATACATAGGGTCACTCCTAAAGTTAACCCAAGGGCATATCCATGTTAGCATGGCATGAATTCTGAGAGACAGACTTGAGGGTCCACTAAGCCTCTGCCATAGTATAGGCTGAGGTGGTGAGCACATTAGTTCACTCTGAGCCTCTTCTACTAGAAGTTGTAGTTTGAAATATTTGAAAAATGAAAGACAGAAACGAGATCTCAGCATTCTCACACATGCTAAGTTGAAGAGTAGGTGATGTTATCTCTCACTCCTATCCTTTCTGTGGGTAAAAGATCAATGTGATTATAGCCTGGATTTTCAGAGATAGATGCTAGCTCCCATCAAGCATTCTCAATAGCACAACCTGAGGCAATAAGCATCCTAGATCATTCTAAATCTCCTTCCAAGCACAGGAATTTGCCACAAAATAGATCCTGAGAAGCAGACACTAGTCACTCTGAGACTCTTCAGAAGGACAGGCATATGAGGACTGAATCTAGTTTATTCATGACTTTAACTGCAGGGCAGATCAAAAAGTTAAGACAACTATGTGAGAAACTAAGTCCCTCAGAGTCACCTGAGAAGGACAGAGATAAGTGGAGAGAACCTAATATCACTTCTAATCTCCTCTATAGGATAGAACAAGGTTGACACAATATGGATTCTGAGACACAGCCTCTTGGTCTCTCTAAGCTTCTTCAGGACAGACAGATAGAGAGTACTTTATTTACCCCTAAAGTTACCCTTAAAACAAATCAAGTTTTGGACAACATATATGTTGAGAGATAGACAGACACTAGTTGCTTCCAAGCCCTCTTCCATAGCACTGCCTAAGTTGCAGAGCATAGTAATTCACACTTATCCTCCTCAACAGAACTGATGAAGTTGGTATTACATGGCTTCTGAGAGATAGACATTACCACCCCTATTCACCTCTGTAGGAAAGAATGAAATTGAGAGTACAACAGTTAAATTCTTTCATCATTTGTAGGACAGATCAAGATTAGGATAACACCAATTCTAAGACAGACACTAGATGCATCTAAACTTTCAATGCAGGACAGAGGATGTAGATAGTATACTAATTAACTTATAACCTTATCCATAGTTAGAAATTGAGGGTAGCACAAGATGAATTCTAGGGGCCAGACACTAGCACTCTATAAACATCTTCTCTATGACAGAGTGAGGGGTAAATGTACCCGGAAACAAGTTTTTAGTTCCTTTCAGAACTCCTCCATATGGCATATCAAGATAAGACAGTTTGGATCCTAAAAGATAGACACTACTTTCACCCAAGCTACCTCCATGTACAGACTAACACATTAGTTTACTCTTTCTCCTCCTTTCTTTACCATACAGAGTTAAAATTATGTGAAGTCTGAGAGACAGACTCCAGCTTCTTCTAATCTTCACTAGGAAGACAGGAGTGAACAGCACACTAGTTCAACCTTAGTCTCCAATGTTGTATATGCTGGGTTTGGCTACATACATTCTGAGATATTAGTTCCTTCCCACTGTTTTCCAAGGGATAGGCTACAGTACAGAACAGTCCTTGTTCTATACTCATCTGTAGGACTGATAATCATTAGGAGATATGTGTTTTGAAAGACTGAGTAGATCTCTCCTAGCCTGCTGATGCTGAGATCCCACAATTTCACTCCAGAGATTTTCATAGGATTTACCAATGGTGGTATCGAGTTGGAAGTTTCAGTCAGTTTGGCCCTACCTCTCTCTCTCCAGACCCTGCCCCTAAAAATGTCTGCCAAAAAGAAACTCCTCCCTGTGAGATGTTCAATATCACACCTACAGGGTATTTAAGACCTGGCCCATAGTCCAGCCATTTTATTCCTCTCCTTCCTCCCCCAGGAGTCACAAGAGAGTTACTTTGCTCTTCTTATTAAACCTGGCTTTACCAATTCAGCTTGATTTCTACGCAGCATTGCAGAAGAAAGCCACAACTGGGACTTTCAAAAATGCTTAACCCAAGCATGACAGCCCCAGGTAGAATTGAGTATTTACCACAAATGCATGGGAAACTGCTCTCCCTCCTACACCACCCTCTACCGTACTCTACTGACTCCTGGCTTTGTAAGCTACCCCTTCCCAAACCAAAATGCCTATAAGAAGTCTGTGACCTCTTTCAACCCCAGATTGATTGCCAAGCCACTGCAGTGCTAGGCAACTCAGGCCTGTTTGGAGCAGGGTTGATCGCTGCTCCTTGGAATTCCTTATGTGGAAGATATTATGAACAAAGGCAAATGCTCCAAACCCTCCACTATAGGTTTATAGAACCAGATGCAGACCTGTAGTATTCGGTCTCCAGCTAAAGGCTTATCAATTGGTACCCATGGTACAAGTTTGTACTACTGACAACATTAGGGTATCTCTTGATGAATTTATCCAAATTGGGGACTGTGCACACCATACACTTGATTAAGCTCACTCCTCCAGGGTTTAGAACAAAGCACTCCTGCTCTCCCCCCTTCTCACTGTTTGTCTGCATCTCCACCCCTGCCCTTCATTCCCTGCTCATCTGCCTGCTGGCTTTTTATGTCTTACTTCTTGTTACTCTTATCTTTGAAAATCTCAGGTTGTAGGTTATATTCACCAATGCAATAAGCCACAGTCAGCTGAATTAATAAATCCAGATTTGAAACAGAACAAATCAATGTCCAGGTGACTCCTGGGAGAGGAAGGAGAGATATCACGTGGTGGGTCTTTGGGCTGGTTCTTAAAAGCTCTGTAGGCATGGTATTTAGCATCTCAGGGAGAAGAGCAGACAGTTGGTGGACTTTCTCACGGGTGACATCTGGAGAGAGAGAAAAAAGGTGGGGCTGAAGCAGAACTTCCACCTAAACATCCCAGAAATTTTGGGTATATAGGTGGTACTTCAAGTATGGCTACTTCCTGTAGGCAAGAAATGGCATGGGGGTAGGTGAACTGATGCATGGCAGGAGGTATGGATGAAGAAGTGTTTGGAGACCTCAGGAATCTGCTACTTGAGGGGGCTGAGAAAGCAGGTAGGTATCTAGGAGAAAAAAATAGATTATTAACAATGGCCCTATGAAGAAGGCTAGCCATGGGAAGAGTGATGACTGCCAGAAAGGATGAAATGGAAAGCCACCTTGGCTGTTTAGAGGAGGCAAAGGTGAGTGAGCCAGATGAAAGAGCCGATATGCCCTTGAGTCTGGAGAGGTGGTACCAGCATTGATATTCCAGAAGCTTAGGGGAATGACATGTCAAATCAGGGGATGATAACTTCAGGAGTACCTGAGCCATCATATCTGCTGTTTTCTGCTGGAGGTGGGGAGTTCATCCATCCTGTAAAGATGTCAATAAGAGTTAAGAGATAATGGAGCCATTTTATGAGTAGGCATATGGGTGAAGTCAACCTTCCAGTACTCACCCAGTTGGTATATGGGCTGGTGTCCTTGGAGCTTGTGTAGGGGCTGGCATATCTTGAGGGCTTCCTGTGGGTTGACCTAGATACAAGTCTAGCAGGAGGAGTGGACCTGTAAGATATGCTCAAAATGAGTGGTGTCAAATGGGGTCTCTAGAGACAGATATTAGTTTCCACCAAGTCAGATTTCTTGATACAGTAGCAGAATTCTTTCTCCAGAAACCTGGAAGTATCAGGAAGACAACCCGGACATATTTATACCATGGTGTCATAGCAGAGACTATGTATTTGGGATAAAACATTTTTCCTAGGGCCTGGTTTTAGCCTAATGAAATATATCTTTTGGTCTATACTTAGATGACAGCCAGTGGATATTTACTGAACAAAAGAGGTTTAGTGAGTGAAAGAAGAGAAGAGGGAACTGAACATTCCTGAAGGCTTCCATACCCTCTCTAATACTAACCAGTTCTTAAAACCTGGGGCCAGTAAAATCCAGAGAAATTTAAGACTCCTCAAACTCTTTGTAGTCAGTGCTTTGTCGGTATATCAAAATTCCATTTATCAATGCTAAAACTCTGAACCTCTAAAGTTACTTCTGAAACTGTTTATCCTGTTATGAAACTGATGAAAGAAGCAAACCTGTATGTATTTTTTACAGTAAACTTAAATAATGAACTAATGAGCTACCAAGGTGATTATAAGGTATAACCAAGGGTTATAAGGAACACTTTTAAACTGTCAAATCTGTCAGCACCACAGCCCTCAAACCGAGATGGATAAATTTTACCTGTGTAAGCAAAAATGTGACAGCTTCCCAGCTACCCCAGGTCTCTCCATGGCTGTCAAAGCAGTATCAGTCTTCTGCTGCCAAACCTAGAATGGACAGAATTTTCTTGAGAATAGAAACTTATCGGGGGACCAGCCTACTTTGTCTAGGCAAAGTGGGACAATCAGTTACCGAGTGTCCTGCTTGTACCCAGTCTGGACAAGTCTTGACAGCAGTTAAGGTGCAAAACAGTTCTCCACACCCTGGCTGGCTTTGCTGCATTTCAAGCAAGCTACAGCATAAGGTATTCTGCAGTCATCTGCAGCTTCCTTGGAGGAGATACAGGGGTGCTGCTAAGAGCTGGCATATCTCTATTATGAGAAGCTTTTTTTAATTAAAATGCCATATTCTCAGATCCATGAAGTGTTTGATGATCAGGGAATCATTTTCTGTTTGGTATATCTAAATTAAGCTAAATCTGAACATATTAAAGAAGTTGATCCTTTATGAGGTAACTGATGGTTAACTTGTATGTCTAGTGCACTGTTATAGAATATAACAATTTTCTGTATGACTTACTTTACCAAATTAGCTACAGCTTACCAGTTTTACAAAATGCAAGAAGGTTAAGAGTATATTTTTATATTGGTCTTTGTTAACCTTAACAGACCTTAGATAAGGAGAAACTCTTTGTTAAACAGTTTTGGTCATCACCTTACTGTATCATAAAATAAGAATAACTCAGTCTCTGGTGTTTATATGTGATTCTAAGACATAGAGCATAACCATAATCTGTAGAAGGCAAACCACATTTTCACATTGTAAACATTTTACCTCAGTATACAAGCATTGTTTTATATCCTATCTTTCATAAACCTTGTTTTCGACCAGGATGTGAATGATCATACAAAAATGCATGCTAATCTAAAATATATTGAACACCTTATGTCTTCTTGGTGGGGCCAGTCTATGTGGGACTTTATTTGAGATAGGTAGTAAAGTAATATGACCCCCTCTTTTCCATCCTTAGTCAAATGGTTGCGTCCCACTTGGTTTTACTTAATGGTGACTGTGCACATGTTGTTTTCTAGAGCAGTTTAAATTTGCAGTTACCAGTCTGAAGTTAACTTTTGTTACAGAGTTTTAACTGTACCCAATTACTCAGCTGTTTTTAATAAGATAGAACAGCATAAAACAACCTCTGTCATTGCATCAGATTTAATACTAGAAAGGCCCAGGGACAAATTCTGAGCATAGGCAGGTAACCTTAATAGCAATTCCTGACACATGGAAGATACAAATCCAGGCATCACAGACTAGTCAGAAACAAACATTGCATGGCCACATGCATTTATACACAAGAAAAAAAATATCCAGGCACAATGCACCCATCTATACAAAGTAGACAGGAACTTTTAAGAAACCATAGGAATAAAAGATGCTTCCAGGCCACAACATGGCTCCTCTTGGGTCAGAGCAGGTAGCACAACTTGGTTCCTGAGAGAGAGAGATACAGAGATACTAGCTCCCTTCAAGCCCCCCTCCATGTGTCAGATTGAGAGACTGATATGGAAAGCATATTATTTCTTCCCTAACTTTATTCATATGACAGATGAGTGTTAGTATAACATGGGTTCTCTGAGACATACACTACCTCCCTATCAACCTCTTTCATATGGCAGTGATTTGGAGAACACACTAGTTCGTTACATCCTCTATTTGAGGGGTCAAGGATTAGAGAATTTGAATTATGAGAGACAGACATGATTTCCTTCCAAGCCTCAGCAGTGGAATGGTCTTAGGGACAGAACACACAACTTCTCTCATTCAATCCTCTGTAGGACAGATCAAGTTATAGTTACATAGATTCTGAAAGACAGCTCCAAGCTTTCTACAAGCCTCCTCATTAGGACAGCCTGGAATGGAAAGCACACAACTTCACTCCTACCTTTTCCATAGGACTGATCAAGGAGAGCATGACATGAATTCTGAGAGAAAGAACTAGTCCCTCCTCCTCCACAAATACATCATATAGGGCTGACTGAGATATAGAGTGCACTAGTGCACTCTTAAAATCATCCTTCGAACAGATCATACTTAGGATGACATGGATTCTAGCAGACAGAACTAGTTCCTTCCAAGTATATACACTGAGGTAGAAATTATATTAGCTCCATTCTAAACTCATAGGACAAGGCAACTGAGGAAAACATGGATTCTGAGAGTTAGATGCTAACTTCTTCCAAACCTCCTCCATCATATAAATGGAGGTGGAGAACATGTTAATTTACAATTTGTCTCCTGCGTTGAACAGACATAGGTAGAATGATATGAATTCTGAGAGACAAACTCTAGTTTCCTCCAATCATCTTCATTAGGAGATACTAGAGGTAAGAATACAATAGATAGCTCCTAACTTCTTCTGTTGTAGAGAACAAGTTTGAACTATATGCATTCTGAGAGACAGATACTAGTTTCATCCCTCTCTTTTGCATAGGAGATACTGAGTGAGGTTTAGGGCATTTTAGATTACTTCTATCCTTATCTTTAAGATAGATCATGGGTATTAAAACCTTGGTTCTTAGAGAGACATTACTGCCCTCCAATCCTCTTTAGGAGAGTGGACTGTGTTGAAGAGCTCCCAAATTCCTTTTTAACTTCTACATAAGATATATCAAGTTATGATGATATTGATTCTGAAAAGCAGAGCCTAGCTTCCGCTAAGCCTCCTCCATTGGATTCACTGAGGTGGAGAGTACATTATCTCACTCTTAATCTCTAATCTTGGACTGACCAAGTTAGGATGCCGAAGATTCTAAGATACAGACATTAGGTACATCCAAGTCCCCATCATGTCTTAGAAGGATGGTGAGCATTTTCAATCACTTCTAAAGTTAAGCATAGGATAGATCAAGGTTAAGATCACAAGGATTCTGTGCATTAGAACCAAGTTCTCTCTGAAAATCCTCCTTAGCGCAGACTAAGTGTCAGGATATATTAGCTCACACTGTACCTCCTTCCTAGGATAGATAAAGTTAGGATGACAGTCATGCCAAGCCTTCTGTGAAGGACTATATTGAGGTAAAGAACATACGAGGTCATCCCTGTCCTCTTCAGTTGATCAGTCAAGGTAGCACAAGATGGATTCTGGAGGACAGACACAAGCTCCCTTCAGTCCTCCTCAGTAGGACAAACAGAGCTTGAGAGCACATGCTTTTACTCCTATTCTTCTTCATAGTACAGATTAAGTTAGGATAACATGGATGGTAAGAGACTGATTGACACTAATTCTCTCTAAGTCTTCCTCATATGTCAGACTAAGTGGCAAGCGCAGTAGGTTGCTTTTAATCTGCTACAGAAAAGAGACCAAGGATAATAGAACTTGGATGTTGAGATAGAGATACCAACTCCCTTCAATTCTCATCATTAAGACAGCAAAAATGAAAAACATAGAAGTTCACTCCTAACATTTTTCACAGAATACATCAATATAGGCTTGCATGCATTTTGTGGGACATAATCTAGCTCCCTTAATGACTCTGCCTTATGACATAGTGATGTTAAGGTCATACTAGGTCATTTGCTACCTGCTCTACAGTTTAGATCAATGTTTGTATGACATGCATTCTTAGAAGGACACTAGCTCTCTCCAAATCTCATCTTTGGGACATGCTAAAGTAGAATGTATTTTAGTTCACTCCTTCTCTCTGCATTAGAACAGAGTCAGCTAATCAAAAGATAAATTCAAAGAGACTGATACAAGCTGCCACCCTGCCTTCTCTCTAAAAGAGATTATTGTGTACAATATACGAGGACACTCTGATCCTTTGTAACAGGACATATCAGTTGATGAGGATGTGGATTCTTCTAAATTTATCTGTAGAACAGATCCAAATTAAGACATTGTAGATACTGAGAGAAAAACATTAGCCTTCTCCAATCTTCCTCTGTAGGACACACTGAGGCAGAAGAAACACTAACTCTATATTAAAGTTTTCAGTAGAACAAATCAAGTTAGGGCGGCATGTTTTCTGAGAGATACCAGCTCTCACTAAACCTCCTGTAGGACAGGCTGAGATGGAGAGCAAACCAGTTCATTCCTATCCCCTGTAATAAAATAAATCAATGTTAGGATGCCAATTCTGAGAGACAGTCACTATCTCTTTCCACACACCCAAAGCAAGACAAACTGAAGTAGTTGAGTACACTAGTTCCTTTCTAGTCATCTGTAGTACAGACCAATAATCAGATGAAATGGATTCTGAGAGACAGACATTAGCTCGAAAGTCCTACTCTGTGGGACACGCTAGAGTGCACAGTATGTTCATACTCTTTTAACCTTATTCGTAGGACAGATCAAAGTTAGGGCAACCTGAATTCGGAGAGAAAGAGAAAAGCTGACTCCATGTATCTTTAGTAATACAGACTGAGGTGGAGAACACAATAGTCCACTCATAACCTCCTCCATGAGAGATGTTAAGTTTCAGGAAAATGGGGATGATGTGGTAAAGTCCCTAGCTCCCTCCAAACCTCCTCTATAAATTATACTGTGGTGGAGAGTGCAGTACTTCAGTCCTGAACTCTGCCATGATAAAGATCAATTTAGAACAAAATGGACTCTGAGAGATAGATCCTAGCTCCTTACAATCCTCCTTTGTGAGACAGAATAAATTTGATAATTCCTCACTCCCTTTCTCCTTGGAATGACATATCAAAGTAAGGATGGCATGCATTTTGAGAGATAGGCACTATCTCCATCCAAGCCCCTCTGTAGAATCGGCTAAGGTAGAGAACACACTAGTTTATTTCTAACCTTATCCATATGATACATCAAGGATCAGACAGCATGGATTCCAAAAGTCAAACATATTTCCCCCCAGGACTCCTCTGTAAGACAGGCTTCAGTATAAACTAAGCTTGTTCACTCCAAACTTTCTCCATATCAAAATTTAATGGGATGGATTCTAGAATAAATTATAAGCTTGATCCATGCCACCTCTTTGGACAGAGAGAGGTGAGAGTGTACTAGCTTATTTCTGAGCTCTCCTGTAGACCAGATCAATATTTAGTTGACAAGGACTGAGAGATTGGACACTCACTCCTCCCAATCCTCCTTTCTAGGAGAGATTGACGTATAGTGCACAATTCATCACTCCTCTAATTAACCATAAAATAAATCCAGTTTAGGACAACATAGAATCTGAGAGACAGACTAGCTTTCTCCAAGCCATTTAGTAGGAGATAATGAGGTATAGTGCGGACTACTTCACACCTAACATCTTCAGTAGAACAGAGCAAAGATAGGATAGCATGGTTTCTAAGAAAATGACAGGAGGTCCCTTCAAGACTCTTCAGTATGAAAAAGGCAGGTGGATTGAACATTTGTTCACTGTTAGTGAACTATAAGAGAGATCAAAGTTAGGACAAAGAAACAAAGTTTCTGGCTGTGAGAAATTACCTCCAAATGTACTCAGTAGGACAGACTTAAGTAGAGAACATATTAACTTACTGCTAATTTCCTCCAAAACATAGAACACAGCAAGAATGACATGAAATCAAAGATAGACACTGCCTACTGCCTGTTAATTCTTTTTGTGACAGATTGAGATGGAAAGCATGATATGTCACCACCATATTCTTTCTAGAACAGGTCAAGTATGGTGAGATAGCATGCAATTCACTGAAAGACTACACCATAAGATATACTTAGGTAGAGAACACATTAGTTCATTCCAAAACTCCTGCATTGGATCAAGTGAGGAAAAACAGGAACTCCGAGAGACAGAAACTAGCTCCCACCAATCCTCCTGTGAACAGACTGAGTATGCGAGGGTACTAGCTCACTCCTGTCCATGTTTGCAGTACAAATCAAGTTAATATGTCACTGATTCTCAGAGAAAAAGAAACAGTAGCTCCCTGCAAGTCTGCTCTCAAGAACAAATTGTAGTGGAAGATAACACTGGGTTACGTCTATCCTCCTTCACATTTCAGATAAAGTTAGCATCACATGGATTCTGAGAGAAAGACATGAGCTCTTGCCAAGCTTTATCTGTATGACAGAATGAGGTGACAAGCATACTACATCACTCCTAACTTCCAAGGTTGGACAGATCAAGGATAGATAGGGCAGCATGGATTCAAAGACACAAAGAGTAACTCTACCCTGTCTTCCTCAACAGGATATACTGAACTATTTATTGATCACACTAAGTTACTTTCATTCTTATCCATAGGGGAGATCAAGGTTAGGATACCATGGATTCTGAAAGACAGATATTAGCTCTTTCCAAGACTCCTCAGTAGATGAAACTGGGCTAGGAAGCAAACTATTTCTCTCTAAAATTCTGCCATAGAGTAAATGAAGTTACAAAGGTATTGATTCCGAATGATGGTGACTAGCTTCCACCAAGCCCCCTCTACTGGATGTACTGAGGTTAAGGCCACTATACTTGACTTCTACCCACCTCTCCTAGAAGGACCAAGATAGAATCATGAGGATTCTCAGAGACATCTGAGAGCTGCTTTCTATCCTCTTCTGTAGGGAAGACCCAAAGTGCAGAGCAAATAATTCCATTCCTAACCTCATATTTAGGAAAGAAAAAGAAAGGACAAAATGAATTTTAAGCGATAAACAATAGCTTCCTCCATGTCCCATGCAACAGACTGAGGTAGAAAGAACACTCATTAATTTCTATCCTCCTCACTAGGATGGATCAAGGTCAGGACAACATGGATTCTGAGAAACAGATGTTAGCTCCCTATAGCCTCTGCTTAGGATAGACTGTGCAGTACAGTACATAGGGTCACTCCTAAAGTTAACCCAAGGGCATATCCAGGTTAGCATGGCATGAATTCTGAGAGACAGACTCCTAAAGTTAATCCAAAAGCATATTCAGGTTAGCACGCCATGAATTCTGAGAGAGAGGCTTGACTGTCCTTTAAGCTTCTGTCATTGTATAGACTGAGGAGGTGAGCACCATAGTTCACTCTGTGCCTCTTCTACTGGAAGATGTAGTTTGAAATATTAGAAGATGGCAGAAATAAATGATCCCTCCATCTCTTTTATACAAGCTAGACTGGAGTAGATGAAGCTATTTCTTACTTTTATCCTTTTTCTGTAGCAAATAGATTAATGTGATAATAAACTTGAATGTTCAGAGATAGACAGTAACTCCCACCAATCTTTCTCCATAGCAAAGCCTGATGTAATGAACATACTAAATCATTCATAGCCTCCTCCCCAGCACGAGTCAAGCTTAGCACAATATGGATCCTGAGATACAGATACTAGTCACTCTAAGACTCTTCAGGACAGACATATGAGGTTTGAAACCTAGTTTACTTCTAACATTAACTGCAAGACTGATCAAAGAGTTAGGATAGCTATGAGAGAAACTAACTTCCTCAGAGTCTACTGAATAGGACAGAGAAAAGTAGAGAGCACATAATTTTACTTCTAATCTCTTCTACAGGACAGAGCAAAGTTAACACAACATAGATTCTGAGGGACAGTCGTTTGTTGTTGATCTGTCCTATAGAGGATTTGCTGATAGAAATTGTGTGTTCTGTCCCTAAGACCTTTCCACTAGTGAGGCTTGGAGGGAAATAATATCTGTCTCTCATAACCCATATTCTGCATTCCATAAGTATAGATTGAGGTTAGCACAAAATGAATTCTGGGTGACAGATATTAGCACCCTACAAACATCATCTTTATGAAGGAGTGAGGAGTAAAGCACACTATTCAACCCTCAACTTGTTCCATTGGAGTGATAAAAAAGGATGATGTGGATTCTGAGATACAAACATTAACCATCCCCTTTCAAGTATCCTTTGCAGAACAGAAGGAGGAAGAAAATACTTTATTGGTTCCTTTCAAAAATATTACATTTGGCATATCAGGATAGGACAACTTGGATCCTGAGAGATAGTCACTAGATTCTACAAAGCCACCTCCATGTACAGACTAAGGTGGAAAACACATTAGTTTACTCTTTCACCTCCTTTCTTTAACATACAGAATTAGAACTATGTGAAGTCTGAGAGACAGACTTCAGCTTCTTCTAATCTTCTTCATTAGGAAGACAGGAGTGAACAGCACACTAGTCCAACCTTAGTCTCCACTGTTGTATATGTTGGGTGTGGCTACATACATTCTGAGAAATAAGCTCCCTCCAAATGTTTTCCAAGGGATACACTATGATGTAGAGCAGTTTTCATTCTAGCCTTATCTGAAGTATTGATCATGGTTAATAGAACAGGGGTTCTGAGATGCAGACAGAATGGTTCTCTACCAGCATCCTCAGCTGAGCAAGCTGACACTGTGAGTCAGCAATTTCATCCATCACTCGATCCATAGGATACACAAAGGGCATTCTGGGAGAAGAGCAAGGGAGTAAGAGAGTGAGGATGAGAGAGGTAAAGACAAATGTAGAAAGAGAGAGATAACATCTCTCTTCAAGCCCCCTTTTATATGTCAGATTGATCTAGAGAGCACACTCTTTCCCTCCTAACTTTATCCATATGAAAGATGAGTATTAGTAAAACATGGGTTCTGTGAGAAACACACTAATTCATTACAAACTTCTCTTATATGACAGACTGATTTGGAGAACATACTAGTTCATTACTTACTCTATATGACGGGTCAAGGAATATAGAATATGGATTATGAGAGACAGACACTACTACCCTCGAAGCCTCAGCAGTGGAATGGTCTTAGGGACAGAACACACAGCTCCTCTCATTAAATCCTCTACAAGACAGATCAAGTTACAGTTACATAGATTCTGAGAGACAGCTCCAAGCTTCCTACAAGCCTCCTCATTAGGACAATCTGGAATGGAGAACACTCCAATCCATTTCTACATGACTGGTCAAGGAGAACATGACATGAGTTCTCAGCAAAAGGACTAGTCCTTCCTCCCCCACAAATATATCCTTTAGGGCAGGCTGAAATAGAGAGTGCACTAGTGCATTCTCAAATTATCATGGTTAGGACAACATGGATTCTGACAGACAGAACTAGTTTCCTTAAAACCTATAGGCTGAGGCGGAAACTGCATTAGTTCCCTTCTCAACTCTTAGGACATATCAAGTTAAAAATCATAGATTCTGAGAATTCAACACTAGCTTGCACCAAGCCTCCTCAACTATAAGATGGAGGTGGAAAACATACTGGTTTACGGTTTATCTCATTTGCTGAACAGACAGAGGTAGAATGACATGGCTTTTGAGAGACAAACTCAAGTTTGCTCAAACCTTCCTCATTAGGAGAGACTAGAGGGGAGAACACTATAGATCACACACCTCATAACCAACTTCCTCTCTTGTAGAGACCAAGTTTGAACTGCATGCATTCTGAGAAACTGACACTAGGTCCACCCATCTTTTCCATAGGATGTACTGAGTGAAAGGTAGTGCACACTAGGTCACCTCTCTCCTTATCCGTTAGATAGGTCATGGGTATTAAATCTTGGGTTCTGAAAGAGAAGGATTACCTCCCTACAATCCTCTTTAGTAAACTGGACTGGGTTGGAGATCCTCCAACTTCCCTCTTTAACTCCTCCATAGGGCAGATTAAGTTATGATGACATTGATTCTGAGAGTCAGAGCCTAGCTTACTCCAAGCCTCCTCCATTGGATACAGTGACAAGAAGAATACATTATATAACTCCTAACCCCCTATCTGGAACTGACCATGTTCGAGAATTCTAATAGACATTAGTTTCCTTCAATCCTCCATCTGATAGACTGAAACACAGAGCAAATTGACAACATGGATTCTGAGAAACAGACACTAGCTTCCTCTAAGGCTCATTCATACAGCAGTCTGAGTTGGAGAGCACACTCATTCGCTACTCTCCTCCTGTGTAGGACAGATCAAGGTTAGGGCAATGTTGACAGAAGTTTCTGTCCTGCCCGGTCCCACAGCTATTCAGTCCCAAAGAAACACACAGAGGCCTACATTAATTATAAAATGTTTGACCAATTATCTCAGCCTTCTTATTAACTAACTTTTATATCTTAAATTATCCCATAATTCTAGTCTGTGTTAGCCACGTGGCTTGGTACTTTTTATCAGTGAGGCATTCTCATATTGCTTCCTCTGCATCTGGGTGACAACTGCAGACTGAGCCTTTCCTCTTCCCAGAATTCTATCTTGTCACCTTGCATATACTTCCTACCTGACTACTGGTCAATCAGAATTTTATGAAACCAATACAAGTGACAAATCTTTATAGGTTACAAGACCATTGTCCCACAGTTGAACAATATGGATTCTCAGAGACAGACAGTATCTCCCTTAAACCCTACTCTGAACAATAGCTGGAGAACATGTTAGTTCTTTTCTGAACTCCTCCACAGGACGTATCAAGTCAGAAAAATGGGATTTTGAGACTCCATCCCTGGTTTCCTCTTGTCGGCCTTATTTGGGTAGACTAGACTGGAGAACAATACCAATTTATTCCTAACATTTCCTTAGCTTGAAAGACAACAAAACAGCATGAATTATGGATTCTGAGAGACAGTTGCTAGCTTCCTCCAATCTTCAATCTTAGGATAGGCTGGACTGGATAGCACACTACTTTACTCCTCATATCCTTTGTTGTACAGACTGTGTTTGAACTGCATTCACTGTGAGAGACAATATTAGCTCCCTTCATCTCTTTTCCATAGGATGTACTTAGGTATAAAGAACTGTGTAAATTCTATTTTTAGCTGTAGGATAGATCACAGATTTAAAAAAAAAAACAACTGCATTTGAGAGACACACACTAAATCCATCATAGTCTCCCCAGTAGAACAGAACGAGGATGGATATACAAGTTCATCCTAACTATAGGACAGATTGAGGTTAAAACAACATAGATTATGAGTGAGAGGAGGGAAGAAAGGCAAAGAAAGGCAGAGAAGGAGAAAGTGATATAGGTAGAAAGGTAGAGGGAGAGAAAGAGAGAAGAAGAAGAAGAAGAAGAAGAAGAAGAAGAAGAAGAGGAAGAAGAGAGAGAGAGAGAGAGAGAGAGAGAGAGAGAGAGAGAGAGACTAGCTCCTCCCAAGAACCTTTCACATATATAACTTATCTGAAAGGCATATTAGTTCATTTCTAATATTTTTCATGAGACAGATGAAGGTTATCAAAACACTGATTCTGTGAGACAGGCCCTACTTCCCTAAAAACCCCTTCTGTAGGACAGACTTATATGCAGGACATCCTAGAACATTCGTAACTTTATCTGTATGAAAAACCTATGGAGACACAAATCCCTCCCTTGTCTTCTTCCCACCCAAACTCCCCCTCTTCCATGCACCCACCATTGATGCCCAAACTTTTGGAGACCCAAATCCCTCCCTTTTCTTCTTCCCACCCAAACTCCCCCTCTTCCATGCACCCACCATTGATGCCCAAACTTTGGAGACCCAAATCCCTCCCTTGTCATCTACCCACCCAAACTCCCTCTCTTCCATGCACCCACAATTGATGCCCAAACCTTTGGAGACACAAATCCCTCCCTTGACTTCTACCCACCCAAACTCCCTCATTTTTCACACACTCACCATTACTGCCCCAAACCTTTGGAGACCCAAATCCCTTCCTTGTCTTCTTCCCACCCAAACTCCCACTCTTCCATGCACCCATCATTGATGCCCAAACATTTGGAGACCCAAATCCCTCCCTTGTCTTCTACCAACCCAAACTCCCCCTCTTCCATGCACCCACTATGACTGTTCCTAACCTAGTGAAGAACAAATCTATCCGTTGCCATTCACCCACCCATCTTCCCTCTCTTCTCCTATAACCATCATTTTTCCTTCCCTTTCCTCGTTTCGCCTTTAGTCACTGTAAAAGACACATAGCTTTTCAACTAAATTGAATTTATTTTCAATTTAAGAAATTTATACCAATGCAATTTTCTTTGTCATATTTGGGCATTCCCTGTCTTCATGATAGCCATCTTATTGGATCTCCCCCTCATCGGCTGCTGCGACCACGCTTGCTTCTCCAGTAGTGTGCACCTCGGCTTCCTTTTCAGGCTCTTTCTCCATAGGTTCAGGCATTGCAGTAACAGCTTTCACTTTGATTTTCTTCCGTTCGAGGGCAGCTGCCTCTTCGGCCTCCCTCTTCCTCTTGTTCTTCTTCTTCCTGTGTTTGCTTTTCTTGTGTGCCTGGAATGGCAAGAGGTGAACACAAGAATTAGTTAATAGAGGGAGAAGTCAGGAGAGGCATGTGAAGGACACTTTGTCGGAAGAGGTGAGAATTGATAAGGGATTTATGCCAGGAAGGAGAGAGGTAGTGACTTTAGGTAAGAGTAAATGAGTAGAGGAGGGAGCTCCAGTAGGGTTTGTCAACTCACCTTTCCGCACGACATGTAAGGTGGATACTGCTTTAGAGCTGCCTTTGTCTTCATCATAAGGACTGGCCCATTCGCTGCCATCGGAACATCACTACAGGATGTTGGGAGGTCCATGTCGGACAGTGATTCCTTAGATTCCTTTGCTAGACTCTCCATCACCAAGTCGCATGAGCGCGTGTTGTTTCTCCCTCGAGGGGCTGTGAACAACTGGCAGGGTAGGGAAGGCCACACCCTCAGACCTGAGTCATCATCAAGGTCTCGACCAATAGTAGGTGAGCTTGTGCTCTGACATCACAAAGCCTGGTTCTGACCCACAAGAATGCCTGGGGAAGGAAGGAACAAATAGTGGACTGTACCACTCCTGACACTTTGATGATAGGGGGAAGATATTGAGAAGGCAAAGAGAGTTTCGGTTTAGATGGAGACTTTGTTTAATAACTCTAAGGCAAATTTTCCACCTCAACCTTTTTTTACATATCTACCTTTGTTGTGGTAGAACACATGACAGATCATTTGCTTCTCCAAATCCTTCAACAATACCATCCCTGTCAATTGTTTAGTCCAAAATGTCCGCCTCAATCTTTGGCTAGTATCTTGAATGTCTTCCCTAAAATCATTCCCAAATAACATTCCTACTCCATGGCTTAGCCTGTTGACCGTACACACACACAGTCACACACACTCACACACACACACACACACACACACGCGCGAATACTTGCATCTCCACATTCCTCTGTACCTAATGAATATACGCAAACCAGTGTCCATATCTTGTCTGGCTGTGTAGCAACAAATCATGGCCTCCAGGCTTCCACCTTATCCCAAGTCAGGTGACGCAGCCTAGCCTCAATATCTCTTTTACTGTGGTGAGCATACAGCCTCCTTTTATATACTCACTCACCTAAGGAGGCTTTCTACAACCAACATAAGCCCAGTCCATAACCAGGGTTCTCCTATCTTCTGGTGTCTAGCCTATTGAGAATATCACACAGTATTAGACACTTGATTTTTAACATTCTGTTATGTATAACCTGGAAACCACAAGAAATGTTCAATCTTGGTCTGGACTCCTTGCCTTATAGTAGTGAATTTTAGGCTTCAACATGTTGCAGCCTATTTAGAACATTTTTCCTATATTATAGAGAACATCTGGGCTACAGCCAGATATAATCCTATTTAGATAAACCAACAGGGGTCTTAGAGTTGCCCATACCTCTTCACACCATACCCAGACTTCCTATGTCCCCCTCCAGGATTTATCCAGGTGAAGATATCCATACTCTGTAATTGGTTTTCCATATTCAGTGGAATTTATCCTAGATTGAATAGTCCCTGTCCCATCAAAGAATGGACCCTTGCACTCTGCAGTAGTGATTTTTGGCATGTTTTAGGGACACAAATCTCAAAACACAGCATGATCCCACCAGCTACTACTATTCTGTAGCCAACACTGAGAGTTCCCCAACACTTATCATACCTGTACTGGCTAATGGAATAACCCCACTCCTTATGAAAAGTTATCGTGTCCTCCTAAAGTTCGAACCTAGTGAATATTTCCTGTTCCAAATACTGTTTTTCCACATCCCTCCAAACATAGCTCATATTGATGTGGGATTCCCTTTTGTATATCTATGTATCATTATGATCCATACCAGTAAGGCTCTCACTGGTAGCTGCTGGTTTTCTCCTTCAGCAGCTACATGGCATCTCCCTGACTCTGCCTACTTTCTCTCTATATCTCTGTTCAGATTTCCTGCCTGGCTATATTCTACTAATCGATTGCCCAAAGCATCTTCTTGAATAACCAATGGTAATAAAACATATTCATAGCATATAGGATTCCTAGTCCCATCAAATCCTCCTGTGCTGTAGACAACATATACATTCCCACTGAGACAACCCCAACCTCATCAAACCACAGGATCTCTGGCTGACTACATAATATCACAGCATGCCAAGACTGTCCAAATCCTTCTACAATGCCAAGAGAAGTAAGTGCACCTTTCGAGCAGATAATTCTTTTCCTACTCCAGTAGAGTCCAGACCTGATGAAACATCCAGTGAGAACCCTAAAAGAGCTGTTTTCTCACACTTACAGTGACTTTTAGCTGTTTGCTGAGTTCCAAACCCTAGGCGCCATCTTAGTCCTACCGTGCTTTGATAGATAGTTCTAAGCTTCTGCTGGCACTTTCCCTCCAACTGGCCTTGTCCTAGCACATTCTTTTGTGCTGTATCCAGCATCTACATTCCCAACAGTAACCATCCAACCTGAATCCATCTGCAGGATGATTCCGATGCCTAAACCACTTCATTATATAACCAGACATCCCACAACCACCAGGACCCAACTTTAGCCAATTGAGTAACCCACTACACACAAGTGAATATTTGATTTTCCACATGCAGTCTGACTTACAGCTGCCTCATGTGCCTTGCATTTGCAAATTTTAGGCCTGTGAAGGTTTTCAAAGCCTTCAGCCAAGACTAGGTCCAGCAACTCCTTCTTTGGTACAGTCAACAGTTAGGCTCCCCTGAATTTAACACACCTACACCCATGCATGAATTAGTTGCCCTGCTTTCACAACTCCATTTCCAATCCAGACTTTCCATATCTTCCCCAAAGACCAAGCCCAGAATATTTCCCCTACCAGATATCGTTTCCCCATATGCCAACAAACAGATCATAAGTCACTACAAGTGTCCAAGTCTAGTTTTTGCCACTGATATTCTTGCATGTTGTAGTAATGCTCACAGGATTCAACAGAGTTCCAAATGTGAGGGCCGAATCCCAGCATCTACTCCTGTCCTCCAACCAACATACATTGTCCTACAAGGACCTGCGCTGCTTGAATCTACATATAGTACTCATTTTGCTAACTATCTTACCCGAATCCAAATTCTGTATTCCTGAGTCCTCCACCATGGTATGGCCTGGTAAGTACTCACTCCCTCACAACCAGATATTTCATATTCTATCTCTATCTGGATCTAGCCTCTTTCCCAAAGTCATTATACAAATTTAGTTTGATCACATAAGTAGCAATATCTAGGCTTCTATAATTTCGGAAATCCCATGTCTTGGCCTTCCACGTGTGCGATTGCCGACATACATGCAGCAGACAAGTTGCTACCTTCACCCACCCACAGTACCCTCTGTGTTACCTGCAGCACCCTACTCTACCACATTCCTAATGTTCTCCTCCAGGAACTGGCTTCTTATTTAAGCCACCAACCAATACTTGTTTTCCATATCCATCTGCATCTAGCTTGAGTTTAACAGCCAGCACCCCTGCATAATCTGGCTGTTTGCCTCTTGAGTCAAGGGTCTTCTAGGGAGTATGGTCCCAAATAACTCAGCTCAGACTATTCTCAGGAATCCTCCTTTTCTGTCGTGAACATCTAGGCTTTGCTAGCACTTACCCTGCACTAATACATCCACGGGACACTTTAGGTACAGTATAGAGCATTATTCCTTATTCAGATTTTCTATGTCTTCCCAGGTTTTAACTTGTTTAGTTTAGTTACCCACTCAGTACTTTGTACATAGAGGGCTTGATCTACCCAAGTTGCAACAACCAGTGTCCTGGTCTTCTCCAGCTGCCTCTATAGCAATCTCCGGCATTCTTAGACCCATCAACTTTTTTTGTGCTGTTGACAGCATCTAGATTCCCACAAAGACTATCAGTCTCTCATAGAACCAGAGGAGTTGTGGCTGCCCTACATGACCATTCTATCCCCAGACTATCAGAATACTCCTCCATCGTCTAGATTTCAGAGCACTGCTCTGCATCCTATCATTGTTTTTCTAATACAGTGGAGTCCAGACTGGATGGAACATCCAGTGTCATCCCTAGATTTCAATAGTAGTGACTTCTAGCTGTTGGTAGGGTTCCAAATCCTTTGTTCCATCTTAGTCCCACCATGGTCTCTTAGGCTGAATGCAACATATAGTGTCCTGCATGAATCTCCTGAAACAACACTTACACACAGGACACTCTAGGCTACCTATACAACACAACTTAATACCCAGATTTCCCAGAATACCCATGTACTCCCCAGAGTCAAGCCTGTAGACTAACACCAAATGTACTCATCATACATGATTTTCTACAACTTGCTGAATTGATCACAGTACTCTAGCCTACATAGACAAACTATAACACATAACAGGTGCCTCTAGGATTCGGTAGGGTGTATAATCTCACACCCCAGCACAGCCCTCCATCTATTCATGTGCTATAGTTAACATTTAGTTTTTCTACAATAGTTGTCCTATCTATGGCCACAGGACTAGATGTTCACTATACCATGGCACTCTATACACAAACTTCCCATCCACTCCCCAGAGTCTAGTTACTGAAACTCCAAACACAACCCAATATTTCTGTTTTCATGTCATGCAAAACATAAATCCCATGCTGCATGCAGTTTGGCACAGATGTCTGGACTCCTAGCCTTGCTGTAATGACCCCTAGAATTCAACAAGGTCCCCATTCCTTGGCCCTAGCCTATGCCAAGCATTTTGTCCTTGGCTGTAGCCTACATCTATGCTCCCATAGGGATGTACCCTAGCCCTGTCTACCCACATCTACTTTCAGAAAGCCTTGTGACACATAAAATACACCAATAAATACACAGACTTCCTGTGGTCTCCTCCTGGGTGAGCCTGGTGTTTACATCCCTATCTGACATTTTATTTTCTGGCGTAACTAGAATGGTCGAACATCCAGTGACCATGACTAGTGTTTCTAAGAGTTCCTTGTACTTGATGGCTCTAGGCTTCTGCAGACTCTGGTTCCTCCAACTGACCTTGTCCTAGCCTATTCTTTTGTGCTATATCCAACTTCCATACTCTCAACTTGAACCATTCTACCTTCATTCAATCACAAGTGACATTTAAATGATTAAGCCACCTATCTTTGTCCCTAGACATCCCACATGCTCGGCCTCCAGGGTTTAGCCTAGTGAGTAATAACCAACACAAACATGAATACTTGTTTTTCCACATGCAGCCTGACCTACTAGAAACACACTTGCCTTCCATTTGTGAGCTTTAGGCATCTACAGGATTGAATGTGTGCAGACAAGCTTAGGCCCAGCAACTTCTACTATGCTTTAGTGAACAGCTAGGCTCCCTCTGCACTCAACGTTCTTGCACACATGCCCAGACTGTCCATATCCTCCTATAAAGTCGATAGAGGTATGCACCCTTCTGCAAAGATAATTGTTTTCCCAAACTAGTGGAGTCCAGACCATCTAGTGGCATCCCTAGAATAGTGCTTGTTCTCACTCGCAATGACTTACTTATATCTACCTATCTGTCTATCTATCTACCTATCTATTTTTAATCTGAGGGAAGGCTTCTCTATGTAACTTTGAAGTCTATGTGTGCACTAGCTCTGTAGACCAGGTTGGCTTCACACTTACAGAGATCCTCCTGCCTCTGCCTCCCAAGTGCTATGATTAAAGTCATGCACCACCACCACCCATCCTTGTAGTGACTTCTAACTTTTGTCAATGTCCGAAATCCTTTGCTTCAGACTAGTACTACCATGTTCTTCTTTGCTATAGGTAAGATCTTGGTTCCTGCATGAAGTTCCTGTTACAACACTTAGCCACAGAACACTGTGTGCTGCCTATACAACCCAACTCTGTACTCAGATTCCCCATGACCACTCCAGAGTCAGGCCTGTTAATTATCCCTAACATACTCATCATAAATGTTCTTGCACATCCTGCTGAATCTATACCAGTACCCCAGCCTAGACAAACAACTTATACTTCAGAGCAGAGGCCTTCAGGCTTCATCATGGTCCCAAATCTCATACACCCCCAATTTCAGTGCTATAAGGAACAATTAGAGTGCCACTAGTACTTGCCCTATCCACAGGCACAGGACTAGATGTTGACTATACTACCCCTCTCTATACACAAACTTTCTGTGTTCTCTTCCAGGGCCTAGTCTATTGGATATTCCACATACATCCCAATATTTCTGTTTTCATATCCTGTAGCGTGTAAATCATGAGCCTTAGGCAGTGCCACCATAGTAGCCTGAAATCTTTGCCTTGCAGTAATGATCTCTAACTTCAACAAAGTCCTAAATCCTAGTTCCCAGTTTAGTCCCAGTATTTCATCCTTTGCTCTAGCCTACATGGTGTGCTCCTGGGAGGATCATCAGTCATCGTACCAAACTAAGAATATTGCATACTATATTAATGAACAACCTAGAAAGATATGTCCATGAATGCAATAGTGGTACAAACTTTCTGGGAATAATCAGCTCCTTAAGAGTGAATTTAAGGTCTACTATACAGAAAGCAACACATGCCTGCTGCTGTAAGCTTTGTCGAGAACACATGGTTATGGAGTTCCAAGGCCCCAGTATTGAACCTCATACTATTATTTTGTTAAATGAATGAAGTATCAAGCTTCACTCTACATTCATACCTCGATAACTACAGATTAGTGCAGTTCTCAGACCTCCTCAGAGACCTTGGTGCAGTAGATTATGTTTAAAAAAGACATTCAAAACTGGTCATCCTGGAAAAAAAATGAGAGTATGTGCAATGGGATATTTGTAGCCCTCTCTTCAAGACTCAGGTACCATTGCAGGGAGCATTTAAAAAGATTTTATGAGTCTGAGGCTGCAGATGCCAAGAGTGAAATTGTGATCTCAAGACATGACAGAGTCATTGCTCTCACAAATACAGAGCCGTCATGATTGCATGCAAAGGCCTGTGTAAGATGAGGCCAGGTCATATTCCAGTATGCTTGGTGACTAAGCACTCAAATATATGCCAGTATGGTTTCCATCCACATTAACTCTCACACTTCTCTAGAAGACACCAACTGTCAGGAGTTTGCCATTTAGACTCCGGAGCCCTCCTACAGTGCATCTTTGACTATGGGGGATGGCTCAGAAGTCTGTACCTCTAACTGACAAACTACTGACAGTTGCTGGCTTCTAGAGAAATGTGACAGTTAATGAAAGGGAATGAAAAACAGGCTCTCATGTACTTTAATACTTACTTAGTTACCAAGAAGTGCAACTGTTTGGGAAATTAGGAGGTGTGACCATGCTGGAATGCATATAGCCTTTGTGGATTATATATGTCACTGAGGGTGGGTTTTGAGGTTTACATTCCCACATCAGGCCTCGTCTCTCTCTCTCTCTCTACCTACTACTGATGAATCAGTTGGTATGGACTCAACAACAGGCCCAGTGCCGTGTTTGCCTGAATCCTGACATGATGATCATGAATTAATTTCCTAAAATTATAGGCAAGCATCCAATTAACTAGAGATAAAGAGATCCAGAGACCCTTTCAAGTCTCTTGCATCTTGAAGTCCTGAACTGAGATTAGAGTTTAGCTAGAGGGACAGGGTATTGACATATAAGCAGTTGTGGTCAGGAGGTGGCATCTACCCTCCCTTAGCTCACCCATCATTGTCTAATTGTTAGTCTTATCTGGCAAGGTGGTTTGATAGTAGGAATTGTGTGAAATCTCTTTAAGGAGACAAGGTTTTCCTTTGGGTAGAGAACATTGCTTTACCTGGCATGAGATTTCTGTAGAAATACTCATTACGTTGAAGTCAATGATTTGACTGTTCTGATAGATCAAGCTACACAGTTGTCTCATTAGTATATCCTCATTTCTGCTAGGCCTGTTATGTAAGCAGCCCATTCTAAAAGCCCTATTAAAACACAAATTTTTTATAAAGGATAACCATGGGTAAACCTGTCACTTCAAATTACCATTCCTTTCACTGAGATGTGATCAGTAGATTTGAGTTTGCTGGGTGATTATTGCTCCTGGGGAGATTTCCTTACTTACATTGGATGGTGAGGTATAAAACCAACATTCAAAAAAAGTTGCCAAACAGGAAACATAACAGCTATTTGTGGGGATAACTGTCACTCACACACTTCACCTCAGATAGGTTGAGACATTCATACTGTGAAGTTTTGCCCGGATCTTGCAAAATACATGGATGGTGGAGCACAGTCTTCTTCATCGGTATCTATGAGATTAGATAAATGTAGCAATTTGGATTCAATGCTCCATAATTACCTCTATGAGTCTTACAGTGCATGTGTGGTATGACCCTCAAATCTGTGGGAACCAAAGTCCCTTCTTTGTCATATGCTAACCCAATTTTTCTTCTTTTTATATATCAAACCATATTCCTTTTCTGGCCTCTATCCCTATAGTATACAAAATGTCAGATTTTCCATCTTCAACACCAAAGAGTCTTCTGTGTCATATACCCACCTAAATCAATTTTCTAGGCCTCAACTTGAAATTTGAGTTCAAGGTGTGGTTCATACAATACACGCAATCAAATCCATCTTTATCGTAAATTCATGAAAATTGTTTATCTGCCATCAAACTTTGTAAAACCATAATCTCTCTCATATCATATACCAACCCAATCTCTCTCTCTCTCTCTCTATCTCTCTCTCTCTCCCCACTGTTGCTGCCTTCATCCTTATGAGACCACATCCCTCCTTTGTCATCTGCCTATCCACACTACCTCTCTTGCCATATAGCCAATATTTCTTCCCTAAAACCTTATCAGACACAAATCTCTCCCTTTCATTCAACCAAGTGAACTCCCTCTCTCGCCATGTACCCACTATTTCTGGCCCCATCCTTCCAAGACACTCATTCCTCCTTAGCCATACACCAAACCTAATACTCTCTCTTATAATGTTTCCACCATTTCTTCCCCCAAACGTTGTGATGGCCCAATCTGCCCCATGTCATGTACTCACCCAAACTCCCTCGCTAGCCATATATCCACCATGTCTGCCCCCATCCTGCTGTGACGCAAATCCTTCTCTTGCCATATGCCCACTGAAAATTCTTCTATTTTCATGTAACCACACAATTTCCTGTCTTGTGATGTAACCGCCATTTCTTCCCCCAAACATGTCAGACCCAAATATATCCATGTTTATAAGCCCAACAAAACACCCTCTCTTGACATATACCCACCAAAACTCTGTTTCATGAAATATACCAATTATTTCTGCCCCAAACCTTAAGAGACCCAAACACCCCCTGGTCATACAGCTACCCAAACTCCTCTCTGGGCATATACCCATCATTTTGCCACCGGCTTTGTGAGACCCTAATCTCTCCATTGTCGTATGCCCATCCAAAGTATTTCTCTTGCTACATACTCACCATTGCTGCCCCTAAAGTGTATAAGACCCAAATCCCTCCCTTGTCATTTACCCAGCATACTCCCTCTGTTCCTATATATCCACCATTTCTGACCCCATCTTTCTGAGACCCTAATCCCACCCTTCATATAATAACCCAAACTCCTCTCTTAACAGATACTCATGATTTCTGCCACCTGAGTATTTGAGAATCAAATCCTTCCCTTGTCATGTACCCACCCAAATGTCTCTTATCATTTACCCATCATTACACTCTCCAAAGTATATGAGATCCAACTCCCTTCCCTGGCATTACCCACCCATATTCCCACTCTTTCCAAGCTCTCACCATTACTGCCCCAAAATTTTGGAGTCACAAATCCCTCCCTTGTCTTCTACCCACACAAAATCCCCCTCTTCAAGGCACCCACCATTGATGCCCAAACTTTTGGAGACACAAATCCCTCCCTTTATTCCTACCCACCCAAACTCCCTCTCTTCCATGCACCCACAATTGATGCCCAAACCTTTGGAGACCCAAATCCCTCCCGTGCCTTCTACCCACCCAAACTCCCTCTCTTTCCATGCACTCACCATTACTGCTCCAAACATATGGAAACCCAAATCCCTCCCTTGTCTTCTTCCCACCCAAACTCCCCCTCTTCCATGCACCCACCATTGTTTCACAAACCTTTGGAGACCCAAATCCCACCCTTGTCTTCTTCCCACCCGAACTCCCCCTCTTCCATGCACCCACCATTGTTTCCCAAACCTTTGGAGACCCAAATCCCACCCTTGTCTTCTTCCAACCCAAACATCCCCACTTTCATGCACCCACCATTGATGCCCAAACCTTTGGAGACCCAAATCCCTCCCTTGTCTTCTACCCACCCATGCTCCCTTTCTTTTCATTTACTCACCATTACTGCCCCAAAATCCCCCTCGTCCAGGCACCCACCAATGTTGCCCAAACGTTTGGAGACAAAAATCCCTCCCTTGTCTTCTTCCCACCCAAACTCCCCCTCTTCCATGCACCCATCATTGATGCCCAAACCTTTAAAAACACAAAGCCCTGCCTTGTCTCCTACACACCCAAACTCCCTTTCTTCCATGCACCCACAAGTGATGCCCAAAACTTTGGAGACACAAATCCCTCCCTTGTCTTCTACCAACCCAAGTTCCCTTTCTTTTCATGCACTCACCATTACTGCCCAAATCCTTTGGAGACACAAATCCCTTCCTTGTCTTCAATCCACCCTAACTCCCCCTCCTCCATGCACCCACCATTGATGACCAATTCTTTGGAGACCCAAATCCCTCCCTTGTCATCTTCCCACCCAAACTCCCTTTCTTTTCATGCCCTCACCATTACTGCCCCAAAACTTTGGAGACCCAAATCCCTCCCTTGTCTTCTTCCCACCCAAACTCCCCGTCTTCCATGCACCCACCATTGATGCCCAAACCTTTGGAGACACAAATCCCTCCCTTGTCTCCTACCCACCAAAACTCCCTCTCTTTCCATGCTCTCACCGTTAAAGCCACAAAATTTTGGAGACCCTAATCCCTCCCTTGTCTTCTTCCCACACAAACTCGCCTCTTTTATGCACCCAGAATTAATGCCCAAACCTTTGTAGACCCAAATCCCTCCCTTGTCTTCTACCAACCCAAACTCCCCCTCTTTCCATGAACCCACTATGACTGTCCCAAACCTAGTGAAGAACAAATCTCTCCATTGCCATTCACCCACCCATCTTCCCTCTCTTCTCCTATAACCATCATTTTTCCTTCCCTTTCCTCGTTTCGCCTTTAGTCACTGTAAAAGACACATAGCTTTTCAACTAAATTGAATTCATTTTCAATTTAAGAAATTTATACCAATGCAATTTTCTTTGTCATATTTGGGCATTCCCCGTCTTCATGATAGCCATCTAATTGGCTCTCCCCCTCATCGGCTGCTGCGACCACGCTTGCTTCTCCAGTAGTGTGCACCTCGGCTTCCTTTTCAGGCTCCTCCTCCTTAGGTTCAGGCATTGCAGTAACAGCTTTCAGTTTGATTTTCTTCCGTTCGAGGGCAGCTGCCTCTTCGGCCTCCCTCTTTCTCTTGTTCCTCTTCTTTGAGGAGTGCTTCCGGTGTTTGCTTTTCTTGTGTGCCTGGAATGGCAAGAGGTGAACACAAGAATTAGTTAATAGAGGGAGAAGTCAGGAGAGGCATGTGAAGGACACTTTGTCGGAAGAGGTGAGAATTGATAAGGGATTTATGCCAGGAAGGAGAGAGGTAGTGACTTTAGGTAAGAGTAAATGAGTAGAGGAGGGAGCTCCAGTAGGGTTCGTCAACTCACCTTTCCGCACGACATGTAAGGTGGATACTGCTTTAGAGCTGCCTTTGTCTTCACCATAAGGACTGGCCCATTCGCTGCCATTGGAACATCACTACTGGATGTTGGGAGGTCCATGTCGGACAGTGATTCCTTAGGTTCCTTTGCTGGACTCTCCATCACCAAGTCGCGTGAGCGCGTGTAGTTTCTCCCTCGAGGGGCTGTGAACAACTGGCAGAGTAGGGAAGGCCACACCCTCAGACCTGAGTCATCATCAAGGTCTCGACCAATAGTAGGTGAGCTTGTGCTCTGACATCACAAAGCCTGGTTCTGACCCACAAGAATGCCTGGGGAAGGAAGGAACAAATAGTGGACTGTACCACTCCTGACACTTTGATGATAGGGGGAAGATATTGAGAAGGCAAAGAGAGTTTGGGTTTAGATGGAGACTTTGTTTAATAACTCTAAGGCAAATTTTCCACCTCAACCTTTTTTACATATCTACCTTTGTTGTGGTAGAACACATGACAGATCATTTGCTTCTCCAAATTCTTCAACAATGCTATCCCTGTCAATGGTTTAGTCCAAAATGTCCGCCTCAATCTTTGGCTAGTATCTTGAATGTCTTCCCTAAAATCATTCCCAAATAATATTCCTACTCCATGGCTTAGCCTGTTGACCGTACACACACACACACACACACACACACACACACGAATACTTGAATCTCCACATTCCTCTGTACCTAATGAATATACACAAACCAGTGTCCATATCTTGTCTGGCTGTGTAGCAACAAATCATGGCCTCCAGGCTTCCACCTTATCCCAAGTCAGGTGACCCAGCCTAGCCTCAATATCTCTTTTACTGTGGTGAGCATACAGCCTCCTTTAATATACTCACTCACCTAAGGAGGCTTTCTACAACCAACATAAGCCCAGTCCATAACCAGGGTTCTCCTATCTTCTGGTGTCTAGCCTATTGAGAATATCACACAGTATTAGACACTTGATTTTTAACATTCTGTTATGTATAACCTGGAAACCATAAGAAATGTTCAATCTTGGTCTGGACTCCTTGCCTTATAGTAGTGAATTTTAGGCTTCAACATGTTGCAGCCTATTTAGAACATTTTTCCTATATTATAGAGTACATCTGGGCTACAGCCAGATATAATCCTATTTAGATAAACCAACAGGGGTCTTAGAGTTGCCCATACCTCTTCACACCATACCCAGACTTCCTATGTCCCCCTCCAGGATTTATCCAGGTGAAGATATCCATACTCTGTAATTGGTTTTCCATATTCAGTGGAATTTATCCTAGATTGAATAGTCCCTGTCCCATCAAAGAATGGACCCTTGCACTCTGCAGTAGTGATTTGTGGCATGTTTTAGGGACACAAATCTCAAAACACAGCATGATCCCACCAGCTACTACTATTCTGTAGCCAACACTGAGAGTTCCCCAACACTTATCATACCTGTACTGGCTAATGGAATAACCCCACTCCTTATGAAAAGTTATCGTGTCCTCCTAAAGTTCGAACCTAGTGAATATTTCCTGTTCCAAATACTGTTTTTCCACATCCCTCCAAACATAGCTCATATTGATGTGGGATTCCCTTTTGTATATCTATGTATCATTATGATCCATTCCAGTAAGGCTCTCACTGGTAGCTGCTGGTTTTCTCCTTCAGCAGCTACATGGCATCTCCCTGACTCTGCCTACTTTCTCTCTATATCTCTGTTCAGATTTCCTGCCTGGATATATTCTACTAATCGATTGCCCAAAGCATCTTCTTGAATAACCAATGGTAATAAAACATATTCATAGCATATAGGATTCCTAGTCCCATCAAATCCTCCTGTGCTGTAGACAACATATACATTCCCACTGAGACAACCCCAACCTCATCAAACCACAGGATCTCTGGCTGACTACATAATATCACAGCATGCCAAGACTGTCCAAATCCTTCTACAATGACAAGAGAAGTAAGTGCACCTTTCGAGCAGATAATTCTTTTCCTACTCCAGTAGAGTCCAGACCTGATGAAACATCCAGTGAGAACTCTAAAAGAGCTGTTTTCTCACACTTACAGTGACTTTTAGCTGTTTGCTGAGTTCCAAACCCTAGGCTCCATCTTAGTCCTACCGTGCTTTGATAGATAGTTCTAAGCTTCTGCTGGCACTTTCCCTCCAACTGGCCTTGTCCTAGCACATTCTTTTGTGCTGTATCCAGCATCTACATTCCCAACAGTAACCATCCTACCTGAATCCATCTGCAGGATGATTCCGATGCCTAAACCACTTCATTATCTAACCAGACATCCCACAACCACCAGGACCCAACTTTAGCCAATTGAGTAACCCACTACACACAAATGAATATTTGATTTTCCACTTGCTGTCTGACTTACAGCTGCCTCATGTGCCTTGCATTTGCAAATTTTAGGCCTGTGAAGGTTTTCAAAGCCTTCAGCCAAGACTAGGTCCAGCAACTCCTTCTTTGGTATAGTCAACAGTTAGGCTCCCCTGAATTTAACACACCTACACCCATGTATGAAATAGTTGCCCTGCTTTCACAACTCCATTTCCAATCCAGACTTTCCATATCTTCCCCAAAGACAAAGCCCAGAATATTTCCCTTACCAGATAGCGTTTCCCCATATGCCAACAAACAGATCATAAGTCACTACAAGTGTCCAAGTCTAGTTTTTGCCACTGATATTCTTGCATGTTGTAGTAATGCTCACAGGATTCAACAGAGTTCCAAATGCGAGGGCCGAATACCAGCATCTAGTCCTGTCCTCCAACCAACATACATTGTCCTACAAGGACCTGCGCTGCGTGAATCTACATATAGTACTCATTTTGCTAACTATCTTACCCGAATCCAAATTCTGTATTCCTGAGTCCTCCACCATGGTATGGCCTGGTAAGTACTCACTCCCTCACAACCAGATATTTCATATTCTATCTCTACCTGGATCTAGCCTCTTTCCCAAAGTCATTATACAAATTTAGTTTGATCACCTAAGTAGCAATATCTAGGCTTCTATAATTTCGGAAATCCCATATCTTGGCCTTCCACATGTGCGATTGCCCACATACATGCAGCAGACAAGTTGCTACCTTCACCCACCCACAGTACCCTCTGTGTTACCTGCAGCACCCTACTCCACCACATTCCTAATGTTCTCCTCCAGGAACTGGCTTCTTATATATGCCACCAACCAATACTTGTTTTCCATATCCATCTGCATCTAGCTTGAGTTTAACAGCCAGCACCCCTGCATAATCTGGCTGTTTGCCTCTTGATTCAAGGGTCTTCTCGGGAGTATGGTCCCAAATAACTCAGCTCAGACTATTCTCAGGAATCCTCCTTTTCTGTCGTGAACATCTAGGCTTTGCTAGCACTTACCCTGCACTAATACATCCACGGGACACTTTAGGTACAATATAGAACATTATTCCTTATTCAGATTTTCTATGTCTTCCCAGGTTTTAACTTGTTTAGTTTAGTTACCCACTCAGTACTTTGTACATAGAGGGCTTGATCTACCCAAGAAGCAACAACCAGTGTCCTTGTCTTCTCCAGCTGCCTCCATAGCAATCTCCGGCATTCTTAGACCCATCAACTTTTTCTGTGCTGTTGACAGCATCTAGATTCCCACAAAGACTATCAATCTCTCATAAAACCAGAGGAGTTGTGGCTGCCCTACATGACCATTCTATACCCAGACTATCAGAATACTCCTCCATCGTCTAGATTTCAGAGCACTGCTCTGCATCCTATCATTGTTTTTCTAATCCAGTGGAGTCCAGACTGGATGGAACATCCAGTGTCATCCCTAGATTTCAATAGTAGTGACTTCTAGCTGTTGGTAGGGTTCCAAATCCTTTGTTCCATCTTAGTCCCACCATGGTCTCTTAGGCTGAATGCAACATATAGTGTCCTGCATGAATCTCCTGTAACAACACTTACACACAGGACACTCTAGGCTACCTATACAACACAACTTAATACCCAGATTACCCAGAATACCCATGTACTCCCCAGAGTCAAGCCTGTAGACTAACACCAAATGTACTCATCATACATGATTTTCTACAACTTGCTGAATTGATCACAGTACTTTAGCCTACATAGACAACCTATAACACATAACAGGTGCCTCTAGGATTCAGTAGGGTGTTAAATCTCGCACCCCAGCACAGCCCCTCCATCTATTCATGTGCTATAGTTAACATTTAGTTTTTCTACAATAGTTGTCCTATCTATGGCCACAGGACTAGATGTTCACTATACCATGGCACTCTATACACAAACTTCCCATCCACTCCCCAGAGTCTAGTTACTGAAACTCCAAACACAACACAATATTTCTGTTTTCATGTCATGCAAAACATAAATCCCATGCTGCATGCAGTTTGGCACAGATGTCTGGACTCCTAGCCTTGCTGTAATGACCCCTAGAATTCAACAAGGTCCCCATTCCCTGGCCCTAGCCTATGCCAAGCATTTTGTCCTTGGCTGTAGCCTACATCTATGCTCCCATAGGGATGTACCCTAGCCCTGTCTACCCACATCTACTTTCAGAAAGCCTTGTGACACATAAAATACACCAATAAATACACAGACTTCCTGTGGTCTCCTCCTGGGTGAGCCTGGTGTTTACATCCCTATCTGACATTTTATTTTCTGGCGTAACTAGAATGGTCGAACATCCAGTGACCATGACTAGTGTGGCTATGAGTTCCTTGTACTTGATGGCTCTAGGCTTCTGCAGACTCTGGTTCCTCCAACTGACCTTGTCCTAGCCTATTCCTTTGTGCTATATCCAACTTCCATACTCTCAACTTGAACCATTCTACCTTCATTCAATCACAAGTGACATTTAAATGATTAAGCCACCTATCTTTGTCCCTAGACATCCCACATGCTCGGCCTCCAGGGTTTAGCCTAGTGAGTAATAACCAACACAAACATGAATACTTGTTTTTCCACATGCAGCCTGACCTACTAGAACCACATTTGCCTTCCATTTGCGAGCTTTAGGCATCTACAGGTTTGAATGTGTGCAGACAAGCTTAGGCCCAGCAACTTCTACTATGCTTTAGTGAACAGCTAGGCTCCCTCTGCACGAAACGTTCGTGCACACATGCCCAGACTGTCCATATCCTCCTACAAAGACTATAGAGGTATGCACCCTTCTGCAGAGATAATTGTTTTCCCAAACTAGTGGAGTCCAGACCATCTACTGGCATCCCTAGAAGAGTGCTTGTTCTCCCTCGCAATGACTTACTTATATCTACCTATCTGTCTATCTATCTATCTATTTTTAATTCGAGAGAAGGCTTCTCTACGTAACTTTGAAGTCTATTTTTGCACTAGCTCTGTAGACCAGGTTGGCTTCACACTCACAGAGATCCTCCTGCCTCTGCCTCCCAAGTGCTATGATTAAAGTCATGCACCACCACCACCCATCCTTGTAGTGACTTCTAACTTTTGTCAATGTCCGAAATCCTTTGCTTCATGTTCTTCTTTGCTATAGGTAAGATCTTGGTTCCTGCATGAAGTTCCTGTTACAACACTTAGCCACAGAACACTGTGTGCTGCCTATACAACCCAACTCTGTACTCAGATTCCCCATGACCTCTCCAGAGTCAGGCCTGTTAATTATCCCTAACATACTCATCATAAGTGTTTTTTCACATCCTGCTGAATCTATACCAGTACCCCAGCCTAGACAAACAACTTATACTTCAGAGCAGAGGCCTTCAGGCTTCATCATGGTCCCAAATCTCATACACCCCCAATTTCAGTGCTATAAGGAACAATTAGAGTGCCACTAGTACTTGCCCTATCCACAGCCACAGGACTAGATGTTGACTATACTACCCCTCTCTATACACAAACTTTCTGTGTTCTCTTCCAGGGCCTAGTCTATTGGATATTCCACATACATCCCAATATTTCTGTTTTCGTATACTGTAGCGTGTAAATCATGAGCCTTAGGCAGTGCCACCATAGTAGCCTGAAATCTTTGCCTTGCAGTAATGATCTCTAACTTCAACAAAGTCCTAAATCCTAGTTCCCAGTTTAGTCCCAGTATTTCATCCTTTGCTCTAGCCTACATGGTGTGCTCCTGGGAGGATCATCAGTCGTCGTACCAAACTAAGAATATTGCATACTATATTAATGAACAACCTAGAAAGATATGTCCATGAATGCAATAGTGGTACAAACTTTCTGGGAATAATCAGCTCCTTAAGAGTGAATTTAAGGTCTACTCTATAGAAAGCAACACATGCCTGCTGCTGTAAGCTTTGTCGAGAACATATGGTTATGGAGATCCAAGGCCCCAGTATTGAACCTCATACTATTATTTTGTTAAATGAATGAAGTATCAAGCTTCACTCTACATTCATATCTCGATAACTACAGATTAGTGCAGTTCTCAGACCTCCTCAGAGACCTTGGTGCAGTAGATTATGTTTAAAAAAGACATTCAAAACTGGTCATCCTGGAAAAAAAATGAGAGTATGTGCAATGGGATATTTGTAGCCCTCTCTTCAAGACTCAGGTACCATTGCAGGGAGCATTTAAAAAGATTTTATGAGTCTGAGGCTGCAGATGCCAAGAGTGAAATTGTGATCTCAAGACATGACAGAGTCATTGCTCTCACAAATACAGAGCCGTCGTGATTGCATGCAAAGGCCTGTGTAAGATGAGGCCAGGTCATATTCCAGTATGCTTGGTGACTAAGCACTCAAATATATGCCAGTATGGTTTCCATCCACATTAACTCTCACACTTCTCTAGAAGCCACCAACTGTCAGGAGTTTGCAAGTTAGACTCTCGAGCCCTCCTACAGTGCATCTTTGACTATGGGGGATGGCTCAGAAGTCTGTACCTCTAACTGACAAACTACTGACAGTTGGTGGCTTCTAGAGAAATGTGACAGTTAATGAAAGGGAATGAAAAACAGGCTCTCATGTACTTGAATACTTACTTAGTTACCAAGAAGTGCAACTGTTTGGGAAATTAGGAGGTGTGACCATGCTGGAATGCATATAGCCTTTGTGGATAATATATGTCACTGAGGGTGGGTTTTGAGGTTTACATTCCCACATCAGGCCTCATCTCTCTCTCTCTCTACCTACTACTGATGAATCAGTTGGTATGGACTCAACAACAGGCCCAGTGCCGTGTTTGCCTGAATCCTGACATGATGATCATGAATTAATTTCCTAAAATTATAGGCAAGCATCCAATTATCTAGTGATAAAGAGATCCAGAGACCCTTTCAAGTCTCTTGCATCTTGAAGTCCTGAACTGAGATTAGAGTTTAGCTAGAGGGACAGGGTATTGACATATAAGCAGTTGTGGTCAGGAGGTGGCATCTACCCTCCCTTAGCTCACCCATCATTGTCTAATTGTTAGTCTTATCTGGCAAGGTGGTTTGATAGTAGGAATTGTGTGAAATCTCTTTAAGAAGACAAGGTTTTCCTTTGGGTAGAGAACATTGCTTTACATGGCATGAGATTTCTGTAGAAATACTCATTACGTTGACGTCAATGATTTGACTGTTCTGATAGATCAAGCTACACAATTGTCTCATTAGTATATCCTCATTTCTGCTAGGCCTGTTATGTAAGCAGCCCATTCTAAAAGCCCTATTAAAACACAAATTTTTTATAAAGGATAACCAAGGGTAAACCTGTCACTTCAAATTACCATTCCTTTCACTGAGATGTGATCAGTAGATTTGAGTTTGCTGGGTGATTATTGCTCCTGGGGAGATTTCCTTACTTACATTGGATGGTGAGGTATAAAACCAACATTCAAAAAAAGTTGCCAAACAGGAAACATAACAGCTATTTGTGGGGATAACTGTCACTCACACACTTCACCTCAGATAGGTTGAGACATTCATACTGTGAAGTTTTGCCCGGATCTTGCAAAATACATGGATGGTGGAGCACAGTCTTCTTCATCCGTATCTATGAGATTAGATAAATGTAGCAATTTGGATTCAATGCTCCATAATTACCTCTATGAGTCTTACAGTGCATGTGTGGTATGACCCTCAAATCTGTGGGAACCAAAGTCCCTTCTTTGTCATATGCTAACCCAAATTTTCTTCTTTTTATATATCAAACCATATTCCTTTTCTGGCCTCTATCCCTATAGTATACAAAATGTCAGATTTTCCATCTTCAACACCAAAGAGTCTTCTGTGTCATATACCCACCTAAATCAATTTTCTAGGCCTCAACTTGAAATTTGAGTTCAAAGTGTGGTTCACACAATACACGCAATCAAATCCATCTTTATCGTAAATTCATGAAAATTGTTTATCTGCAATCAAACTTTGTAAAACCATAATCTCTCTCATATCATATACCAACCCAATCTCTCTCTCTCTCTCTCTCTCTCTCTCTCTCTCTCTCTCTCTCTCCCCACTGTTGCTGCCTTCATCCTTATGAGACCACATCCCTCCTTTGTCATCTGCCTATCCACACTACCTCTCTTGCCATATAGCCAATATTTCTTCCCTAAAACCTTATCAGACACAAATCTCTCCCTTTCATTCAACCAAGTGAACTCCCTCTCTCGCCATGTACCCACTATTTCTGGCCCCATCCTTCCAAGTCACTCATTCCTCCTTAGCCATACACCAAACCTAATACTCTCTCTTATAATGTTTCCACCATTTCTTCCCCCAAACGTTGTGATGGCCCAATCTGCCCCATGTCATGTACTCACCCAAACTCCCTCGCTAGCCATATATCCACCATGTCTGCCCCCATCCTGCTGTGACCCAAATCCTTCTCTTGCCATATGCCCACTGAAAATTCTTCTATTTTCATGTAACCACACAATTTCCTGTCTTGTGATGTAACCACCATTTCTTCCCCCAAACATGTCAGACCCAAATATATCCATGTTTATAAGCCCAACAAAACACCCTCTCTTGACATATACCCACCCAAACTCTGTTTCATGAAATATACCAATTATTTCTGCCACAAACCTTAAGAGACCCAAACACTCCCTGGTCATACAGCTACCCAAACTCCTCTCTGGGCATATACCCATCATTTTGCCACCGGCTTTGTGAGACCCTAATCTCTCCATTGTCGTATGCCCATCCAAAGTATTTCTCTTGCTACATACTCACCATTGCTGCCCCTAAAGTGTATAAGACCCAAATCCCTCCCTTGTCATTTACCCAGCATACTCCCTCTGTTCCTATATATCCACCATTTCTGACGCCATCTTTCTGAGACCCTAATCCCACCCTTCATATAATAACCCAAACTCCTCTCTTAACAGATACTCATGATTTCTGCCACCTGAATATTTGAGAATCAAATCCTTCCCTTGTTATGTACCCACCCAAATGTCTCTTATCATTTACCCATCATTACACTCTCCAAAGTATATGAGATCCAACTCCCTTGCCTGGCATTACCCACCCATATTCCCACTCTTTCAAGCTCTCACCATTACTGCCCCAAAATTTTGGAGACACAAATCCCTCCCTTGTCTTCTACCCACACAAAATCCCCCTCTTCAAGGCACCCACCATTGATGCCCAAACTTTTGGAGACACAAATCCCTCCCTTTTTTCCTACCCACCCAAACTCCCTCTCTTCCATGCACCCACAATTGATGCCCAAACCTTTGGAGACACAAATCCCTCCCGTGTCTTCTACCCACCCAAACTCCCTCTCTTTCCATGCACACACCATTACTGCTCCAAACATATGGAAACCCAAATCCCTCCCTTGTCTTCTTCCCACCCAAACTCCCCCTCTTCCATGCACCCACCATTGTTGCCCATACCTTTGGAGACCCAAATCCCACCCTTGTCTTCTTCCCACCCGAATTCCCCCTCTTCCATGCACCCACCATTGTTGCCCAAACCTTTGGAGACCTAAATCCCTCCCTTGTCTTCTACCCACCCATGCTCCCTTTCTTTTCATGCACTCACCATTACTGCCCCAAAATCCCCCTCGTCCAGGCACCCACCAATGATGCCCAAACTTTTGGAGACAAAAATCCCTCCCTTGTCTTCTTCCCACCCAAACTCCCCCTCTCCCATGCACCCATCATTGATGCCCAAACCTTTAAAAACACAAATCCCTCCCTTGTCTCCTACACACCCAAACTCCCTTTCTTCCATGCACCCACAAGTGATGCCCAAACCTTTGGAGACACAAATCCCTCCCTTGTCTTCTACCAACCCAAATTCCCTTTCTTTTCATGCACTCACCATTACTGCCCAAATCCTTTGGAGACACAAATCCCTTCCTTGTCTTCTATCCACCCTAACTCCCCCTCTTCCATGCACCCACCATTGATGACCAATTCTTTGGAGACCCAAATCCCTCCCTTGTCATCTTCCCACCCAAACTCCCTTTCTTTTCATGCCCTCACCATTACTGCCCCAAAACTTTGGAGACCCAAATCCCTCCCTTGTCTTCTTCCCACCCAAACTCCCCGTCTTCCATGCACCAACCATTGATGCCCAAACCTTTGGAGACACAAATCCCTCCCTTGTCTCCTACCCACCAAAACTCCCTCTCTTTCCATGCTCTCACCGTTAAAGCCACAAAATTATGGAGACCCTAATCCCTCCCTTGTCTTCTTCCCACACAAACTCGCCTCTTTTATGCACCCACAATTAATGCCCAAACCTTTGTAGACCCAAATCCCTCCCTTGTCTTCTACCAACCCAAACTCCCCCTCTTTCCATGAACCCACTATGACTGTCCCAAACCTAGTGAAGAACAAATCTCTCCATTGCCATTCACCCACCCATCTTCCCTCTCTTCTCCTATAACCATCATTTTTCCTCCCCTTTCCTGGTTTCGCCTTTAGTCACTGTAAAAGACACATAGCTTTTCAACTAAATTGAATTTATTTTCAATTTAAGAAATTTATACCAATGCAATTTTCTTTGTCATATTTGGGCATTCCCCGTCTTCATGATAGCCATCTTATTGGCTCCCCCCTCATCGGCTGCTGCGACCACGCTTGCTTCTCCAGTAGTGTGCACCTCGGCTTCCTTTTCAGGCTCCTCCTCCTTAGGTTCAGGCATTGCAGTAACAGCTTTCACTTTGATTTTCTTCCGTTCGAGGGCAGCTGCCTCTTCGGCCTCCCTCTTTCTCTTGTTCCTCTTCTTTGAGGAGTGCTTCCGGTGTTTGCTTTTCTTGTGTGCCTGGAATGGCAAGAGGTGAACACAAGAATTAGTTAATAGAGGGAGAAGTCAGGAGAGGCATGTGAAGGACACTTTGTCGGAAGAGGTGAGAATTGATAAGGGATTTATGCCAGGAAGGAGAGAGGTAGTGACTTTAGGTAAGAGTAAATGAGTAGAGGAGGGAGCTCCAGTAGGGTTCGTCAACTCACCTTTCCGCACACATGTAAGGTGGATACTGCTTTAGAGCTGCCTTTGTCTTCACCATAAGGACTGGCCCGTTCGCTGCCATCGGAACATCACTACTGGATGTTGGGAGGTCCATGTCGGACAGTGATTCCTTAGGTTCCTTTGCTAGAGTCTCCAACACCAAGTCCCTTGAGCGCGTGTTGTTTCTCCCTCGAGGGGCTGTGAACAACTGGCAGAGTAGGGAAAGCCACACCCTCAGACCTGAGTCATCATCAAGGTCTCGACCAATAGTAGGTGAGCTTGTGCTCTGACATCACAAAGCCTGGTTCTGACCCACAAGAATGCCTGGGGAAGGAAGGAACAAATAGTGGACTGTACCACTCCTGACACTTTGATGATAGGGGGAAGATATTGAGAAGGCAAAGAGAGTTTGGGTTTAGATGGAGACTTTGTTTAATAACTCTAAGGCAAATTTTCCACCTCAACCTTTTTTACATATCTACCTTTGTTGTGGTAGAACACATGACAGATCATTTGCTTCTCCAAATTCTTCAACAATGCTATCCCTGTCAATGGTTTAGTCCAAAATGTCCGCCTCAATCTTTGGCTAGTATCTTGAATGTCTTCCCTAAAATCATTCCCAAATAACATTCCTACTCCATGGCTTAGCCTGTTGACCGTACACACACACACACTCACACACACATACACACACACACACACACACACACACACGAATACTTGCATCTCCACATTCCTCTGTACCTAATGAATATACGCAAACCAGTGTCCATATCTTGTCTGGCTGTGTAGCAACAAATCATGGCCTCCAGGCTTCCACCTTATCCCAAGTCAGGTGACCCAGCCTAGCCTCAATATCTCTTTAACTGTGGTGAGCATACAGCCTCCTTTAATATACTCACTCACCTAAGGAGGCTTTCTACAACCAACATAAGCCCAGTCCATAACCAGGGTTCTCCTATCTTCTGGTGTCTAGCCTATTGAGAATATCACACAGTATTAGACACTTGATTTTTAACATTCTGTTATGTATAACCTGGAAACCAAAAGAAATGTTCAATCTTGGTCTGGACTCCTTGCCTTATAGTAGTGAATTTTAGGCTTCAACATGTTGCAGCCTATTTAGAACATTTTTCCTATATTATAGAGAACATCTGGGCTACAGCCAGATATAATCCTATTTAGATAAACCAACAGGGGTCTTAGAGTTGCCCATACCTCTTCACACCATACCCAGACTTCCTATGTCCCCCTCCAGGATTTACCCAGGTGAAGATATCCATACTCTGTAATTGGTTTTCCATATTCAGTGGAATTTATCCTTGATTGATTAGTCCCTGTCCCATCAAAGAATGGACCCTTGCACTCTGCAGTAGTGATTTTTGGCATGTTTTAGGGACACAAATCTCAAAACACAGCATGATCCCACCAGCTACTACTATTCTGTAGCCAACACTGAGAGTTCCCCAACACTTATCATACCTGTACTGGCTAATGGAATAACCCCACTCCTTATGAAAAGTTATCGTGTCCTCCTAAAGTTCGAACCTAGTGAATATTTCCTGTTCCAAATACTGTTTTTCCACATCCCTCCAAACATAGCTCATATTGATGTGGGATTTCCTTTTGTATATCTATGTATCATTATGATCCATTCCAGAAAGGCTCTCACTGGTAGCTGCTGGTTTTCTCCTTCAGCAGCTACATGGCATCTCCCTGACTCTGCCTACTTTCTCTCTATATCTCTGTTCAGATTTCCTGCCTGGCTATATTCTACTAATCGATTGCCCAAAGCATCTTCTTGAATAACCAATGGTAATAAAACCTATTCATAGCATATAGGATTCCTAGTCCCATCAAATCCTCCTGTGCTGTAGACAACATATACATTCCCACTGAGACAACCCCAACCTCATCAAACCACAGGATCTCTGGCTGACTACATAATATCACAGCATGCCAAGACTGTCCAAATCCTTCTACAATGCCAAGAGAAGTAAGTGCACCTTTCGAGCAGATAATTCTTTTCCTACTCCAGTAGAGTCCAGACCTGATGAAACATCCAGTGAGAACTCTAAAAGAGCTGTTTTCTCACACTTACAGTGACTTTTAGCTGTTTGCTGAGTTCCAAACCCTAGGCTCCATCTTAGTCCTACCATGCTTTGATAGATAGTTCTAAGCTTCTGCTGGCACTTTCCCTCCAACTGGCCTTGTCCTAGCACATTCTTTTGTGCTGTATCCAGCATCTACATTCCCAACAGTAACCATCCTACCTGAATCCATCTGCAGGATGATTCCGATGCCTAAACCACTTCATTATCTAACCAGACATCCCACAACCACCAGGACCCAACTTTAGCCAATTGAGTAACCCACTACACACAAGTGAATATTTGATTTTCCACATGCTGTCTGACTTACAGCTGCCTCATGTGCCTTGCATTTGCAAATTTTAGGCCTGTGAAGGTTTTCAAAGCCTTCAGCCAAGACTAGGTCCAGCAACTCCTTCTTTGGTATAGTCAACAGTTAGGCTCCCCTGAATTTAACACACCTACACCCATGCATGAAATAGTTGCCCTGCTTTCACAACTCCATTTCCAATCCAGACTTTCCATATCTTCCCCAAAGACCAAGCCCAGAATATTTCCCTTACCAGATAGCGTTTCCCCATACGCCAACAAACAGATCATAAGTCACTACAACTGTCAAAGTCTAGTTTTTGCCACTGATATTCTTGCATGTTGTAGTAATGCTCACAGGATTCAACAGAGTTCCAAATGCGAGGGCCGAATACCAGCATCTACTCCTGTCCTCCAACCAACATACATTGTCCTACAAGGACCTGCGCTGCTTGAATCTACATATAGTACTCATTTTGCTAACTATCTTACCCGAATCCAAATTCTGTATTCCTGAGTCCTCCACCATGGTATGGCCTGGTAAGTACTCACTCCCTCACAACCAGATATTTCATATTCTATCTCTACCTGGATCTAGCCTCTTTCCCAAAGTCATTATACAAATTTTGTTTGATCACCTAAGTAGCATTATCTAGGCTTCTATAATTTCGGAAATCCCATATCATGGCCTTCCACGTGTGCGATTGCCGACATACATGCAGCAGACAAGTTGCTACCTTCACCCACCCACAGTACCCTCTGTGTTACCTGCAGCACCCTACTCTACCACATTCCTAATGTTCTCCTCCAGGAACTGGCTTCTTATATAAGCCACCAACCAATACTTGTTTTCCATATCCATCTGCATCTAGCTTGAGTTTAACAGCCAGCACCCCTGCATAATCTGGCTGTTTGCCTCTTGAGTCAAGGGTCTTCTTGGGAGTATGGTCCAAATAACTCAGCTCAGACTATTCTCAGGAATCCTCCTTTTCTGTCGTGAACATCTAGGCTTTGCTAGCACTTACCCTGCACTAATACATCCACGGGACACTTTAGGTACAGTATAGAGCATTATTCCTTATTCAGATTTTCTATATCTTCCCAGGTTTTAACTTGTTTAGTTTAGTTACCCACTCAGTACTTTGTACATAGAGGGCTTGATCTACCCAAGTTGCAACAGCCAGTGTCCTGGTCTTCTCCAGCTGCCTCTATAGCAATCTCCGGCATTCTTAGACCCATCAACTTTTTCTGTGCTGTTGACAGCATCTAGATTCCCACAAAGACTATCAGTCTCTCATAGAACCAGAGTAGTTGTGGCTGCCCTACATGACCATTCTATCCCCAGACTATCAGAATACTCCTCCATCGTCTAGATTTCAGAGCACTGCTCTGCATCCTATCATCGTTTTTCTAATCCAGTGGAGTCCAGACTGGATGGAACATCCAGTGTCATCCCTAGATTTCAATAGTAGTGACTTCTAGCTGTTGGTAGGGTTCCAAATCCTTTGTTCCATCTTAGTCCCACCATGGTCTCTTAGGCTGAATGCAACATATAGTGTCCTGCATGAATCTCCTGAAACAACACTTACACACAGGACACTCTAGGCTACCTATACAACACAACTTAATACCCAGATTACCCAGAATACCCATGTACTCCCCAGAGTCAAGCCTGTAGACTTACACCAAATGTACTCATCATACATGATTTTCTACAACTTGCTGAATTGATCACAGTACTCTAGCCTACATAGACAAACTATAAAACATAACAGGTGCCTCTAGGATTCAGTAGGGTGTAAAATCTCACACCCCAGCACAGCCCTCCATCTATTCAAGTGCTATACTTAACATTTAGTATTTCTACAATAGTTGTCCTATCTATGGCCACAGGAGTAGATGTTCACTATACCATGGCACTCTATACACAAACTTCCCATCCACTCCCCAGAGTCTAGTTACTGAAACTCCAAACACAACCCAATATTTCTGTTTTCATGTCATGCAAAACATAAATCCCATGCTGCATGCAGTTTGGCACAGATGTCTGGACTTCTAGCCTTGCTGTAATGACCCCTATAATTCAACAAGGTCCCCATTCCTTGGCCCTAGCCTATGCCAAGCATTTTGTCCTTGGCTGTAGCCTACATCTATGCTCCCATAGGGATGTACCCTAGCCCTGTCTACCCACATCTACTTTCAGAAAGCCTTGTGACACATAAAATACACCAATAAATACACAGACTTCCTGTGGTCTCCTCCTGGGTGAGCCTGGTGTTTACATCCCTATCTGACATTTTATTTTCTGGCGTAACTAGAATGGTCGAACATCCAGTGACCATGACTAGGGTTTCTATGAGTTCCTTATACTTGATGGCTCTAGGCTTCTGCAGACTCTGGTTCCTCCAACTGACCTTGTCCTAGCCTATTCCTTTGTGCTATATCCAACTTCCATACTCTCAACTTGAACCATTCTACCTTCATTCAATCACAAGTGACATTTAAATGATTAAGCCACCTATCTTTGTCCCTAGACATCCCACATCCTCGGCCTCCAGGGTTTAGCCTAGTGAGTAATAACCAACACAAACATGAATACTTGTTTTTCCACATGCAGCCTGACCTACTAGAACCACATTTGCCTTCCATTTGCGAGCTTTAGGCATCTACAGGTTTGAATGTTTGCAGACAAGCTTAGGCCCAGCAACTTCTACTATGCTTTAGTGAACAGCTAGGCTCCCTCTGCACTCAACGTTCTTGCACACATGCCCAGACTGTCCATATCCTCCTATAAAGTCGATAGAGGTATGCACCCTTCTGCAGAGATAATTGTTTTCCCAAACTAGTGGAGTCCAGACAATCTAGTGGCATCCCTAGAATAGTGCTTGTTCTCCCTCGCAATGACTTACTTATATCTACCTATCTGTCTATCTATCTATCTATTTTTAATTCGAGAGAAGGCTTCTCTACGTAACTTGGAAGTCTATTTTTGCACTAGCTCTGTAGACCAGGTTGGCTTCACACTCACAGAGATCCTCCTGCCTCTGCCTCCCAAGTGCTATGATTAAAGTCATGCACCACCACCACCCATCCTTGTAGTGACTTCTAACTTTTGTCAATGTCCGAAATCCTTTGCTTCATGTTCTTCTTTGCTATTGGTAAGATCTTGGTTCCTGCATGAAGTTCCTGTTACAACACTTAGCCACAGAACACTGTGTGCTGCCTATACAACCCAACTCTGTACTCAGATTCCCCATGACCTCTCCAGAGTCAGGCCTGTTAATTATCCCTAACATACTCATCATAAATGTTTTTGCACATCCTGCTGAATCTATACCAGTACCCCAGCCTAGACAAACAACTTATACTTCAGAGCAGAGGCCTTCAGGCTTCATCATGGTCCAAAATCTCATAAACCCCCAATTTCAGTGCTATAAGGAACAATTAGAGTGCCACTAGTACTTGCCCTATCCACAGCCACAGGACTAGATGTTGACTATACTACCCCACTCTATACACAAACTTTCTGTGTTCTCTTCCAGGGCCTAGTCTATTGGATATTCCACATACATCCTAATATTTCTGTTTTCATATCCTGTAGCATGTAAATCATGAGCCTTAGGCAGTGCCACCATAGTAGCCTGAAATCTTTGCCTTGCAGTAATGATCTCTAACTTCAACAAAGTCCTAAATCCTAGTTCCCAGTTTAGTCCCAGTATTTCATCCTTTGCTCTAGCCTACATGGTGTGCTCCTGGGAGGATCATCAGTCATCGTACCAAACTAAGAATATTGCATACTATATTAATGAACAACCTAGAAAGATATGTCCATGAATGCAATAGTGGTAAAAACTTTCTGGGAATAATCAGCTCCTTAAGAGTGAATTTAAGGTCTACTCTACAGAAAGCAACACATGCCTGCTGCTGTAAGCTTTGTCGAGAACACATGGTTATGGAGTTCCAGCGCCCCAGTATTGAACCTCATACTATTATTTTGTTAAATGAATGAAGTATCAAGCTTCACTCTACATTCATACATCGATAACTACAGATTAGTGCAGTTCTCAGACCTCCTCAGAGACCTTGGTGCAGTAGATTATGTTTAAAAAAGACATTCAAAACTGGTCATCCTGGAAAAAAAATGAGAGTATGTGCAATGGGATATTTGTAGCCCTCTCTTCAAGACTCAGGTACCATTGCAGGGAGCATTTAAAAAGATTTTATGAGTCTGAGGCTGCAGATGCCAAGAGTGAAATTGTGATCTCAAGACATGACAGAGTCATTGCTCTCACAAATACAGAGCCGTCGTGATTGCATGCAAAGGCCTGTGTAAGATGAGGCCAGGTCATATTCCAGTATGCTTGGTGACTAAGCACTCAAATATATGCCAGTATGGTTTCCATCCACATTAAGTCTCACACTTCTCTAGAAGCCACCAACTGTCAGGAGTTTGCCAGTTAGACTCTGGAGCCCTCCTACAGTGCATCTTTGACTAAGGGGGATGGCTCAGAAGTCTGTACCTCTAACTGACAAACTACTGACAGTTGGTGGCTTCTAGAGAAATGTGACAGTTAATGAAAGGGAATGAAAAACAGGCTCTCATGTACTTGAATACTTACTTAGTTACCAAGAAGTGCAACTGTTTGGGAAATTAGGAGGTGTGACCATGCTGGAATGCATATAGCCTTTTGGATAATATATGTCACTGAGGGTGGGTTTTGAGGTTTACATTCCCACATCAGGCCTCGTCTCTCTCTCTCTCTACCTACTACTGATGAATCAGTTGGTATGGACTCAACAACAGGCCAAGTGCCGTGTTTGCCTGAATCCTGACATGATGATCATGAATTAATTTCCTAAAATTATAGGCAAGCATCCAATTAACTAGTGATAAAGAGATCCAGAGACCCTTTCAAGTCTCTTGCATCTTGAAGTCCTGAACTGAGATTAGAGTTTAGCTAGAGGGACAGGGTATTGACATATAAGCAGTTGTGGTCAGGAGGTGGCATCTATCCTCCCTTAGCTCACCCATCATTGTCTAATTGTTAGTCTTATCTGGCAAGGTGGTTTGATAGTAGGAATTGTGTGAAATCTCTTTAAGGAGACAAGGTTTTCCTTTGGGTAGAGAACATTGCTTTACCTGGCATGAGATTTCTGTAGAAATACTCATTACGTTGACGTCAATGATTTGACTGTTCTGATAGATCAAGCTACACAATTGTCTCATTAGTATATCCTCATTTCTGCTAGGCCTGTTATGTAAGCAGCCCATTCTAAAAGCCCTATTAAAACACAAATTTTTTATAAAGGATAACCAAGGGTAAACCTGTCACTTCAAATTACCATTCCTTTCACTGAGATGTGATCAGTAGATTTGAGTTTGCTGGGTGATTATTGCTCCTGGGGAGATTTCCTTACTTACATTGGATGGTGAGGTATAAAACCAACATTCAAAAAAAGTTGCCAAACAGGAAACATAACAGCTATTTGTGGGGATAACTGTCACTCACACACTTCACCTCAGATAGGTTGAGACATTCATACTGTGAAGTTTTGCCCGGATCTTGCAAAATACATGGATGGTGGAGCACAGTCTTCTTCATCCGTATCTATGAGATTAGATAAATGTAGCAATTTGGATTCAATGCTCCATAATTACCTCTATGAGTCTTACAGTGCATGTGTGGTATGACCCTCAAATCTGTGGGAACCAAAGTCCCTTCTTTGTCATATGCTAACCCAATTTTTCTTCTTTTTATATATCAAACCATATTCCTTTTCTGGCCTCTATCCCTATAGTATACAAAATGTCAGATTTTCCATCTTCAACACCAAAGAGTCTTCTGTGTCATATACCCACCTAAATCAATTTTCTAGGCCTCAACTTGAAATTTGAGTTCAAGGTGTGGTTCATACAATACACGCAATCAAATCCATCTTTATCGTAAATTCATGAAAATTGTTTATCTGCCATCAAACTTTGTAAAACCATAATCTCTCTCATATCATATACCAAACCAATGTTTCTCTCTCTCTCTCTCTCTCTCTCTCTCTCTCTCTCTCTATCTCTCCTCACTGTTGCTGCCTTCATCCTTATGAGACCACATCCCTCCTTTGTCATCTGCCTATCCACACTACCTCTCTTGCCATATAGCCAATATTTCTTCCCTAAAACCTTATCAGACACAAATCTCTCCCTTTCATTCAACCAAGTGAACTCCCTCTCTCGCCATGTACCCACTATTTCTGGACCCATCCTTTCAAGACACTCATTCCTCCTTAGCCATACACCAAACCTAATACTCTCTCTTATAATGTTTCCACCATTTCTTCCCCCAAACGTTGTGATGGCCCAATCTGCCCCATGTCATGTACTCACCCAAACTCCCTCGCTAGCCATATATCCACCATGTCTGCCCCCATCCTGCTGTGACCCAAATCCTTCTCTTGCCATATGCCCACTGAAAATTCTTCTATTTTCATGTAACCACACAATTTCCTGTCTTGTGATGTAACCACCATTTCTTCCCACAAACATGTCAGACCCAAATATATCCATGTTTATAAGCCCAACAAAACCCCCTCTCTTGATATATACCCACCAAAACTCTGTTTCATGAAATATACCAATTATTTCTGCCCCAAACCTTAAGAGACCCAAACACCCCCTGGTCATACAGCTACCCAAACTCCTCTCTGGGCATATACCCATCATTTTGCCACCGGCTTTGTGAGACCCTAATCTCTCCATTGTCGTATGCCCATCCAAAGTATTTCTCTTGCTACATACTCACCATTGCTGCCCCTAAAGTGTATAAGACCCAAATCCCTCCCTTGTCATTTACCCAGCATACTCCCTCTGTTGCTATATATCCACCATTTCTGACCCCATCTTTCTGAGACCCTAATCCCACCCTTCATATAATAACCCAAACTCCTCTCTTAACAGATACTCATGATTTCTGCCACCTGAGTATTTGAGAATCAAGTCCTTCCCTTGTCATGTACCCACCCAAATATCTCTTATCATTTACCCATCATTACACTCTCCAAAGTATATGAGATCCAACTCCCTTCCCTGGCATTACCCACCCATATTCCCACTCTTTCCAAGCTCTCACCATTACTGCCCCAAAATTTTGGAGACACAAACCCCTCCCTTGTCTTCTACCCACACAAAATCCCCCTCTTCAAGGCACCCACCATTGATGCCCAAACTTTTGGAGACCCAAATCCCTCCCTTTTTTCCTACCCACCCAAACTCCCTCTCTTCCATGCACCCACAATTGATGCCCAAACCTTTGGAGACCCAAATCCCTCCCTTGTCTTCTACCCACCCAAACTCCCTCTCTTTCCATGCACTCACCATTACTGCTCCAAACATATGGAAACCCAAATCCCTCCCTTGTCTTCTTCCAACCCAAACATCCCCACTTTCATGCACCCACCATTGATGCCCAAACCTTTGGAGACCCAAATCCCTCCCTTGTCTTCTACCCACCCATGCTCCCTTTCTTTTCATGCACTCACCATTACTGCCCCAAAATCCCCCTCATCCAGGCACCCACAAATGATGCCAAACGTTTGGAGACAAAAATTCCTCACTTGTCTTCTTCCCTCCCAAACTCCCCCTCTTCCATGCACCCATCATTAAAGCCCAAACCTTTAAAAACACAAATCCCTCCCTTGTCTCCTACACACCCAAACTCCCTTTCTTCCATGCACCCACAAGTGATGCCCAAACCTTTGGAGACACAAATCCCTGCCTTGTCTTCTACCAACCCAAGTTCCCTTTCTTTTCATGCACTCACCATTACTGCCCAAATCCTTTGGAGACACAAATCCCTTCCTTGTCTTCTATCCACCCTAACTCCCCCTCTTCCATGCACCCACCATTGATGACCAATTCTTTGGAGACCCAAATCCCTCCCTTGTCATCTTCCCACGCAAACTCCCTTTCTTTCATGCCCTCACCATTACTGCCCCAAAACTTTGGAGACCCAAATCCCTCCCTTGTCTTCTTCCCACCCAAACTCCCCGTCTTCCATGCACCCACCATTGATGCCCAAACCTTTGGAGACACAAATCCCTCCCTTGTCTCCTACCCACCAAAACTCCCTCTCTTTCCATGCTCTCACCGTTAAAGCCACAAAATTTTGGAGACCCTAATCCCTCCCTTGTCTTCTTCCCACACAAACTCGCCTCTTTTATGCACCCACAATTAATGCCCAAACCTTTGTAGACCCAAATCCCTCCCTTGTCTTCTACCAACCCAAACTCCCCCTCTTTCCATGAACCCACTATGACTGTCCCAAACCTAGTGAAGAACAAATCTCTCCATTGCCATTCACCCACCCATCTTCCCTCTCTTCTCCTATAACCATCATTTTTCCTTCCCTTTCCTGGTTTCGCCTTTAGTCACTGTAAAAGACACATAGCTTTTCAACTAAATTGAATTTATTTTCAATTTAAGAAATGTATACCAATGCAATTTTCTTTGTCATATTTGGGCTTTCCCCGTCTTCATGATAGCCATCTTATTGGCTCTCCCCCTCATCGGCTGCTGCGACCACGCTTGCTTCTCCAGTAGTGTGCACCTCGGCTTCCTTTTCAGGCTCCTCCTCCTTAGGTTCAGGCATTGCAGTAACAGCTTTCACTTTGATTTTCTTCCGTTCGAGGGCAGCTGCCTCTTCGGCCTCCCTCTTTCTCTTGTTCCTCTTCTTTGAGGAGTGCTTCCGGTGTTTGCTTTTCTTGTGTGCCTGGAATGGCAAGAGGTGAACACAAGAATTAGTTAATAGAGGGAGAAGTCAGGAGAGGCATGTGAAGGACACTTTGTCGGAAGAGGTGAGAATTGATAAGGGATTTATGCCAGGAAGGAGAGAGGTAGTGACTTTAGGTAAGAGTAAATGAGTAGAGGAGGGAGCTCCAGTAGGTTTTGTCAACTCACCTTTCCGCACAACATGTAAGGTGGATACTGCTTTAGAGCTGCCTTTGTCTTCAACATAAGGACTGGCCCATTCGCTGCCATTGGAACATCACTACTGGATGTTGGGAGGTCCATGTCGGACATTGATTCCTTAGGTTCCTTTGCTAGACTCTCCATCACCAAGTTGCATGAGTGCGTGTTGTTTCTCCCTCGAGGGGCTGTGAACAACTGGCAGGATAGGGAAGGCCACACCCTCAGACCTGAGCCATCAACAAGGTCTCGACCAATAGTAGGTGAGCTTGTGCTCTGACATCACAAAGCCTGGTTCTGACCCACAAGAATGCCTGGGGAAGGAAGGAACAAATAGTGGACTGTACCACTCCTGACACTTTGATGATAGGGGGAAGATATTGAGAAGGCAAAGTGAGTTTGGGTTTAGATGGAGACTTTGTTTAATATCTCTAACGCAAATTTTCCACCTCAACCTTTTTTACATATCTACCTTTGTTGTGGTAGAACACATGACAGATCATTTGCTTCTCCAAATTCTTCAACAATACTATCCCTGTCAATGGTTTAGTCCAAAATGTCCGCCTCAATCTTTGGCTAGTATCTTGAATGTCTTCCCTAAAATCATTCCCAAATAACATTCCTACTCCATGGCTTAGCCTGTTGACCGTACACACACACACACTCACACACATACACACACACACACACACACACACACACACACACACGAATACTTGCATCTCCACATTCCTCTGTACCTAATGAATATACGCAAACCAGTGTCCATATCTTGTCTGGCTGTGTAGCAACAAATCATGGCCTCCAGGCTTCCACCTTATCCCAAGTCAGGTGACCCAGCCTAGCCTCAATATCTCTTTTACTGTGGTGAGCATACAGCCTCCTTTAGTATACTCACTCACCTAAGGAGGCTTTCTACAACCAACATAAGCCCAGTCCATAACCAGGGTTCACCTATCTTCTGGTGTCTAGCCTATTGAGAATATCACACAGTATTAGACACTTGATTTTTAATATTCTGTTATGTATAACCTGGAAACCATAAGAAATGTTCAATCTTGGTCTGGACTCCTTGCCTTATAGTAGTGAATTTTAGGCTTCAACATGTTGCAGCCTATTTAGAACATTTTTCCTATATTATAGAGAACATCTGGGCTACAGCCAGATATAATCCTATTTAGATAAACCAACAGGGGTCTTAGAGTTGCCCATACCTCTTCACACCATACCCAGACTTCCTATGTCCCCCTCCAGGATTTATCCAGGTGAAGATATCCATACTCTGTAATTGGTTTTCCATATTCAGTGGAATTTATCCTAGATTGAATAGTCCCTGTCCCATCAAAGAATGGACCCTTGCACTCTGCAGTAGTGATTTTTGGCATGTTTTAGGGACACAAATCTCAAAACACAGCATGATCCCACCAGCTACTACTATTCTGTAGCCAACACTGAGAGTTCCCCAACACTTATCATACCTGTACTGGCTAATGGAATAACCCCACTCCTTATGAAAAGTTATCGTGTCCTCCTAAAGTTCGAACCTAGTGAATATTTCCTGTTCCAAATACTGTTTTTCCACATCCCTCCAAACATAGCTCATATTGATGTGGGATTCCCTTTTGTATATCTATGTATCATTATGATCCATACCAGTAAGGCTCTCACTGGTAGCTGCTGGTTTTCTCCTTCAGCAGCTACATGGCATCTCCCTGACTCTGCCTACTTTCTCTCTATATCTCTGTTCAGATTTCCTGCCTGGCTATATTCTACTAATCGATTGCCCAAAGCATCTTCTTGAATAACCAATGGTAATAAAACATATTCATAGCATATAGGATTCCTAGTCCCATCAAATCCTCCTGTGCTGTAGACAACATATACATTCCCACTGAGACAACCCCAACCTCATCAAACCACAGGATCTCTGGCTGACTACATAATATCACAGCATGCCAAGACTGTCCAAATCCTTCTACAATGCCAAGAGAAGTAAGTGCACCTTTCGAGCAGATAATTCTTTTCCTACTCCAGTAGAGTCCAGACCTGATGAAACATCCAGTGAGAACTCTAAAAGAGCTGTTTTCTCACACTTATAGTGACTTTTAGCTGTTTGCTGAGTTCCAAACCCTAGGCTCCATCTTAGTCCTACCGTGCTTTGATAGATAGTTCTAAGCTTCTGCTGGCACTTTCCCTCCAAATGGCCTTGTCCTAGCACATTCTTTTGTGCTGTATCCAGCATCTATATTCCCAACAGTAACCATCCTACCTGAATCCATCTGCAGGATGATTCCGATGCCTAAACCACTTCATTATATAACCAGACATCCCACAACCACCAGGACCCAACTTTAGCCAATTGAGTAACCCACTACACACAAGTGAATATTTGATTTTCCACATGCTGTCTGACTTACAGCTGCCTCATCTGCCTTGCATTTGCAAATTTTAGGCCTGTGAAGGTTTTCAAAGCCTTCAGCCAAGACTAGGTCCAGCAACTCCTTCTTTGGTATAGTCAGCAGTTAGGCTACCCTAATTTAACACACCTACACCCATGCATGAAATAGTTGCCCTGCTTTCACAACTCCATTTCCAATCCAGACTTTCCATATCTTCCCTAAAGACCAAGCCCAGAAAATTTCCCCTACCAGATAGCGTTTCCCCATATGCCAACAAACAGATCATAAGTCACTACAAGTGTCCAAGTCTAGATTTGCCAATGATATTCTTGCATGTTGTAGTAATGCTCACAGGATTCAACAGAGTTCCAAATGTGAGGGCCGAATCCCAGCATCTACTCCTGTCCTCCAACCAACATACATTGTCCTACAAGGACCTGCGCTGCTTGAATCTACATATAGTACTCATTTTGCTATCTTACCCGAATCCAAATTCTGTATTCCTGAGTCCTTCACCATGGTATGGCCTGGTAAGTACTCACTCCCTCACAACCAGATATTTCATATTCTATCTCTACCTGGATCTAGCCTCTTTCCCAAAGTCATTATACAAATTTAGTTTGATCACCTAAGTAGCAATATCTAGGCTTCTATAATTTCGGAAATCCCATATCTTGGCCTTCCACGTGTGCGATTGCCGACATACATGCAGCAGACAAGTTGCTACCTTCACCCACCCACAGTACCCTCTCTGTTACCTGCAGCACCCTACTCCACCACATTCCTAATGTTCTCCTCCAGGAACTGGCTTCTTATATATGCCACCAACCAATACTTGTTTTCCATATCCATCTGAATCTAGCTTGAGTTTAACAGCCAGCACCCCTGCATAATCTGGCTGTTTGCCTCTTGATTCAAGGGTCTTCTCGGGAGTATGGTCCCAAATAACTCAGCTCAGACTATTCTCAGGAATCCTCCTTTTCTGTCGTGAACATCTAGGCTTTGCTTGCACTTACCCTGCACTAGTACATCCACGGGACACTTTAGGTACAATATAGAACATTATTCCTTATTCAGATTTTCTATGTCTTCCCAGGTTTTAACTTGTTTAGTTTAGTTACCCACTCAGTACTTTGTTCATAGAGGGCTTGATCTACCCAAGTTGCAACAACCAGTGTCCTTGTCTTCTCCAGCTGCCTCCATAGCAATCTCCGGCATTCTTAGACCCATCAACTTTTTCTGTGCTGTTGACAGCATCTAGATTCCCACAAAGACTATCAGTCTCTCATAGAACCAGAGGAGTTGTGGCTGCCCTACATGACCATTCTATCCCCAGACTATCAGAATACTCCTCCATCGTCTTGATTTCAGAGCACTGCTCTGCATCCTATCATTGTTTTTCTAATCCAGTGGAGTCCAGACTGGATGGAACATCCAGTGTCATCCCTAGATTTCAATAGTAGTGACTTCTAGCTGTTGGTAGGGTTCCAAATCCTTTGTTCCATCTTAGTCCCACCATGGTCTCTTAGGCTGAATGCAACATATAGTGTCCTGCATGAATCTCCTGAAACAACACTTACACACAGGACACTCTAGGCTACCTATACAACACAACTTAATACCCAGATTACCCAGAATACCCATGTACTCCCCAGAGTCAAGCCTGTAGACTAACACCAAATGTACTCATCATACATGATTTTCTACAACTTGCTGAATTGATCACAGTACTTTAGCCTACATAGACAACCTATAACACATAACAGGTGCCTCTAGGATTCAGTAGGGTGTAAAATCTCACACCCCAGCACAGCCCTCCATCTATTCATGTGCTATAGTTAACATTTAGTATTTCTACAATAGTTGTCCTATCTATGGCCACAGGACTAGATGTTCACTATACCATGGCACTCTATACACAAACTTCCCATCCACTCCCCAGAGTCTAGTTACTGAAACTCCGAACACAACACAATATTTCTGTTTTCATGTCATGCAAAACATAAATCCCATGCTGCATGCAGTTTGGCACAGATGTCTGGACTCCTAGCCTTGCTGTAATGACCCCTAGAATTCAACAAGGTCCCCATTCCTTGGCCCTAGCCTATGCCAAGCATTTTGTCCTTGGCTGTAGCCTACATCTATGCTCCCATAGGGATGTACCCTAGCCCTGTCTACCCACTTCTACTTTCAGAAAGCCTTGTGACACATAAAATACACCAATAAATACACAGACTTCCTGTGGTCTCCTCCTGGGTGAGCCTGGTGTTTACATCCCTATCTGACATTTTATTTTCTGGCGTAACTAGAATGGTCGAACATCCAGTGACCATGACTAGTGTGGCTATGAGTTCCTTGTACTTGATGGCTCTAGGCTTCTGCAGACTCTGGTTCCTCCAACTGACCTTGTCCTAGCCTATTCCTTTGTGCTATATCCAACTTCCATACTCTCAACTTGAACCATTCTACCTTCATTCAATCACAAGTGACATTTAAATGATTAAGCCACCTATCTTTGTCCCTAGACATCCCACATGCTCGGCCTCCAGGGTTTAGCCTAGTGAGTAATAACCAACACAAACATGAATACGTGTTTTTCCACATGCAGCCTGACCTACTAGAACCACATTTGCCTTCCATTTGCGAGCTTTAGGCATCTACAGGTTTGAATGTGTGCAGACAAGCTTAGGCCCAGCAACTTCTACTATGCTTTAGTTAACAGCTAGGCTCCCTCTGCACTAAACGTTCTTGCACACATGCCCAGACTGTCCATATCCTCCTACAAAGACTATAGAGGTATGCACCCTTCTGCAGAGATAATTGTTTTCCCAAACTAGTGGAGTCCAGACAATATAGTGGCATCCCTAGAATAGTGCTTGTTCTCCCTCTCAATGACTTACTTATATCTACCTATCTGTCTATCTATCTATCTATCTATTTTTAATTCGAGAGAAGGCTTCTCTACGTAACTTTGAAGTCTATTTCTGCACTAGCTCTGTAGACCAGGTTGGCTTCACACTCACAGAGATCCTCCTGCCTCTGCCTCCCAAGTGCTATGATTAAAGTCATGCACCACCACCACCCATCCTTGTAGTGACTTCTAACTTTTGTCAATGTCCGAAATCCTTTGCTTCATGTTCTTCTTTGCTATAGGTAAGATCTTGGTTCCTGCATGAAGTTCCTGTTACAACACTTAGCCACAGAACACTGTGTGCTGCCTATACAACCCAACTCTGTACTCAGATTCCCCATGACCTCTCCAGAGTCAGGCCTGTTAATTATCCCTAACATACTCATCATAAATGTTTTTGCACATCCTGCTGAATCTATACCAGTACCCCAGCCTAGACAAACAACTTATACTTCAGAGCAGAGGCCTTCAGGCTTCATCATGGTCCCAAATCTCATACACCCCCAATTTCAGTGCTATAAGGAACAATTAGAGTGCCATTAGTACTTGCCCTATCCACAGGCACAGGACTAGATGTTGACTATACTACCCCTCTCTATACACAAACTTTCTGTGTTCTCTTCCAGGGCCTAGTCTATTGGATATTCCACATACATCCCAATATTTCTGTTTTCATATCCTGTAGCGTGTAAATCATGAGCCTTAGGCAGTGCCACCATAGTAGCCTGAAATCTTTGCCTTGCGGTAATGATCTCTAACTTCAACAAAGTCCTAAATCCTAGTTCCCAGTTTAGTCCCAGTATTTCATCCTTTGCTCTAGCCTACATGGTGTGCTCCTGGGAGGATCATCAGTCGTCGTACCAAACTAAGAATATTGCATACTATATTAATGAACAACCTAGAAAGATATGTCCATGAATGCAATAGTGGTACAAACTTTCTGGGAATAATCAGCTCCTTAAGAGTGAATTTAAGGTCTACTCTATAGAAAGCAACACATGCCTGCTGCTGTAAGCTTTGTGGAGAACATATGGTTATGGAGATCCAAGGCCCCAGTATTGAACCTCATACTATTATTTTGTTAAATGAATGAAGTATGAAGCTTCACTCTACATTCATACCTCGATAACTACAGATTAGTGCAGTTCTCAGACCTCCTCAGAGACCTTGGTGCAGTAGATTATGTTTAAAAAAGACATTCACAACTGGTCATCCTGGAAAAAAAATGAGAGTATGTGCAATGGGATATTTGTAGCCCTCTCTTCAAGACTCAGGTACCATTGCAGGGAGCATTTAAAAAGATTTTATGAGTCTGAGGCTGCAGATGCCAAGAGTGAAATTGTGATCTCAAGACATGACAGAGTCATTGCTCTCACAAATACAGAGCCGTCGTGATTGCATGCAAAGGCCTGTGTAAGATGAGGCCAGGTCATATTCCAGTATGCTTGGTGACTAAGCACTCAAATATATGCCAGTATGGTTTCCATCCACATTAACTCTCACACTTCTCTAGAAGCCACCAACTGTCAGGGGTTTGCCAGTTAGACTCTCGAGCCCTCCTACAGTGCATCTTTGACTATGGGGGATGGCTCAGAAGTCTGTACCTCTAACTGACAAACTACTGACAGTTGCTGGCTTCTAGAGAAATGTGACAGTTAATGAAAGGGAATGAAAAACAGGCTCTCATGTACTTGAATACGTACTTAGTTACCAAGAAGTGCAACTGTTTGGGAAATTAGGATGTGTGACCATGCTGGAATGCATATAGCCTTTGTGGATAATATATGTCACTGAGGGTGGGTTTTGAGGTTTACATTCCCACATCAGGCCTCGTCTCTCTCTCTCTCTACCTACTACTGATGAATCAGTTGGTATGGACTCAACAACAGGCCCAGTTCCCTGTTTGCCTGAATCCTGACATGATGACCATGAATTAATTTCCTAAAATTATAGGCAAGCATCCAATTAACTAGTGATAAAGAGATCCAGAGACCCTTTCAAGTCTCTTGCATCTTGAAGTCCTGAACTGAGATTAGAGTTTAGCTAGAGGGACAGGGTATTGACATATAAGCAGTTGTGGTCAGGAGGTGGCATCTATCCTCCCTTAGCTCACCCATCATTGTCTAATTGTTAGTCTTATCTGGCAAGGTGGTTTGATAGTAGGAATTGTGTGAAATCTCTTTAAGAAGACAAGGTTTTCCTTTGGGTAGAGAACATTGCTTTACATGGCATGAGATTTCTGTAGAAATACTCATTACGTTGACGTCAATGATTTGACTGTTCTGATAGATCAAGCTACACAATTGTCTCATTAGTATATCCTCATTTCTGCTAGGCCTGTTATGTAAGCAGCCCATTCTAAAAGCCCTATTAAAACACAAATTTTTTATAAAGGATAACCAAGGGTAAACCTGTCACTTCAAATTACCATTCCTTTCACTGAGATGTGATCAGTAGATTTGAGTTTGCTGGGTGATTATTGCTCCTGGGGAGATTTCCTTACTTACATTGGATGGTGAGGTATAAAACCAACATTCAAAAAAAGTTGCCAAACAGAAAACATAACAGCTATTTGTGGGGATAACTGTCACTCACACACTTCACCTCAGATAGGTTGAGACATTCATACTGTGAAGTTTTGCCCGGATCTTGCAAAATACATGGATGGTGGAGCACAGTCTTCTTCATCGGTATCTATGAGATTAGATAAATGTAGCAATTTGGATTCAATGCTCCATAATTACCTCTATGAGTCTTACAGTGCATGTGTGGTATGACCCTCAAATCTGTGGGAACCAAAGTCCCTTCTTTGTCATATGGTAACCCAAATTTTCTTCTTTTTATATATCAAACCATATTCCTTTTCTGGCCTCTATCCCTATAGTATACAAAATGTCAGATTTTCCATCTTCAACACCAAAGAGTCTTCTGTGTCATATACCCACCTAAATCAATTTTCTAGGCCTCAACTTGAAATTTGAGTTCAAGGTGTGGTTCATACAATACACGCAATCAAATCCATCTTAATCGTAAATTCATGAAAATTGTTTATCTGCCATCAAACTTTGAAAAACCATAATCTCTCCCATATCATATACCAACCCAATCTCTCTCTCTCTCTCTCTCTCTCTCTCTCTCTCTCTCTCTCTCTCCCCACTGTTGCTGCCTTCATCCTTATGAGACCACATCCCTCCTTTGTCATCTGCCTATCCACACTACCTCTCTTGCCATATAGCCAATATTTCTTCCCTAAAACCTTATCAGACACAAATCTCTCCCTTTCATTCAACCAAGTGAACTCCCTCTCTCGCCATGTACCCACTATTTCTGGACCCATCCTTCCAAGACACTCATTCCTCCTTAGCCATACACCAAACCTAATACTCTCTCTTATAATGTTTCCACCATTTCTTCCCCCAAACGTTGTGATGGCCCAATCTGCCCCATGTCATGTACTCACCCAAACTCCCTCGCTAGCCATATATCCACCATGTCTGCCCCCATCCTGCTGTGACCCAAATCCTTCTCTTGCCATATGCCCACTGAAAATTCTTCTATTTTCATGTAACCACACAATTTCCTGTCTTGTGATGTAACCAACATTTCTTCCCCCAAACATGTCAGACCCAAATATATCCATGTTTATAAGCCCAACAAAACCCCCTCTCTTGACATATACCCACCCAAACTCTGTTTCATGAAATATACCAATTATTTCTGCCACAAACCTTAAGAGACCCAAACACCCCCTGGTCATACAGCTACCCAAACTCCTCTCTGGGCATATACCCATCATTTTGCCACCAGCTTTGTGAGACCCTAATTTCTCCATAGTCGTATGCCCATCCAAAGTATTTCTCTTGCTACATACTCACCATTGCTGCCCCTAAAGTGTATAAGACCCAAATCCCTCCCTTGTCATTTACCCAGCATACTCCCTTTGTTGCTATATATCCAAAATTTCTGACCCCATCTTTCTGAGACCCTAATCCCACCCTTCATATAATAACCCAAACTCCTCTCTTAACAGATACTCATGATTTCTGCCACCTGAGTATTTGAGAATCAAATCCTTCCCTTGTCATGTACCCACCCAAATGTCTCTTATCATTTACCCATCATTACACTCTCCAAAGTATATGAGATCCAACTCCCTTCCCTGGCATTACCCACCCATATTCCCACGCTTTCCAAGCTCTCACCATTACTGACCCAAAATTTTGGAGAAACAAACCCCTCCCTTGTCTTCTACAAACACAAAATCCCCCTCTTCAAGGCACCCACCATTGATGCCCAAACTTTTGGAGACACAAATCCCTCCCTTTATTCCTACCCACCCAAACTCCCTCTCTTCCATGCACCCACAATTGATGCCCAAACCTTTGGAGACCCAAATCCCTCCCTTGTCTTCTACCCACCCAAACTCCCTCTGTTTCCATGCACTCACCATTACTGCTCCAAACATATGGAAACCCAAATCCCTCACTTGTCTTCTTCCCACCCGAACTCCCCCACTTCCATGCACCCACCATTGTTGCCCAAACCTTTGGAGACCCAAATCCCACCCTTGTCTTCTTCCAACCCAAACATCCCCACTTTCATGCAACCACCATTGATGCCCAAACCTTTGGAGACCCAAATCCCTCCCTTGTCTTCTACCCACCCATGCTCCCTTTCTTTTCATGCACTCACCATTACTGCCCCAAAATCCCCCTCATCCAGGCAGCCACCAATGTTGCCCAAACGTTTGGAGACAAAAATCCCTCCCTTGTCTTCTTCCCACCCAAACTCCCCCTCTTCCATGCACCCATCATTGATGCCCAAACCTTTAAAAACACAAATCCCTCCCTTGTCTCCTATACACCCAAACTCCCTTTCTTCCATGCACCCACAAGTGATGCCCAAACCTTTGGAGACACAAATCCCTCCCTTGTCTTCTACCAACCCAAGTTCCCTTTCTTTTCATGCACTCACCATTACTGCCCAAATCCTTTGGAGACACAAATCCCTCCCTTGTCTCCTACCCACCAAAACTCCCTCTCTTTCCATGCTCTCACCGTTAAAGCCACAAAATTTTGGAGACCCTAATCCCTCCCTTGTCTTCTTCCCACACAAACTCGCCTCTTTTATGCACCCACAATTAATGCCCAAACCTTTGTAGACCCAAATCCCTCCCTTGTCTTCTACCAACCCAAACTCCCCCTCTTTCCATGAACCCACTATGACTGTCCCAAACCTAGTGAAGAACAAATCTCTCCATTGCCATTCACCCACCCATCTTCCCTCTCTTCTCCTATAACCATCATTTTTCCTTCCCTTTCCTGGTTTCGCCTTTAGTCACTGTAAAAGACACATAGCTTTTCAACTAAATTGAATTTATTTTCAATTTAAGAAATTTATACCAATGCAATTTTCTTTGTCATATTTGGGCATTCCCCGTCTTCATGATAGCCATCTTATTGGCTCTCCCCCTCATCGGCTGCTGCGACCACGCTTGCTTCTCCAGTAGTGTGCACCTCGGCTTCCTTTTCAGGCTCCTCCTCCTTAGGTAAAGGCATTGCAGTAACAGCTTTCACTTTGATTTTCTTCCTTTCGAGGGCAGCTGCCTCTTCGGCCTCCCTCTTTCTCTTGTTCCTCTTCTTTGAGGAGTGCTTCCGGTGTTTGCTTTTCTTGTGTGCCTGGAATGGCAAGAGGTGAACACAAGAATTAGTTAATAGAGGGAGAAGTCAGGAGAGGCATGTGAAGGACACTTTGTCGGAAGAGGTGAGAATTGATAAGGGATTTATGCCAGGAAGGAGAGAGGTAGTGACTTTAGGTAAGAGTAAATGAGTAGAGGAGGGAGCTCCAGTAGGGTTCGTCAACTCACCTTTCCGCACGACATGTAAGGTGGATACTGCTTTAGAGCTGCCTTTGTCTTCACCATAAGGACTGGCCCGTTCGCTGCCATCGGAACATCACTACTGGATGTTGGGAGGTCCATGTCGGACAGTGATTCCTTAGGTTCCTTTGCTAGACTCTCCATCACCAAGTCGCGTGAGCCCGTGTTGTTTCTCCCTCGAGGGGCTGTGAACAACTGGCAGGATAGGGAAGGCCACACCCTCAGACCTGAGCCATCATCAAGGTCTCGACCAATAGTAGGTGAGCTTGTGCTCTGACATCACAAAGCCTGGTTCTGACCCACAAGAATGCCTGGGGAAGGAAGGAACAAATAGTGGACTGTACCACTCCTGACACTTTGATGATAGGGGGAAGATATTGAGAAGGCAAAGAGAGTTTGGGTTTAGATGGAGACTTTGTTGAATAACTCTAAGGCAAATTTTCCACCTCAACCTTTTTTACATATCTACCTTTGTTGTGGTAGAACACATGACAGATCATTTGCTTCTCCAAATTCTTCAACAATGCTATCCCTGTCAATGGTTTAGTCCAAAATGTCCGCCTCAATCTTTGGCTAGTATCTTGAATGTCTTCCCTAAAATCATTCCCAAATAACATTCCTACTCCATGGCTTAGCCTGTTGACCGTACACACACACACACTCACACACATACACACACACACACACACACACACACACACACACACACACACGAATACTTGCATCTCCACATTCCTCTGTACCTAATGAATATATGCAAACCAGTGTCCATATCTTGTCTGGCTGTGTAGCAACAAATCATGGCCTCCAGGCTTCCACCTTATCCCAAGTCAGGTGACCCAGCCTAGCCTCAATATCTCTTTTACTGTGGTGAGCATACAGCCTCCTTTAATATACTCACTCACCTAAGGAGGCTTTCTACAACCAACATAAGCCCAGTCCATAACCAGGGTTCTCCTATCTTCTGGTGTCTAGCCTATTGAGAATAACACACAGTATTAGACACTTGATTTTTAACATTCTGTTATGTATAACCTGGAAACCATAAGAAATTTTCAATCTTGGTCTGCACTCCTTGCCTTATAGTAGTGAATTTTAGGCTTCAACATGTTTCAGCCTATTTAGAACATTTTTCCTATATTATAGAGAACATCTGGGCTACAGCCAGATATAATCCTATTTAGATAAACCAACAGGGGTCTTAGAGTTGCCCATACCTCTTCACACCATACCCAGACTTCCTATGTCCCCCTCCAGGATTTATCCAGGTGAAGATATCCATACTCTGTAATTGGTTTTCCATATTCAGTGGAATTTATCCTAGATTGAATAGTCCCTGTCCCATCAAAGAATGGACCCTTGCACTCTGCAGTAGTGATTTTTGGCATGTTTTAGGGACACAAATCTCAAAACACAGCATGATCCCACCAGCTACTACTATTCTGTAGCCAACACTGAGAGTTCCGCAACACTTATCATACCTGTACTGGCTAATGGAATAACCCCACTCCTTATGAAAAGTTATCGTGTCCTCCTAAAGTTCGAACCTAGTGAATATTTCCTGTTCCAAATACTGTTTTTCCACATCCCTCCAAACATAGCTCATATTGATGTGGGATTCCCTTTTGTATATCTATGTATCATTAGGATCCATACCAGTAAGGCTCTCACTGGTAGCTGCTGGTTTTCTCCTTCAGCAGCTACATGGCATCTCCCTGACTCTGCCTACTTTCTCTCTATATCTCTGTTCAGATTTCCTGCCTGGCTATATTCTACTAATCGATTGCCCAAAGCATCTTCTTGAATAACCAATTGTAATAAAATATATTCATAGCATATAGGATTCCTAGTCCCATCAAATCCTCCTGTGCTGTAGACAACATATACATTCCCACTGAGACAACCCCAACCTCATCAAACCACAGGATCTCTGGCTGACTACATAATATCACAGCATGCCAAGACTGTCCAAATCCTTCTACAATGACAAGAGAAGTAAGTGCACCTTTCGAGCAGATAATTCTTTTCCTACTGCAGTAGAGTCCAGACCTGATGAAACATACAGTGAGAACTCTAAAAGAGCTGTTTTCTCACACTTATAGTGACTTTTAGCTGTTTGCTGAGTTCCAAACCCTAGGCTCCATCTTAGTCCTACCGTGCTTTGATAGATAGTTCTAAGCTTCTGCTGGCACTTTCCCTCCAACTGGCCTTGTCCTAGCACATTCTTTTGTGCTGTATCCAGCATCTACATTCCCAACAGTAACCATCCTACCTGAATCCATCTGCAGGATGATTCCGATGCCTAAACCACTTCATTATATAACCAGACATCCCACAACCACCAGGACCCAACTTTAGCCAATTGAGTAACCCACTACACACAAGTGAATATTTGATTTTCCACTTGCTGTCTGACTTACAGCTGCCTCATGTGCCTTGCATTTGCAAATTTTAGGCCTGTGAAGGTTTTCAAAGCCTTCAGCCAAGACTAGGTCCAGCAACTCCTTCTTTGGTATAGTCAACAGTTAGGCTCCCCTGAATTTAACACACCTACACCCATGCATGAAATAGTTGCCCTGCTTTCACAACTCCATTTCCAATCCAGACTTTCCATATCTTCCCCAAAGACCAAGCCCAGAATATTTCCCCTACCAGATAGCGTTTCCCCATATGCCAACAAACAGATCATAAGTCACTACAAGTGTCCAAGTCTAGTTTTTGCCACTGATATTCTTGCATGTTGTAGTAATGCTCACAGGATTCAACAGAGTTCCAAATGCGAGGGCCGAATCCCAGCATCTACTCCTGTCCTCCAACCAACATACATTGTCCTACAAGGACCTGCGCTGCTTGAATCTACATATAGTACTCATTTTGCTATCTTACCTGAATCCAAATTCTGTATTCCTGAGTCCTCCACCATGGTATGGCCTGGTAAGTACTCACTCCCTCACAACCAGATATTTCATATTCTATCTGTACCTGGATCTAGCCTCTTTCCCAAAGTCATTATACAAATTTAGTTTGATCACCTAAGTAGCAATATCTAGGCTTCTATAATTTCGGAAATCCCATATCTTGGCCTTCCACGTGTGCGATTGCCGACATATATGCAGCAGACAAGTTGCTACCTTCACCCACCCACAGTACCCTCTGTGTTACCTGCAGCACCCTACTCCACCACATTCCTAATGTTCTCCTCCAGGAACTCTCTTCTTATATATGCCACCAACCAATACTTGTTTTCCATATCCATCTGCATCTAGCTTGAGTTTAACAGCCAGCACCCCTGCATAATCTGGCTGTTTGCCTCTTGAGTCAAGGGTCTTCTCGGGAGTATGGTCCCAAATAACTCAGCTCAGACTATTCTCAGGAATCCTCCTTTTCTGTCGTGAACATCTAGGCTTTGCTAGCACTTCCCTGCACTAGTACATCCACAGGACACTTTAGGTACAATATAGAACATTATTCCTTATTCAGATTTTCTATGTCTTCCCAGGTTTTAACTTGTTTAGTTTAGTTACCCACTCAGTACTTTGTACATAGAGGGCTTGATCTACCCAAGTTGCAACAACCAGTGTCCTTGTCTTCTCCAGCTGCCTCCATAGCAATCTCCAGCATTCTTAGACCCATCAACTTTTTCTGTGCTGTTGACAGCATCTAGATTCCCACAAAGACTATCAATCTCTCATAGAACCAGAGGAGTTGTGGCTGCCCTACATGACCATTCTATCCCCAGACTATCAGAATACTCCTCCATCGTCTAGATTTCAGAGCACTGCTCTGCATCCTATCATTGTTTTTCTAATCCAGTGGAGTCCAGACTGGATGGAACATCCAGTGTCATCCCTAGATTTCAATAGTAGTGACTTCTAGCTGTTGGTAGGGTTCCAAATCCTTTGTTCCATCTTAGTCCCACCATGGTCTCTTAGGCTGAATGCAACATATAGTGTCCTGCATGAATCTCCTGAAACAACACTTACACACAGGACACTCTAGGCTACCTATACAACACAACTTAATACCCAGATTTCCCAGAATACCCATGTACTCCCCAGAGTCAAGCCTGTAGACTAACACCAAATGTACTCATCATACATGATTTTCTACAAATTGCTGAATTGATCACAGTACTTTAGCCTACATAGACAACCTATAACACATAACAGGTGCCTGTAGGATTCAGTAGGGTGTAAAATCTCACACCCCAGCACAGCCCCTCCATCTATTCATGTGCTATAGTTAAAATTTAGTTTTTCTATAATAGTTGTCCTATCTATGGCCACAGGACTAGATGTTCACTATACCATGGCACTCTATACACAAACTTCCCATCCACTCCCCAGAGTCTAGTTACTGAAACTCCAAACACAACCCAATATTTCTGTTTTCATGTCATGCAAAACATAAATCCCATGCTGCATGCAGTTTGGCACAGATGTCTGGACTCCTAGCCTTGCTGTAATGACCCCTAGAATTCAACAAGGTCCCCATTCCTTGGCCCTAGCCTATGCCAAGCATTTTGTCCTTGGCTGTAGCCTACATCTATGCTCCCATAGGGATGTACCCTAGCCCTGTCTACCCACATCTACTTTCAGAAAGCCTTGTGACACATAAAATACACCAATAAATACACAGACTTCCTGTGGTCTCCTCCTGGGTGAGCCTGGTGTTTACATCCCTATCTGACATTTTATTTTCTGGCGTAACTAGAATGGTCGAACATCCAGTGACCATGACTAGTGTGGCTATGAGTTCCTTGTACTTGATGGCTCTAGGCTTCTGCAGACTCTGGTTCCTCCAACTGACCTTGTCCTAGCCTATTCTTTTGTGCTATATCCAAATTCCATACTCTCAACTTGAACCATTCTACCTTCATTCAATCACAAGTGACATTTAAATGATTAAGCCACCTATCTTTGTCCCTAGACATCCCACATGCTCGGCCTCCAGGGTTTAGCCTAGTGAGTAATAACCAACACAAACATGAATACGTGTTTTTCCACATGCAGCCTGACCTACTAGAACCACATTTGCCTTCCATTTGCGAGCTTTAGGCATCTACAGGTTTGAATGTTTGCAGACAAGCTTAGGCCCAGCAACTTCTACTATGCTTTAGTGAACAGCTAGGCTCCCTCTGCACTAAACGTTCTTGCACACATGCCCAGACTGTCCATATCCTCCTACAAAGACTATAGAGGTATGCACCCTTCTGCAGAGATAATTGTTTTCCCAAACTAGTGGAGTCCAGACAATCTAGTGGCATCCCTAGAATAGTGCTTGTTCTCCCTTGCAATGACTTACTTATATCTACCTATCTGTCTATCTATCTATCTATTTTTAATTCGAGAGAAGGCTTCTCTACGTAACTTTGAAGTCTATTTTTGCACTAGCTCTGTAGACCAGGTTGGCTTCACACTTACAGAGATCCTCCTGCCTCTGCCTCCCAAGTGCTATGATTAAAGTCATGCACCACCACCACCCATCCTTGTAGTGACTTCTAACTTTTGTCAATGTCCAAAATCCTTTGCTTCATGTTCTTCTTTGCTATAGGTAAGATCTTGGTTGCTGCATGAAGTTCCTGTTACAACACTTAGCCACAGAACACTCTGTGCTGCCTATACAACCCAACTCTGTACTCAGATTCCCCATGACCTCTCCAGAGTCAGGCCTGTTAATTATCCCTAACATACTCATCATAAATGTTTTTGCACATCCTGCTGAATCTATACCAGTACCCCAGCCTAGACAAACAACTTATACTTCAGAGCAGAGGCCTTCAGGCTTCATCATGGTCCCAAATCTCATACACCCCCAATTTCAGTGCTATAAGGAACAATTAGAGTGCCACTAGTACTTGCCCTATCCACAGGCACAGGACTAGATGTTGACTATACTACCCCTCTCTATACACAAACTTTCTGTGTTCTCTTCCAGGGCCTAGTCTATTGGATATTCCACATACATCCCAATATTTCTGTTTTCATATCCTGTAGCGTGTAAATCATGAGCCTTAGGCAGTGCCACCATAGTAGCCTGAAAACTTTGCCTTGCAGTAATGATCTCTAACTTCAACAAAGTCCTAAATCCTAGTTCCCACTTTAGTCCCAGTATTTCATCTTTGATCTAGCCTACATGGTGTGCTCCTGGGAGGATCATCAGTCGTCGTACCAAACTAAGAATATTGCATACTATATTAATGAACAACCTAGAAAGATATGTCCATGAATGCAATAGTGGTACAAACTTTCTGGGAATAATCAGCTCCTTAAGAGTGAATTTAAGGTCTACTCTATAGAAAGCAACACATGCCTGCTGCTGTAAGCTTTGTCGAGAACATATGGTTATGGAGATCCAAGGCCCCAGTATTGAACCTCATACTATTATTTTGTTAAATGAATGAATTATCAAGCTTCACTCTACATTCATATCTCGATAACTACAGATTAGTGCAGTTCTCAGACCTCCTCAGAGACCTTGGTGCAGTAGATTATGTTTAAAAAAGACATTCACAACTGGTCATCCTGGAAAAATAATGAGAGTATGTGCAATGGGATATTTGTAGCCCTCTCTTCAAGACTCAGGTACCATTGCAGGGAGCATTTAAAAAGATTTTATGAGTCTGAGGCTGCAGATGCCAAGAGTGAAATTTTGATCTCAAGACATGACAGAGTCATTGCTCTCACAAATACAGAGCCATCGTGATTGCATGCAAAGGCCTGTGTAAGATGAGGCCAGGTCACTCATTACGTTGAAGTCAATGATTTGACAGTTCTGATAGATCAAGCTACACAATTGTCTCATTAGTATATCCTCATTTCTGCTAGGCCTGTTATGTAAGCATCCCATTCTAAAAGCCCTATTAAAACACAAATTTTTTATAAAGGATAACCAAGGGTAAACCTGTCACTTCAAATTACCATTCCTTTCACTGAGATGTGATCAGTAGATTTGAGTTTCCTGGGTGATTATTGCTCCTGGGGAGATTTCCTTACTTACATTGGATGGTGAGGTATAAAACCAACATTCAAAAAAAGTTGCCAAACAGGAAACATAACAGCTATTTGTGGGGATAACTGTCACTCACACACTTCACCTCAGATAGGTTGAGACATTCATACTGTGAAGTTTTGCCCGGATCTTGCAAAATACATGGATGGTGGAGCACAGTCTTCTTCATCGGTATCTATGAGATTAGATAAATGTAGCAATTTGGATTCAATGCTCCATAATTACCTCTATGAGTCTTACAGTGCATGTGTGGTATGACCCTCAAATCTGTGGGAACCAAAGTCCCTTCTTTGTCATATGGTAACCCAAATTTTCTTCTTTTTATATATCAAACCATATTCCTTTTCTGGCCTCTATCCCTATAGTATACAAAATGTCAGATTTTCCATCTTCAACACCAAAGAGTCTTCTGTGTCATATACCCACCTAAATCAATTTTCTAGGCCTCAACTTGAAATTTGAGTTCAAGGTGTGGTTCACACAATACACGCAATCAAATCCATCTTTATCGTAAATTCATGAAAATTGTTTATCTGCCATCAAACTTTGAAAAACCATAATCTCTCCCATATCATATACCAACCCAATCTCTCTCTCTCTCTCTCTCTCTCTCTCTCTCTCTCTCTCTCTCCCCACTGTTGCTGCCTTCATCCTTATGAGACCACATCCCTCCTTTGTCATCTGCCTATCCACACTACCTCTCTTGCCATATAGCCAATATTTCTTCCCTAAAACCTTATCAGACACAAATCTCTCCCTTTCATTCAACCAAGTGAACTCCCTCTCTCGCCATGTACCCACTATTTCTGGACCCATCCTTCCAAGACACTCATTCCTCCTTAGCCATACACCAAACCTAATACTCTCTCTTATAATGTTTCCACCATTTCTTCCCCCAAACGTTGTGATGGCCCAATCTGCCCCATGTCATGTACTCACCCAAACTCCCTCGCTAGCCATATATCCACCATGTCTGCCCCGATCCTTCTGTGACCCAAATCCTTCTCTTGCCATATGCCCACTGAAAATTCTTCTATTTGCATGTAACCACACAATTTCCTGTCTTGTGATGTAACCACCATTTCTTCCCCCAAACATGTCAGACCCAAATATATCCATGTTTATAAGCCCACAATTGATGCCCAAACCTTTGGAGACCCAAATCCCTCCCGTGTCTTCTACCCACCCAAACTCCCTCTCTTTCCATGCACTCACCATTACTGCTCCAAACATATGGAAACCCAAATCCCTCCCTTGTCTTCCTCCCACCCAAATCCCCCTCTTCCATGCACCCAACATTGTTGCCCAAACCTTTGGAGACCCAAATCCCAACCTTGTCTTCTTCCCACCCGAACTCCCCTCTTCCATGCACCCACCATTGTTGCCCAAACCTTCGGAGACCGAAATCCCTCCCTTGTCTTCTACCCACCCATGCGCCCTTACTTTTCATGCACTCACCATTACTGCCCAAAAATCCCCCTCGTCCAGGCACCCACCAATGATGCCCAAACTTTTGGAGACAAAAATCCCTCCCTTGTCTCCTACACACCCAAACTCCCTTTCTTCCATGCACCCACAAGTGATGCCCAAACCTTTGGAGACCCTAATCTCTCCATTGTCGTATGCCCATCCAAAGTATTTCTCTTGCTACATACTCACCATTGCTGCCCCTAAAGTGTATAAGACCCAAATCCCTCCCTTGTCATTTACCCAGCATACTCCCTCTGTTGCTATATTTCCACCATTTCTGACCCCATCTTTCTGAGACCCTAATCCCACCCTTCATATAATAACCCAAACTCCTCTCTTAACAGATACTCATGATTTCTGCCACCTGAGTATTTGAGAATCAAATCCTTCCCTTGTCATGTACAAACACAAACTCCCTCTCTTCCATGCACCCACCATTGATGCCCAAACCTTTGGAGACCCAAATCCCTCCCTTGTCTTCTACCCACCCAAACTCCCTCTCTTTCCATGCACTCACCATTACTGCTCCAAACATATGGAAACCCAAATCCCTCCCTTGTCTTCTTCCCACCCGAACTCCCCCTCTTCCATGTACCCACCATTGTTGCCCAAACCTTTGGAGACCCAAATCCCACCCTTGTCTTCTTCCAACCCAAACATCCCCACTTTCATGCACCCACCATTGATGCCCAAACCTTTGGAGACCCAAATCCCTCCCTTGTCTTCTACCCACACATGCTCCCTTACTTTTCATGCACTCACCATTACTGCCCCAAAATCCCCCTCATCCAGGCACCCACCAATGATGCCCAAACGTTTGGAGACAAAAATCCCTCCCTTGTCTTCTTCCCACCCAAACTCCCCCTCTTCCATGCACCCATCATTGATGCCCAAACCTTTAAAAACACAAATCCCTCCCTTGTCTCCTACACACCCAAACTCCCTTTCTTCCATGCACCCACAAGTGATGCCCAAACCTTTGGAGACACAAATCCCTCCCTTGTCTTCTACCAACCCAAGTTCCCTTTCTTTTCATGCACTCACCATTTCTGCCCAAATCCTTTGGAGACACAAATCCCTTCCTTGTCTTCTATCCACCCTAACTCCCCCTCTTCCATGCACCCACCATTGATGACCAATTCTTTGGAGACCCAAATCCCTCCCTTGTCATCTTCCCACCCAAACTCCCTTTCTTTTCATGCCCTCACCATTACTGCCCCAAAACTTTGGAGACCCAAATCCCTCCCTTGTCTTCTTCCCACCCAAACTCCCCGTCTTCCATGCACCCACCATTGATGCCCAAACCTTTGGAGACACAAATCCCTCCCTTGTCTCCTACCCACCAAAACTCCCTCTCTTTTCATGCTCTCACCGTTAAAGCCACAAAATTTTGGAGACCCTAATCCCTCCCTTGTCTTCTTCCCACACAAACTCGCCTCTTTTATGCACCCACAATTAATGCCCAAACCTTTGTAGACCCAAATCCCTCCCTTGTCTTCTACCAACCCAAACTCCCCCTCTTTCCATGAACCCACTATGACTGTCCCAAACCTAGTGAAGAACAAATCTCTCCATTGCCATTCACCCACCCATCTTCCCTCTCTTCTCCTATAACCATCATTTTTCCTTCCCTTTCCTGGTTTCACCTTTAGTCACTGTAAAAGACACATAGCTTTTCAACTAAATTGAATTTATTTTCAATTTAAGAAATTTATACCAATGCAATTTTCTTTGTCATATTTGGGCATTCCCCGTCTTCATGATAGCCATCTTATTGGCTCTCCCCCTCATCGGCTGCTGCGACCACGCTTGCTTCTCCAGTAGTGTGCACCTCGGCTTCCTTTTCAGGCTCCTCCTCCTTAGGTTCAGGCATTGCAGTAACAGCTTTCACTTTGATTTTCTACCGTTCGAGGGCAGCTGCCTCTTCGGCCTCCCTCTTTCTCTTGTTCCTCTTCTTTGAGGAGTGCTTCCGGTGTTTGCTTTTCTTGTGTGCCTGGAATGGCAAGAGGTGAACACAAGAATTAGTTAATAGAGGGAGAAGTCAGGAGAGGCATGTGAAGGACACTTTGTCGGAAGAGGTGAGAATTGATAAGGGATTTATGCCAGGAAGGAGAGAGGTAGTGACTTTAGGTAAGAGTAAATGAGTAGAGGAGGGAGCTCCAGTAGGGTTCGTCAACTCACCTTTCCGCAAGACATGTAAGGTGGATACTGCTTTAGAGCTGCCTTTGTCTTCACCATAAGGACTGGCCCGTTTGCTGCCATCGGAACATCACTACTGGATGTTGGGAGGTCCATGTCGGACAGTGATTCCTTAGGTTCCTTTGCTAGAGTCTCCATCACCAAGTCGCGTGAGCGCGTGTTTTTTCTCCCTCGAGGGGCTGTGAACAACTGGCAGAGTAGGGAAGGCCACACCCTCAGACCTGAGTCATCATCAAGGTCTCGACCAATAGTAGGTGAGCTTGTGCTCTGACATCACAAAGCCTGGTTCTGACCCACAAGAATGCCTGGGGAAGGAAGGAACAAATAGTGGACTGTACCACTCCTGACACTTTGATGATAGGGGGAAGATATTGAGAAGGCAAAGAGAGTTTGGGTTTAGATGGAGACTTTGTTTAATAATTCTAAGGCAAATTTTCCACCTCAACCTTTTTTACATATCTACCTTTGTTGTGGTAGAACACATGACAGATCATTTGCTTCTCCAAATTCTTCAACAATACTATCCCTGTCAATGGTTTAGTCCAAAATGTCCACCTCAATCTTTGGCTAGTATCTTGAATGTCTTCCCTAAAATCATTCCCAAATAACATTCCTACTCCATGACTTAGCCTGTTGACCGTACACACACACACTCACACACACTCATACACACACACACACACACACACACACACACGAATACTTGCATCTCCACATTCCTCTGTACCTAATGAATATACGCAAACCAGTGTCCATATCTTGTCTGGCTGTGTAGCAACAAATCATGGCCTCCAGGCTTCCACCTTATCCCAAGTCAGGTGACCCAGCCTAGCCTCAATATCTCTTTTACTGTGGTGAGCATACAGCCTCCTTTAATATACTCACTCACCTAAGGAGGCTTTCTACAACCAACATAAGCCCAGTCCATAACCAGGGTTCTCCTATCTTCTGGTGTCTAGCCTATTGAGAATATCACACAGTATTAGACACTTGATTTTTAACATTCTGTTATGTATAACCTGGAAACCATAAGAAATGTTCAATCTTGGTCTGGACTCCTTGCCTTATAGTAGTGAATTTTAGGCTTCAACATGTTTCAGCCTATTTAGAACATTTTTCCTATATTATAGAGAACATCTGGGCTACAGCCAGATATAATCCTATTTAGATAAACCAACAGGGGTCTTAGAGTTGCCCATACCTCTTCACACCATACCCAGACTTCCTATGTCCCCCTCCAGGATTTATCCAGGTGAAGATATCCATACTCTGTAATTGGTTTTCCATATTCAGTGGAATTTATCCTAGATTGAATAGTCCCTGTCCCAGCAAAGAATGGACCCTTGCACTCTGCAGTAGTGATTTTTGGCATGTTTTAGTGATTTGGGAGTGATTTCTTATTAATAAAGAAACTGTCTAGACCCATTTGATAGGCCAGCCCTTTGGTAGGCGGAGTAAACAGAACAGAATGCTGGGAGAAAGAAGCTGAGTCAGGGAGTCGCCATGGTTCTCCCACTCCAGACAGACGCAGGTTAAGATCATTCCTGGTAAGCCAGCTCGTGGGCTACACAGATTAATAGAAATGGGTTAGATCAATATGTAAAAGCTAGCCAATAAGAAACTGAAACTAATGGGTCAGGCAGTGTTTAAAAGAATACAGTTTCCGTGTAATTATTTCGGGTAAAGCTAGCCGGGTGGCGGGACACAGCCCGCCGCTCCGTACTACAACAGAGTGGCGCCCAACGTGGGGCTAAATCCACTTAAAAACCTAAAAAGGCTTAAAAATAAGGGAGAGAGACTTTAACACAGATTTTTACTGTTTGTTGGTGGCGTGCTGTAGAGAGATTTCCTGATTCGACAACAGCAACAGAAAAAAAAGCTGCGTCATTTTAAAGTGCGGCTTCTTGGGACTGTGCCGCCAATGCAAACTCTGGCTTTAAAACATTTCAATGGATTTTATGGGACTGGATGTTTGTGTTCCCGCTTGGGATCGGAAGGAGAGTGCTCTCAGTGCTCCCTGCCTGCACCTGGGCAGATGACAGAATCAGGCTTAGGCAGGCAAAATAGCATGGTGAAAGAGACGTGTTTTCAGACTGCGCAGTGCTCTGCGTGTCAGATTTGGTTGTAACTTGGATAAAAAGAGTTTCTGTGCTGCATGCTCAGTCTCAAAATTAAACTACTGAGTGCGGCTCCAATGAGGACTTGCTGTGTGCCTGGAACTGTGCACAGCTCAGGGGCACCAAATGGATCTGAGGCAGGAGAGGCTGCTCCTTGCTGAACTGTGCTGGTCTCAGGCAGTAACTACCGTAATTACCATAAAAACAGCGCAGTTAATTACGATTTCAAAATTTGGGTCTAAGGATATGATGCTTTGGAGAGGGTCTTCTTTTGTTTTCACAGAGGACCAGACCCTGTGGATTTCTTCTATCCCAATTTGGTATGATAGACCACGCCCTCCTAAAAGGTTGTTGTGAACATCTTCAGAAAATTGCTTCGCTCAACTGCCAACTGAGATGAAACTAGCACACAGGTTATACCATGAAAGACCTAATTAACGATGCCCCCATTCAGCAGGAAGCAGTTTGGAGAGAAAAAACTGCGCCCATGTTTCCAAAATATTGTTTATAAATGTTCTTTTACATTTAAAGGGGGATATGATATAGGTATGAATAATTTGCAATGGTATGGATTTTACAGTCAATTTTGTTATATGTATATGTATTTCTGATCTTGATTAAGGTATTGTGATTGTGTAGTTCATTTAAAAATGTAATGTATAATTAAGAAATATAGGTTAATGGTTAATCATCAATAATAGTCAAGCTTGTAGTCATGTTACTTAGATTTTCTAGATATATAGAGATATATTTCAGTTAGATAGGCATTCTTCATATCTCTCAAAGGCTACAGAATATGGCATTTAAAATATTTTAATAACTTAGGGTTTTTCATGACAATGAGTCACGTCTGCTCCTGACAGCGCCAATCTACTTAAAGAGGAAGATGGGCATCGAAGAGAATCCTTATGGAGTTGGATAGCCATTTGGACAAAAAACTGCTCTTGCCTGGACTGTTGCATAAAATGGACACAAAGAACCCGCAGAGAGAGGACTGCTGAACTTGCCTAAAGGTGAGATGGTCTTTTGGGGTTCATGACTCATGAAAGAGTCTGCGAAACATTCTGCAGGACACAGCAGATAGTGACTGAACTGTCTTTAAAATTTCCTGCTTCATGGAAATGTCTGCTGGATACTATGGGCCTGAAGGCTGAAGATGGATGCCCCAACCATACAAAAGAACTTTGGGTGACTATCCAGGCAGCAAGATGTCTCTGTAATTTCTAGAGTTTTCTTATTTCTTGTTTACTTAGGTAGTATTATATCCTTCTGGAGTCTTTGATGGAGTTGAAGAATGAATAGATAGTTATTGTTTTCCTTAGTTATGATAAAAGATAAAATAGATATAAATATTGTAACTGTAATTCTTGCTTGATAACTGTTTTGCTATATGTAATTTTACTATGTTAAAGTTAAAGGCTTTCTTTTTTGTTTAAACAGAAAAAGGGGAAATGATGTGGGAGTGATTTCTTATTAATAAAGAAACTGCCTAGACCCATTTGATAGGCCAGCCCTTAGGTAGGCGGAGTAAACAGAACGGAATGCTGGGAGAAAGAAGCTGAGTCAGGGAGTCGCCATGGTTCTCCCACTCCAGACAGACGCAGGTTAAGATCATTCCTGGTAAGCCAGCTCGTGGGCTACACAGATTAATAGAAATGGGTTAGATCAATATGTAAAAGCTAGCCAATAAGAAACTGAAACTAATGGGTCAGGCAGTGTTTAAAAGAATACAGTTTCCGTGTAATTATTTCGGGTAAAGCTAGCCGGGTGGCAGGACCCAGCCCGCCGCTCCGTACTACAACATTTTAGGGACACAAATCTCAAAACACAGCATGATCCCACCAGCTACTACTATTCTGTAGCCAACACTGAGAGTTCCCCAACACTTATCATACCTGTACTGGCTAATGGAATAACCCCACTCCTTATGAAAAGTTATCGTGTCCTCCTAAGGTTCGAACCTAGTGAATATTTCCTGTTCCAAATACTGTTTTTCCACATCCCTCCAAACATAGCTCATATTGATGTGGGATTCCCTTTTGTATATCTATGTATCATTATGATCCATACCAGTAAGGCTCTCACTGGTAGCTGCTGGTTTTCTCCTTCAGCAGCTACATGGCATCTCCCTGACTCTGCCTACTTTCTCTCTATATCTCTGTTCAGATTTCCTGCCTGGCTATATTCTACTAATCGATTGCCCAAAGCATCTTCTTGAATAACCAATGGTAATAAAACATATTCATAGCATATAGGATTCCTAGTCCCATCAAATCCTCCTGTGCTGTAGACAACATATACATTCCCACTGAGACAACCCCAACCTCATCAAACCACAGGATCTCTGGCTGACTACATAATATCACAGCATGCCAAGACTGTCCAAATCCTTCTACAATGGCAAGAGAAGTAAGTGCACCTTTCGAGCAGATAATTCTTTTCCTACTCCAGTAGAGTCCAGACCTGATGAAACATACAGTGAGAACTCTAAAAGAGCTGTTTTCTCACACTTATAGTGACTTTTAGCTGTTTGCTGAGTTCCAAACCCTAGGCTCCATCTTAGTCCTACCGTGCTTTGATAGATAGTTCTAAGCTTCTGCTGGCACTTTGCCTCCAACTGGCCTTGTCCTAGCACATTCTTTTGTGCTGTATCCAGCATCTACATTCCCAACAGTAACCATCCTACCTGAATCCATCGGCAGGATGATTCCGATGCCTAAACCACTTCATTATATAACCAGACATCCCACAACCACCAGGACCCAACTTTAGCCAATTGAGTAACCCACTACACACAAGTGAATATTTGATTTTCCACTTGCTGTCTGACTTACAGCTGCCTCATCTGCCTTGCATTTGCAAATTTTAGGCCTGTGAAGGTTTTCAAAGCCTTCAGCCAAGACTAGGTCCAGCAACTCCTTCTTTGGTATAGTCAACAGTTAGGCTCCCCTGAATTTAACACACCTACACCCATGCATGAAATAGTTGCCCTGCTTTCACAACTCCATTTCCAATCCAGACTTTCCATATCTTCCCCAAAGACCAAGCCCAGAATATTTCCCCTACCAGATAGCGTTTCCCCATATGCCAACAAACAGATCATAAGTCACTACAAGTGTCCAAGTCTAGTTTTTGCCACTGATATTCTTGCATGTTGTAGAAATGCTCATAGGATTCAACAGAGTTCCAAACGCGAGGGCCGAATCCCAGCATCTACTCCTGTCCTCCAACCAACATACATTGTCCTACAAGGACCTGCGCTGCTTGAATCTACATATAGTACTCATTTTGCTAACTATCTTACCCGAATCCAAATTCTGTATTCCTGAGTCCTCCACCATGGTATGGCCTGGTAAGTACTCACTCCCTCACAACCAGATATTTCATATTCTATCTCTACCTGGATCTAGCCTCTTTCCCAAAGTCATTATACAAATTTAGTTTGATCACCTAAGTAGCAATATCTAGGCTTCTATAATTTCGGAAATCCCATATCTTGGCCTTCCACGTGTGCGATTGCCGACATACATGCAGCAGACAAGTTGCTACCTTCACCCACCCACAGTACCCTCTGTGTTACCTGCAGCACCCTACTCCACCACATTCCTAATGTTCTCCTCCAGGAACTGGCTTCTTATATATGCCACCAACCAATACTTGTTTTCCATATCCATCTGAATCTAGCTTGAGTTTAACAGCCAGCACCCCTGCATAATCTGGCTGTTTGCCTCTTGAGTCAAGGGTCTTCTCGGGAGTATGGTCCCAAATAACTCAGCTCAGACTATTCTCAGGAATCCTCCTTTTCTGTCGTGAACATCTAGGCTTTGCTAGCACTTTCCCTGCACTAGTACATCCACGGGACACTTTAGGTACAATATAGAACATTATCCTTATTCAGATTTTCTATGTCTTCCCAGGTTTTAACTTGTTTAGTTTAGTTACCCACTCAGTACTTTGTACATAGAGGGCTTGATCTACCCAAGTTGCAACAACCAGTGTCCTTGTCTTCTCCAGCTGCCTCCATAGCAATCTCCGGCATTCTTAGACCCATCAACTTTTTCTGTGCTGTTGACAGCATCTAGATTCCCACAAAGACTATCAATCTCTCATAGAACCAGAGGAGTTGTGGCTGCCCTACATGACCATTCTATCCCCAGACTATCAGAATACTCCTCCATCGTCTAGATTTCAGAGCACTGCTCTGCATCCTATCATTGTTTTTCTAATCCAGTGGAGTCCAGACTGCATGGAACATCCAGTGTCATCCCTAGATTTCAATAGTAGTGACTTCTAGCTGTTGGTAGGATTCCAAATCCTTTGTTCCATCTTAGTCCCACCATGGTCTCTTAGGCTGAATGCAACATATAGTGTCCTGCATGAATCTCCTGAAACAACACTTACACACAGGACACTCTAGGCTACCTATACAACACAACTTAATACCCAGATTTCCCAGAATACCCATGTACTCCCCAGAGTCGAGCCTGTAGACTAACACCAAATGTACTCATCATACATGATTTTCTACAACTTGCTGAATTGATCACAGTACTCTAGCCTACATAGACAACCTATAACACATAACAGGTGCCTCTAGGATTCAGTAGGTTGTAAAATCTCACACCCCAGCACAGCCCCTCCATCTATTCATGTGCTATAGTTAATATTTAGTTTTTCTACAATAGTTGTCCTATCTATGGCCACAGGACTAGATGTTCACTATACCATGACACTCTATACACAAACTTCCCATCCACTCCCCAGAGTCTAGTTACTGAAACTCCAAACACAACCCAATATTTCTGTTTTCATGTCATGCAAAACATAAATCCCATGCTGCATGCAGTTTGGCACAGATGTCTGGACTCCTAGCCTTGCTTTAATGACCCCTAGAATTCAACAAGGTCCCCATTCCTTGGCCCTAGCCTATGCCAAGCATTTTGTCCTTGGCTGTAGCCTACATCTATGCTCCCATAGGGATGTACCCTAGCCCTGTCTACCCACATCTACTTTCAGAAAGCCTTGTGACACATAAAATACACCAATAAATACACAGACTTCCTGTGGTCTCCTCCTGGGTGAGCCTGGTGTTTACATCCCTATCTGACATTTTATTTTCTGGCGTAACTAGAATGGTCGAACATCCAGTGACCATGACTAGTGTGGCTATGAGTTCCTTGTAAATGATGGCTCTAGGCTTCTGCAGACTCTGGTTCCTCCAACTGACCTTGTCCTAGCCTATTCCTTTGTGCTATATCCAACTTCCATACTCTCAACTTGAACCATTCTACCTTCATTCAATCACAAGTGACATTTAAATGATTAAGCCACCTATCTTTGTCCCTAGACATCCCACATGCTCGGCCTCCAGGGTTTAGCCTAGTGAGTAATAACCAACACAAACATGAATACTTGTTTTTCCACATGCAGCCTGACCTACTAGAACCACATTTGCCTTCCATTTGCGAGCTTTAGGCATCTACAGGATTGAATGTGTGCAGACAAGCTTAGGCCCAGCAACTTCTACTATGCTTTAGTGAACAGCTAGGCTCCCTCTGCACTAAACGTTCTTGCACACATGCCCAGACTGTCCATATCCTCCTACAAAGACAATAGAGGTATGCACCCTTCTGCAGAGATAATTGTTTTCCCAAACTAGTGGAGTCCAGACAATCTAGTGGCATCCCTAGAATAGTGCTTGTTCTCCCTCGCAATGACTTACTTATATCTACCTATCTGTCTATCTATCTATCTATTTTTAATTCGAGAGAAGGCTTCTCTACGTAACTTTGAAGTCTATTTTTGCACTAGCTCTGTAGACCAGGTTGGCTTCACACTCACAGAGATCCTCCTGCCTCTGCCTCCCAAGTGCTATGAATAAAGTCATGCACCACCACCACCCATCCTTGTAGTGACTTCTAACTTTTGTCAATGTCCGAAATCCTTTGCTTCATGTTCTTCTTTGCTATAGGTAAGATCTTGGTTCCTGCATGAAGTTCCTGTTACAACACTTAGCCACAGAACACTGTGTGCTGCCTATACAACCCAACTCTGTACTCAGATTCCCCATGACCTCTCCAGAGTCAGGCCTGTTAATTATCCCTAACATACTCATCATAAATGTTTTTGCACATCCTGCTGAATCTATACCAGTACCCCAGCCTAGACAAACAACTTATACTTCAGAGCAGAGGCCTTCAGGCTTCATCATGGTCCCAAATCTCATACACCCCCAATTTCAGTGCTATAAGGAACAATTAGAGTGCCACTAGTACTTGCCCTATCCACAGGCACAGGACTTGATGTTGACTATACTACCCCTCTCTATACACAAACTTTCTGTGTTCTCTTCCAGGGCCTAGTCTATTGGATATTCCACATACATCCCAATATTTCTGTTTTCATATCCTGTAGCGTGTAAATCATGAGCCTTAGGCAGTGCCACCATAGTAGCCTGAAATCTTTGCCTTGCAGTAATGATCTCTAACTTCAACAAAGTCCTAAATCCTAGTTCCCAGTTTAGTCCCAGTATTTCATCCTTTGCTCTAGCCTACATGGTGTGCTCCTGGGAGGATCATCAGTCGTCGTACCAAACTAAGAATATCGCATACTATATTAATGAACAACCTAGAAAGATATGTCCATGAATGCAATAGTGGTACAAACTTTCTGGGAATAATCAGCTCCTTAAGAGTGAATTTAAGGTCTACTCTATAGAAAGCAACACATGCCTGCTGCTGTAAGCTTTGTCGAGAACATATCGTTATGGAGATCCAAGGCCCCAGTATTGAACCTCATACTATTATTTTGTTAAATGAATGAAGTATCAAGCTTCACTCTACCTTCATATCTCGATAACTACAGATTAGTGCAGTTCTCAGACCTCCTCAGAGACCTTGGTGCAGTAGATTATGTTTAAAAAAGACATTCACAACTGGTCATCCTGGAAAAAAAATGAGAGTATGTGCAATGGGATATTTGTAGCCCTCTCTTCAAGACTCAGGTACCATTGCAGGGAGCATTTAAAAAGATTTTATGAGTCTGAGGCTGCAGATGCCAAGAGTGAAATTGTGATCTCAAGACATGACAGACTCATTGCTCTCACAAATACACAGCCGTCGTGATTGCATGCAAAGGCCTGTGTAAGATGAGGCCAGGTCATATTCCAGTATGCTTGGTGACTAAGCACTCAAATATATGCCAGTATGGTTTCCATCCACATTAACTCTCACACTTCTCTAGAAGCCACCAACTGTCAGGAGTTTGCCAGTTAGACTCTGGAGCCCTCCTACAGTGCATCTTTGACTATGGGGGATGGCTCAGAAGTCTGTACCTCTAACTGACAACCTACTGACAGTTGGTGGCTTCTAGAGAAATGTGACAGTTAATGAAAGGGAATGAAAAACAGGCTCTCATGTACTTGAATACTTACTTAGTTACCAAGAAGTGCAACTGTTTGGGAAATTAGGAGGTGTGACCATGCTGGAATGCATATAGCCTTTGTGGATAATATATGTCACTGAGGGTGGGTTTTGAGGTTTACATTCCCACATCAGGCCTCATCTCTCTCTCTCTCTACCTACTACTGATGAATCAGTTGGTATGGACTCAACAACAGGCCCAGTGCCGTGTTTGCCTGAATCCTGACATGATGATCATGAATTAATTTCCTAAAATTATAGGCAAGCATACAATTAACTAGTGATAAAGAGATCCAGAGACCCTTTCAAGTCTCTTGCATCTTGAAGTCCTGAACTGAGATTAGAGTTTAGCTAGAGGGACAGGGTATTGACATATAAGCAGTTGTGGTCAGGAGGTGGCATCTACCCTCCCTTAGCTCACCCATCATTGTCTAATTGTTAGTCTTATCTGGCAAGGTGGTTTGATAGTAGGAATTGTGTGAAATCTCTTTAAGAAGACAAGGTTTTCCTTTGGGTAGAGAACATTGCTTTACCTGGCATGAGATTTCTGTAGAAATACTCATTACGTTGACGTCAATGATTTGACTGTTCTGATAGATCAAGCTACACAATTGTCTCATTAGTATATCCTCATTTCTGCTAGGCCTGTTATGTAAGCAGCCCATTCTTAAAGCCCTATTAAAACACAAATTTTTTATAAAGGATAACCAAGGGTAAACCTGTCACTTCAAATTACCATTCCTTTCACTGAGATGTGATCAGTAGATTTGAGTTTGCTGAGTGATTATTGCTCCTGGGGAGATTTCCTTACTTACATTGGATGGTGAGGTATAAAACCAACATTCAAAAACAGTTGCCAAACAGGAAACATAACAGCTATTTGTGGGGATAACTGTCACTCACACACTTCACCTCAGATAGGTTGAGACATTCATACTGTGAAGTTTTGCCCGGATCTTGCAAAATACATGGATGGTGGAGCACAGTCTACTTCATCCGTATCTATGAGATTAGATAAATGTAGCAATTTGGATTCAATGCTCCATAATTACCTCTATGAGTCTTACAGTGCATGTGTGGTATGACCCTCAAATCTGTGGGAACCAAAGTCCCTTCTTTGTCATATGCTAACCCAAATTTTCTTCTTTTTATATATCAAACCATATTCCTTTTCTGGCCTCTATCCCTATAGTATACAAAATGTCAGATTTTCCATCTTCAACACCAAAGAGTCTTCTGTGTCATATACCCACCTAAATCAATTTTCTAGGCCTCAACTTGAAATTTGAGTTCAAGGTGTGGTTCATACAATACACGCAATCAAATCCATCTTTATCATAAATTCATGAAAATTGTTTATCTGCCATCAAACTTTGAAACACCATAATCTCTCCCATATCATATACCAACCCAATCTCTCTCTCTCTCTCTCTCTCTCTCTCTCTCTCTCTCTCTCTCTATCTCTCTCTCTCCCCACTGTTGCTGCCCTCATCCTAATGAGACCACATCCCTCCTTTGTCATCTGCCTATCCACACTACCTCTCTTGCCATATAGCCAATATTTCTTCCCTAAAACCTTATCAGACACAAATCTCTCCCTTTCATTCAACCAAGTGAACTCCCTCTCTCGCCATGTACCCACTATTTCTGGACCCATCCTTCCAAGACACTCATTCCTCCTTAGCCATACACCAAACCTAATACTCTCTCATAATTTTTCCACCATTTCTTCCCCCAAACGTTGTGATGGCCCAATGTGCCCCATGTCATGTACTCACCCAAACTCCCTCGCTAGCCATATATCCACCATGTCTGCCCCCATCCTGCTGTGACCCAAATCCTTCTCTTGTCATATGCCCACTGAAAATTCTTCTATTTTCATGTAACCACACAATTTCCTGTCTTGTGATGTAACCACCATTTCTTCCCCCAAACATGTCAGACCCAAATATATACATGTTTATAAGCCCAACAAAACCCCCTCTCTTGACATATACCCACCCACACTCTGTTTCATGAAATATACCAATTATTTCTGCCCCAAACCTTAAGAGACCCAAACACCCCCTGGTCATACAGCTACCCAAACTCCTCTCTGGGCATATAACCATCATTTTGCCACCAGCATTGTGAGACCCTAATCTCTCCATTGTCGTATGCCCATCCAAAGTATTTTTCTTGCTACATACTCACCATTGCTGCCCCTAAAGTGTATAAGACCCAAATCCCTCCCTTGTCATTTACCCAGCATACTCCCTCTGTTGCTATATATCCACCATTTCTGACCCTATCTTTCTGAGACCCTAATCCCACCCTTCATATAATAACCCAAACTCCTCTCTTAACAGATACTCATGATTTCTGCCACCTGAGTATTTGAGAATCAAATCCTTCCCTTGTCATGTACCCACCCAAATGTCTCTTATCATTTACCCATCATTACACTCTCCAAAGTATATGAGATCCAACTCCCTTCCCTGGCATTACCCACCCATATTCCCACGCTTTCCAAGCTCTCACCATTACTGCCCCAAAATTTTGGAGACACAAACCCCTCACTTGTCTTCTACAAACACAAAATCCCCCTCTTCAAGGCACCCACCATTGATGCCCAAACTTTTGGAGACACAAATCCCTCCCTTTTATCCTACCCACCAAAACTCCCTCTCTTCCATGCAACCACAATTGATGCCCAAACCTTTGGAGACCGAAATCCCTCCCTTGTCTTCTACCCACCCAAACTCCCTCTCTTTCCATGCACTCACCATTACTGCTCCAAACATATGGAAACCCAAATCCCTCCCTTGTCTTCTTCCCACCCGAACTCCCCCTCTTCCATGTACCCACCATTGTTGCCCAAACCTTTGGAGACCCAAATCCCACCCTTGTCTTCTTCCAACCCAAACATCCCCACTTTCATGCACCCACCATTGATGCCCAAACCTTTGGAGACCCAAATCCCTCCCTTGTCTTCTACCCACCCATGCTCCCTTTCTTTTCATGCACTCACCATTACTGCCCCAAAATCCCCCTCATCCAGGCACCCACCAATGGTGCCCAACCGTTTGGAGACAAAAATCCCTCCCTTGTCTTCTTCCCACCCAAACTCCCCCTCTTCCATGCACCCATCATTGATGCCCAAACCTTTAAAAACACAAATCCCTCCCTTGTCTCCTACACACCCAAACTCCCTTTCTTCCATGCACCCACAAGTGATGCCCAAACCTTTGGAGACACAAATCCCTCCCTTGTCTTCTACCAACCCAAGTTCCCTTTCTTTTCATGCACTCACCATTACTGCCCAAATCCTTTGGAGACACAAATCCCTTCCTTGTCTTCTATCCACCCTAACTCCCCCTCTTCCATGCACCCACCATTGATGACCAATTCTTTGGAGACCCAAATCCCTCCCTTGTCATTTTCCCACCCAAACTCCCTTTCTTTTCATGCCCTCACCATTACTGCCCCAAAACTTTGGAGACCCAAATCCCTCCCTTGTCTTCTTCCCACCCAAACTCCCCGTCTTCCATGCACCCACCATTGATGCCCAAACCTTTGGAGACACAAATCCCTCCCTTGTCTCCTACCCACCAAAACTCCCTCTCTTTCCATGCTCTCACCGTTAAAGCCACAAAATTTTGGAGACCCTAATCCCTCCCTTGTCTTCTTCCCACACAAACTCGCCTCTTTTATGCACCCACAATTAATGCCCAAACCTTTGTAGACCCAAATCCCTCCCTTGTCTTCTACCAACCCAAACTCCCCCTCTTTCCATGAACCCACTATGACTGTCCCAAACCTAGTGAAGAACAAATCTCTCCATTGCCATTCACCCACCCATCTTCCCTCTCTTCTCCTATAACCATCATTTTTCCTTCCCTTTCCTGGTTTCGCCTTTAGTCACTGTAAAAGACACATAGCTTTTCAACTAAATTGAATTTATTTTCAATTTAAGAAATTTATACCAATGCAATTTTCTTTGTCATATTTGGGCATTCCCCGTCTTCATGATAGCCATCTTATTGGCTCTCCCCCTCATCGGCTGCTGCGACCACGCTTGCTTCTCCAGTAGTGTGCACCTCGGCTTCCTTTTCAGGCTCCTCCTCCTTAGGTTCAGGCATTGCAGTAACAGCTTTCACTTTGATTATCTTCCGTTCAAGGGCAGCTGCCTCTTCGGCCTCCCTCTTTCTCTTGTTCCTCTTCTTTGAGGAGTGCTTCCGGTGTTTGCTTTTCTTGTGTGCCTGGAATGGCAAGAGGTGAACACAAGAATTAGTTAATAGAGGGAGAAGTCAGGAGAGGCAAGTGAAGGACACTTTGTCGGAAGAGGTGAGAATTGATAAGGGATTTATGCCAGGAAGGAGAGAGGTAGTGACTTTAGGTAAGAGTAAATGAGTAGAGGAGGGAGCTCCAGTAGGGTTCGTCAACGCACCTTTCTGCACGACATGTAAGGTGGATACTGCTTTAGAGCTGCCTTTGTCTTCACCATAAGGACTGGCCCGTTTGCTGCCATCAGAACATCACTACTGGATGTTGGGAGGTCCATGTCGGACAGTGATTCCTTAGGTTCCTTTGCTGGACTCTCCATCACCAAGTCGCGTGAGCGCGTGTTGTTTCTCCCTCGAGGGGCTGTGAACAACTGGCAGAGTAGGGAAGGCCACACCCTCAGACCTGAGTCATCATCAAGGTCTCGACCAATAGTAGGTGAGCTTGTGCTCTGACATCACAAAGCCTGGTTCTGACCCACAAGAATGCCTGGGGAAGGAAGGAACAAATAGTGGACTGTACCACTCCTGACACTTTGATGATAGGGGGAAGATATTCAGAAGGCAAAGAGAGTTTGGGTTTAGATGGAGACTTTGTTTAATAACTCTAAGGCAAATTTTCCACCTCAACCTTTTTTACATATCTACCTTTGTTGTGGTAGAACACATGACAGATCATTTGCTTCTCCAAATTCTTCAACAATACTATCCCTGTCAATGGTTTAGTCCAAAATGTCCGCCTCAATCTTTGGCTAGTATCTTGAATGTCTTCCCTAAAATCATTCCCAAATAACATTCCTACTCCATGGCTTAGCCTGTTGACCGTACACACACACACACTCACACACACATACACACACACACACACACACACACACACACACACGAATACTTGCATCTCCACATTCCTCTGTACCTAATGAATATATGCAAACCATTTTCCATATCTTGTCTGGCTGTGTAGCAACAAATCATGGCCTCCAGGCTTCCACCTTATCCCAAGTCAGGTGACCCAGCCTAGCCTCAATATCTCTTTTACTGTGGTGAGCATACAGCCTCCTTTAATATACTCACTCACCTAAGGAGGCTTTCTACAACCAACATAAGCCCAGTCCATAACCAGGGTTCTCCTATCTTGTGGTGTCTAGCCTATTGAGAATATCACACAGTATTAGACACTTGATTTTTAACATTCTGTTATGTATAACCTGGAAACCATAAGAAATGTTCAATCTTGGTCTGGACTCCTTGCCTTATAGTAGTGAATTTTAGGCTTCAACATGTTGCAGCCTATTTAGAACATTTTTCCTATATTATAGAGAACATCTGGGCTACAGCCAGATATAATCCTATTTAGATAAACCAACAGGGGTCTTAGAGTTGCCCATACCTCTTCACACCATACCCAGACTTCCTATGTCCCCCTCCAGGATTTATCCAGGTGAAGATATCCATACTCTGTAATTGGTTTTCCATATTCAGTGGAATTTATCCTAGATTGAATAGTCCCTGTCCCATCAAAGAATGGACCCTTGCACTCTGCAGTAGTGATTTTTGGCATGTTTTAGGGACACAAATCTCAAAACACAGCATGATCCCACCAGCTACTACTATTCTGTAGCCAACACTGAGAGTTCCCCAACACTTATCATACCTGTACTGGCTAATGGAATAACCCCACTCCTTATGAAAAGTTATCGTGTCCTCCTAAAGTTCGAACCTAGTGAATATTTCCTGTTCCAAATACTGTTTTTCCACATCCCTCCAAACATAGCTCATATTGATGTGGGATTCCCTTTTGTATATCTATGTATCATTATGATCCATACCAGTAAGGCTCTCACTGGTAGCTGCTGGTTTTCTCCTTCAGCAGCTACATGGCATCTCCCTGACTCTGCCTACTTTCTCTCTATATCTCTGTTCAGATTTCCTGCCTGGCTATATTCTACTAATCGATTACCCAAAGCATCTTCTTGAATAACCAATGGTAATAAAACATATTCATAGCATATAGGATTCCTAGTCCCATCAAATCCTCCTGTGCTGTAGACAACATATACATTCCCACTGAGACAACCCCAACCTCATCAAACCACAGGATCTCTGGCTGACTACATAATATCACAGCATGCCAAGACTGTCCAAATCCTTCTACAATGCCAAGAGAAGTAAGTGCACCTTTCGAGCAGATAATTCTTTTCCTACTCCAGTAGAGTCCAGACCTGATGAAACATCCAGTGAGAACTCTAAAAGAGCTGTTTTCTCACACTTATAGTGACTTTTATCTGTTTGCTGAGTTCCAAACCCTAGGCTCCATCTTAGTCCTACCGTGCTTTGATAGATAGTTCTAAGCTTCTGCTGGCACTTTGCCTCCAACTGGCCTTGTCCTAGCACATTCTTTTGTGCTGTATCCAGCATCTACATTCCCAACAGTAACCATCCTACCTGAATCCATCGGCAGGATGATTCCGATGCCTAAACCACTTCATTATATAACCAGACATCCCACAACCACCAGGACCCAACTTTAGCCCATTGAGTAACCCACTACACACAAATGAATATTTGATTTTCCACTTGCTGTCTGACTTACAGCTGCCTCATGTGCCTTGCATTTGCAAATTTTAGGCCTGTGAAGGTTTTCAAAGCCTTCAGCCAAGACTAGGTCCAGCAACTCCTTCTTTGGTATAGTCAACAGTTAGGCTCCCCTGAATTTAACACACCTACACCCATGCATGAAATAGTTGCCCTGCTTTCACAACTCCATTTCCAATCCAGACTTTCCATATCTTCCCCAAAGACCAAGCCCAGAATATTTCCCCTACCAGATAGCGTTTCCCCATATGCCAACAAACAGATCATAAGTCACTACAAGTGTCCAAGTCTAGTTTTTGCCACTGATATTCTTGCATGTTGTAGAAATGCTCATAGGATTCAACAGAGTTCCAAACGCGAGGGCCGAATCCCAGCATCTACTCCTGTCCTCCAACCAACATACATTGTCCTACAAGGACCTGCGCTGCTTGAATCTACATATAGTACTCATTTTGCTAACTATCTTACCCGAATCCAAATTCTGTATTCCTGAGTCCTCCACCATGGTATGGCCTGGTAAGTACTCACTCCCTCACAACCAGATATTTCATATTCTATCTCTACCTGGATCTAGCCTCTTTCCCAAAGTCATTATACAAATTTAGTTTGATCACCTAAGTAGCAATATCTAGGCTTCTATAATTTCGGAAATCCCATATCTTGGCCTTCCACGTGTGCGATTGCCGACATACATGCAGCAGACAAGTTGCTACCTTCACCCACCCACAGTACCCTCTGTGTTACCTGCAGCACCCTACTCCACCACATTCCTAATGTTCTCCTCCAGGAACTGGCTTCTTATATATGCCACCAACCAATACTTGTTTTCCATATCCATCTGAATCTAGCTTGAGTTTAACAGCCAGCACCCCTGCATAATCTGTCTGTTTGCCTCTTGAGTCAAGGGTCTTCTCGGGAGTATGGTCCCAAATAACTCAGCTCAGACTATTCTCAGGAATCCTCCTTTTCTGTCGTGAACATCTAGGCTTTGCTAGCACTTTCCCTGCACTAGTACATCCACGGGACACTTTAGGTACAATATAGAACATTATCCTTATTCAGATTTTCTATGTCTTCCCAGGTTTTAACTTGTTTAGTTTAGTTACCCACTCAGTACTTTGTACATAGAGGGCTTGATCTACCCAAGTTGCAACAACCAGTGTCCTTGTCTTCTCCAGCTGCCTCCATAGCAATCTCCGGCATTCTTAGACCCATCAACTTTTTCTGTGCTGTTGACAGCATCTAGATTCCCACAAAGACTATCAATCTCTCATAGAACCAGAGGAGTTGTGGCTGCCCTACATGACCATTCTATCCCCAGACTATCAGAATACTCCTCCATCGTCTAGATTTCAGAGCACTGCTCTGCATCCTATCATTGTTTTTCTAATCCAGTGGAGTCCAGACTGCATGGAACATCCAGTGTCATCCCTAGATTTCAATAGTAGTGACTTCTAGCTGTTGGTAGGATTCCAAATCCTTTGTTCCATCTTAGTCCCACCATGGTCTCTTAGGCTGAATGCAACATATAGTGTCCTGCATGAATCTCCTGAAACAACACTTACACACAGGACACTCTAGGCTACCTATACAACACAACTTAATACCCAGATTACCCAGAATACCCATGTACTCCCCAGAGTCGAGCCTGTAGACTAACACCAAATGTACTCATCATACATGATTTTCTACAACTTGCTGAATTGATCACAGTACTCTAGCCTACATAGACAACCTATAACACATAACAGGTGCCTCTAGGATTCAGTAGGTTGTAAAATCTCACACCCCAGCACAGCCCCTCCATCTATTCATGTGCTATAGTTAATATTTAGTTTTTCTACAATAGTTGTCCTATCTATGGCCACAGGACTAGATGTTCACTATACCATGACACTCTATACACAAACTTCCCATCCACTCCCCAGAGTCTAGTTACTGAAACTCCAAACACAACCCAATATTTCTGTTTTCATGTCATGCAAAACATAAATCCCATGCTGCATGCAGTTTGGCACAGATGTCTGGACTCCTAGCCTTGCTTTAATGACCCCTAGAATTCAACAAGGTCCCCATTCCTTGGCCCTAGCCTATGCCAAGCATTTTGTCCTTGGCTGTAGCCTACATCTATGCTCCCATAGGGATGTACCCTAGCCCTGTCTACCCACATCTACTTTCAGAAAGCCTTGTGACACATAAAATACACCAATAAATACACAGACTTCCTGTGGTCTCCTCCTGGGTGAGCCTGGTGTTTACATCCCTATCTGACATTTTATTTTCTGGCGTAACTAGAATGGTCGAACATCCAGTGACCATGACTAGTGTGGCTATGAGTTCCTTGTAAATGATGGCTCTAGGCTTCTGCAGACTCTGGTTCCTCCAACTGACCTTGTCCTAGCCTATTCCTTTGTGCTATATCCAACTTCCATACTCTCAACTTGAACCATTCTACCTTCATTCAATCACAAGTGACATTTAAATGATTAAGCCACCTATCTTTGTCCCTAGACATCCCACATGCTCGGCCTCCAGGGTTTAGCCTAGTGAGTAATAACCAACACAAACATGAATACTTGTTTTTCCACATGCAGCCTGACCTACTAGAAACACATTTGCCTTCCATTTGCGAGCTTTAGGCATCTACAGGATTGAATGTGTGCAGACAAGCTTAGGCCCAGCAACTTCTACTATGCTTTAGTGAACAGCTAGGCTCCCTCTGCACTAAACGTTCTTGCACACATGCCCAGACTGTCCATATCCTCCTACAAAGACAATAGAGGTATGCACCCTTCTGCAGAGATAATTGTTTTCCCAAACTAGTGGAGTCCAGACAATCTAGTGGCATCCCTAGAATAGTGCTTGTTCTCCCTCGCAATGACTTACTTATATCTACCTATCTGTCTATCTATCTATCTATTTTTAATTCGAGAGAAGGCTTCTCTACGTAACTTTGAAGTCTATTTTTGCACTAGCTCTGTAGACCAGGTTGGCTTCACACTCACAGAGATCCTCCTGCCTCTGCCTCCCAAGTGCTATGATTAAAGTCATGCACCACCACCACCCATCCTTGTAGTGACTTCTAACTTTTGTCAATGTCCGAAATCCTTTGCTTCATGTTCTTCTTTGCTATTGGTAAGATCTTGGTTCCTGCATGAAGTTCCTGTTACAACACTTAGCCACAGAACACTGTGTGCTGCCTATACAACCCAACTCTGTACTCAGATTCCCCATGACCTCTCCAGAGTCAGGCCTGTTAATTATCCCTAACATACTCATCATAAATGTTTTTGCACATCCTGCTGAATCTATACCAGTACCCCAGCCTAGACAAACAACTTATACTTCAGAGCAGAGGCCTTCAGGCTTCATCATGGTCCCAAATCTCATACACCCCCAATTTCAGTGCTATAAGGAACAATTAGAGTGCCACTAGTACTTGCCCTATCCACAGGCACAGGACTAGATGTTGACTATACTACCCCTCTCTATACACAAACTTTCTGTGTTCTCTTCCAGGGCCTAGTCTATTGGATATTCCACATACATCCCAATATTTCTGTTTTCATATCCTGTAGCGTGTAAATCATGAGCCTTAGGCAGTGCCACCATAGTAGCCTGAAATCTTTGCCTTGCAGTAATGATCTCTAACTTCAACAAAGTCCTAAATCCTAGTTCCCAGTTTAGTCCCAGTATTTCATCCTTTGCTCTAGCCTACATGGTGTGCTCCTGGGAGGATCATCAGTCGTCGTACCAAACTAAGAATATTGCATACTATATTAATGAACAACCTAGAAAGATATGTCCATGAATGCAATAGTGGTACAAACTTTCTGGGAATAATCAGCTCCTTAAGAGTGAATTTAAGGTCTACTCTATAGAAAGCAACACATGCCTGCTGCTGTAAGCTTTGTCGAGAACATATGGTTATGGAGATCCAAGGCCCCAGTATTGAACCTCATACTATTATTTTGTTAAATGAATGAAGTATCAAGCTTCACTCTACATTCATATCTCGATAACTACAGATTAGTGCAGTTCTCAGACCTCCTCAGAGACCTTGGTGCAGTAGATTATGTTTAAAAAAGACATTCAAAACTGGTCATCCTGGAAAAAAAATGAGAGTATGTGCAATGGGATATTTGTAGCCCTCTCTTCAAGACTCAGGTACCATTGCAGGGAGCATTTAAAAAGATTTTATGAGTCTGAGGCTGCAGATGCCAAGAGTGAAATTGTGATCTCAAGACATGACAGACTCATTGCTCTCACAAATACACAGCCGTCATGATTGCATGCAAAGGCCTGTGTAAGATGAGGCCAGGTCATATTCCAGTATGCTTGGTGACTAAGCACTCAAATATATGCCAGTATGGTTTCCATCCAAATTAACTCTCACACTTCTCTAGAAGCCACCAACTGTCAGGAGTTTGCCAGTTAGACTCTCGAGCCCTCCTACAGTGCATCTTTGACTATGGGGGATGGCTCAGAAGTCTGTACCTCTAACTGACAACCTACTGACAGTTGGTGGCTTCTAGAGAAATGTGACAGTTAATGAAAGGGAATGAAAAACAGGCTCTCATGTACTTGAATACTTACTTAGTTACCAAGAAGTGCAACTGTTTGGGAAATTAGGAGGTGTGACCATGCTGGAATGCATATAGCCTTTGTGGCAAATATATGTCACTGAGGGTGGGTTTTGAGGTTTACATTCCCACATCAGGCCTCGTCTCTCTCTCTCTCTACCTACTACTGATGAATCAGTTGGTATGGACTCAACAACAGGCCCAGTGCCGTGTTTGCCTGAATCCTGACATGATGATCATGAATTAATTTCCTAAAATTATAGGCAAGCATCCAATTAACTAGTGATAAAGAGATCCAGAGACCCTTTCAAGTCTCTTGCATCTTGAAGTCCTGAACTGAGATTAGAGTTTAGCTAGAGGGACAGGGTATTGACATATAAGCAGTTGTGGTCAGGAGGTGGCATCTACCCTCCCTTAGCTCACCCATCATTGTCTAATTGTTAGTCTTATCTGGCAAGGTGGTTTGATAGTAGGAATTGTGTGAAATCTCTTTAAGAAGACAAGGTTTTCCTTTGGGTAGAGAACATTGCTTTACCTGGCATGAGATTTCTGTAGAAATACTCATTACGTTGACGTCAATGATTTGACTGTTCTGATAGATCAAGCTACACAATTGTCTCATTAGTATATCCTCATTTCTGCTAGGCCTGTTATGTAAGCAGCCCATTCTTAAAGCCCTATTAAAACACAAATTTTTTATAAAGGATAACCAAGGGTAAACCTGTCATTTCAAATTACCATTCCTTTCACTGAGGTGTGATCAGTAGATTTGAGTTTGCTGAGTGATTATTGCTCCTGGGGAGATTTCCTTACTTACATTGGATGGTGAGGTATAAAACCAACATTCAAAAACAGTTGCCAAACAGGAAACATAACAGCTATTTGTGGGGATAACTGTCACTCACACACTTCACCTCAGATAGGTTGAGACATTCATACTGTGAAGTTTTGCCCGGATCTTGCAAAATACATGGATGGTGGAGCATAGTCTACTTCATCCGTATCTATGAGATTAGATAAATGTAGCAATTTGGATTCAATGCTCCATAATTACCTCTATGAGTCTTACAGTGCATGTGTGGTATGACCCTCAAATCTGTGGGAACCAAAGTCCCTTCTTTGTCATATGCTAACCCAAATTTTCTTCTTTTTATATATCAAACCATATTCCTTTTCTGGCCTCTATCCCTATAGTATACAAAATGTCAGATTTTCCATCTTCAACACCAAAGAGTCTTCTGTGTCATATACCCACCTAAATCAATTTTCTAGGCCTCAACTTGAAATTTGAGTTCAAGGTGTGGTTCATACAATACACGCAATCAAATCCATCTTTATCATAAATTCATGAAAATTGTTTATCTGCCATCAAACTTTGAAACACCATAATCTCTCCCATATCATATACCAACCCACTCTCTCTCTCTCTCTCTCTCTCTCTCTCTCTCTCTCTCTATCTCTCTCTCTCTCTCCCCACTGTTGCTGCCCTCATCCTTATGAGACCACATCCCTCCTTTGTCATCTGCCTATCCACACTACCTCTCTTGCCATATAGCCAATATTTCTTCCCTAAATCCTTATCAGACACAAATCTCTCCCTTTCATTCAACCAAGTGAACTCCCTCTCTCGCCATGTACCCACTATTTCTGGACCCATCCTTCCAAGACACTCATTCCTCCTTAGCCATACACCAAACCTAATACTCTCTCATAATTTTTCCACCATTTCTTCCCCCAAACGTTGTGATGGCCCAATGTGCCCCATGTCATGTACTCACCCAAACTCCCTCGCTAGCCATATATCCACCATGTCTGCCCCCATCCTGCTGTGACCCAAATCCTTCTCTTGTCATATGCCCACTGAAAATTCTTCTATTTTCATGTAACCACACAATTTCCTGTCTTGTGATGTAACCACCATTTCTTCCCCCAAACATGTCAGACCCAAGTATATACATGTTTATAAGCCCAACAAAACCCCCTCTCTTGACATATACCCACCCACACTCTGTTTCATGAAATATACCAATTATTTCTGCCCCAAACCTTAAGAGACCCAAACACCCCCTGGTCATACAGCTACCCAAACTCCTCTCTGGGCATATAACCATCATTTTGCCACCAGCATTGTGAGACCCTAATCTCTCCATTGTCGTATGCCCATCCAAAGTATTTTTCTTGCTACATACTCACCATTGCTGCCCCTAAAGTGTATAAGACCCAAATCCCTCCCTTGTCATTTACCCAGCATACTCCCTCTGTTGCTATATATCCACCATTTCTGACCCTATCTTTCTGACACCCTAATCCCACCCTTCATATAATAACCCAAACTCCTCTCTTAACAGATACTCATGATTTCTGCCACCTGAGTATTTGAGAATCAAATCCTTCCCTTGTCATGTACCCACCCAAATGTCTCTTATCATTTACCCATCATTACACTCTCCAAAGTATATGAGATCCAACTCCCTTCCCTGGCATTACCCACCCATATTCCCACGCTTTCCAAGCTCTCACCATTACTGCCCCAAAATTTTGGAGACACAAACCCCTCACTTGTCTTCTACAAACACAAAATCCCCCTCTTCAAGGCACCCACCATTGATGCCCAAACTTTTGGAGACACAAATCCCTCCCTTTTATCCTACCCACCAAAACTCCCTCTCTTCCATGCAACCACAATTGATGCCCAAACCTTTGGAGACCGAAATCCCTCCCGTGTCTTCTACCCACCCAAACTCCCTCTCTTTCCATGCACTCACCATTACTGCTCCAAACATAATGGAAACCCAAATCCCTCCCTTGTCTTATTCCCACCCGAACTCCCCCTCTTCCATGCACCCACCATTGTTGCCCAAACCTTTGGAGACCCAAATCCCACCCTTGTCTTCTTCCAACCCAAACATCCCCACTTTCATGCACCCACCATTGATGCCCAAACCTTTGGAGACCCAAATCCCTCCCTTGTCTTCTACCCACCCATGCTCCCTTTCTTTTCATGCACTCACCATTACTGCCCCAAAATCCCCCTCATCCAGGCACCCACCAATGGTGCCCAACCGTTTGGAGACAAAAATCCCTCCCTTGTCTTCTTCCCACCCAAACTCCCCCTCTTCCATGCACCCATCATTGATGCCCAAACCTTTAAAAACACAAATCCCTCCCTTGTCTCCTACACACCCAAACTCCCTTTCTTCCATGCACCCACAAGTGATGCCCAAACCTTTGGAGACACAAATCCCTCCCTTGTCTTCTACCAACCCAAGTTCCCTTTCTTTTCATGCACTCACCATTACTGCCCAAATCCTTTGGAGACACAAATCCCTTCCTTGTCTTCTATCCACCCTAACTCCCCCTCTTCCATGCACCCACCATTGATGACCAATTCTTTGGAGACCCAAATCCCTCCCTTGTCATTTTCCCACCCAAACTCCCTTTCTTTTCATGCCCTCACCATTACTGCCCCAAAACTTTGGAGACCCAAATCCCTCCCTTGTCTTCTTCCCACCCAAACTCCCCGTCTTCCATGCACCCACCATTGATGCCCAAACCTTTGGAGACACAAATCCCTCCCTTGTCTCCTACCCACCAAAACTCCCTCTCTTTCCATGCTCTCACCGTTAAAGCCACAAAATTTTGGAGACCCTAATCCCTCCCTTGTCTTCTTCCCACACAAACTCGCCTCTTTTATGCACCCACAATTAATGCCCAAACCTTTGTAGACCCAAATCCCTCCCTTGTCTTCTACCAACCCAAACTCCCCCTCTTTCCATGAACCCACTATGACTGTCCCAAACCTAGTGAAGAACAAATCTCTCCATTGCCATTCACCCACCCATCTTCCCTCTCTTCTCCTATAACCATCATTTTTCCTTCCCTTTCCTGGTTTCGCCTTTAGTCACTGTAAAAGACACATAGCTTTTCAACTAAATTGAATTTATTTTCAATTTAAGAAATTTATACCAATGCAATTTTCTTTGTCATATTTGGGCATTCCCCGTCTTCATGATAGCCATCTTATTGGCTCTCCCCCTCATCGGCTGCTGCGACCACGCTTGCTTCTCCAGTAGTGTGCACCTCGGCTTCCTTTTCAGGCTCCTCCTCCTTAGGTTCAGGCATTGCAGTAACAGCTTTCACTTTGATTATCTTCCGTTCAAGGGCAGCTGCCTCTTCGGCCTCCCTCTTTCTCTTGTTCCTCTTCTTTGAGGAGTGCTTCCGGTGTTTGCTTTTCTTGTGTGCCTGGAATGGCAAGAGGTGAACACAAGAATTAGTTAATAGAGGGAGAAGTCAGGAGAGGCAAGTGAAGGACACTTTGTCGGAAGAGGTGAGAATTGATAAGGGATTTATGCCAGGAAGGAGAGAGGTAGTGACTTTAGGTAAGAGTAAATGAGTAGAGGAGGGAGCTCCAGTAGGGTTCGTCAACGCACCTTTCTGCACGACATGTAAGGTGGATACTGCTTTAGAGCTGCCTTTGTCTTCACCATAAGGACTGGCCCGTTTGCTGCCATCAGAACATCACTACTGGATGTTGGGAGGTCCATGTCGGACAGTGATTCCTTAGGTTCCTTTGCTGGACTCTCCATCACCAAGTCGCGTGAGCGCGTGTTGTTTCTCCCTCGAGGGGCTGTGAACAACTGGCAGAGTAGGGAAGGCCACACCCTCAGACCTGAGTCATCATCAAGGTCTCGACCAATAGTAGGTGAGCTTGTGCTCTGACATCACAAAGCCTGGTTCTGACCCACAAGAATGCCTGGGGAAGGAAGGAACAAATAGTGGACTGTACCACTCCTGACACTTTGATGATAGGGGGAAGATATTCAGAAGGCAAAGAGAGTTTGGGTTTAGATGGAGACTTTGTTTAATAACTCTAAGGCAAATTTTCCACCTCAACCTTTTTTACATATCTACCTTTGTTGTGGTAGAACACATGACAGATCATTTGCTTCTCCAAATTCTTCAACAATACTATCCCTGTCAATGGTTTAGTCCAAAATGTCCGCCTCAATCTTTGGCTAGTATCTTGAATGTCTTCCCTAAAATCATTCCCAAGTAACATTCCTACTCCATGGCTTAGCCTGTTGACCGTACACACACACACACTCACACACACATACACACACACACACACACACACACACACACACACACACGAATACTTGCATCTCCACATTCCTCTGTACCTAATGAATATATGCAAACCATTTTCCATATCTTGTCTGGCTGTGTAGCAACAAATCATGGCCTCCAGGCTTCCACCTTATCCCAAGTCAGGTGACCCAGCCTAGCCTCAATATCTCTTTTACTGTGGTGAGCATACAGCCTCCTTTAATATACTCACTCACCTAAGGAGGCTTTCTACAACCAACATAAGCCCAGTCCATAACCAGGGTTCTCCTATCTTGTGGTGTCTAGCCTATTGAGAATATCACACAGTATTAGACACTTGATTTTTAACATTCTGTTATGTATAACCTGGAAACCATAAGAAATGTTCAATCTTGGTCTGGACTCCTTGCCTTATAGTAGTGAATTTTAGGCTTCAACATGTTGCAGCCTATTTAGAACATTTTTCCTATATTATAGAGAACATCTGGGCTACAGCCAGATATAATCCTATTTAGATAAACCAACAGGGGTCTTAGAGTTGCCCATACCTCTTCACACCATACCCAGACTTCCTATGTCCCCCTCCAGGATTTATCCAGGTGAAGATATCCATACTCTGTAATTGGTTTTCCATATTCAGTGGAATTTATCCTAGATTGAATAGTCCCTGTCCCATCAAAGAATGGACCCTTGCACTCTGCAGTAGTGATTTTTGGCATGTTTTAGGGACACAAATCTCAAAACACAGCATGATCCCACCAGCTACTACTATTCTGTAGCCAACACTGAGAGTTCCCCAACACTTATCATACCTGTACTGGCTAATGGAATAACCCCACTCCTTATGAAAAGTTATCGTGTCCTCCTAAAGTTCGAACCTAGTGAATATTTCCTGTTCCAAATACTGTTTTTCCACATCCCTCCAAACATAGCTCATATTGATGTGGGATTCCCTTTTGTATATCTATGTATCATTAGGATCCATACCAGTAAGGCTCTCACTGGTAGCTGCTGGTTTTCTCCTTCAGCAGCTACATGGCATCTCCCTGACTCTGCCTACTTTCTCTCTATATCTCTGTTCAGATTTCCTGCCTGGCTATATTCTACTAATCGATTACCCAAAGCATCTTCTTGAATAACCAATGGTAATAAAACATATTCATAGCATATAGGATTCCTAGTCCCATCAAATCCTCCTGTGCTGTAGACAACATATACATTCCCACTGAGACAACCCCAACCTCATCAAACCACAGGATCTCTGGCTGACTACATAATATCACAGCATGCCAAGACTGTCCAAATCCTTCTACAATGCCAAGAGAAGTAAGTGCACCTTTCGAGCAGATAATTCTTTTCCTACTCCAGTAGAGTCCAGACCTGATGAAACATCCAGTGAGAACTCTAAAAGAGCTGTTTTCTCACACTTATAGTGACTTTTAGCTGTTTGCTGAGTTCCAAACCCTAGGCTCCATCTTAGTCCTACCGTGCTTTGATAGATAGTTCTAAGCTTCTGCTGGCACTTTGCCTCCAACTGGCCTTGTCCTAGCACATTCTTTTGTGCTGTATCCAGCATCTACATTCCCAACAGTAACCATCCTACCTGAATCCATCGGCAGGATGATTCCGATGCCTAAACCACTTCATTATATAACCAGACATCCCACAACCACCAGGACCCAACTTTAGCCCATTGAGTAACCCACTACACACAAATGAATATTTGATTTTCCACTTGCTGTCTGACTTACAGCTGCCTCATGTGCCTTGCATTTGCAAATTTTAGGCCTGTGAAGGTTTTCAAAGCCTTCAGCCAAGACTAGGTCCAGCAACTCCTTCTTTGGTATAGTCAACAGTTAGGCTCCCCTGAATTTAACACACCTACACCCATGCATGAAATAGTTGCCCTGCTTTCACAACTCCATTTCCAATCCAGACTTTCCATATCTTCCCCAAAGACCAAGCCCAGAATATTTCCCCTACCAGATAGCGTTTCCCCATATGCCAACAAACAGATCATAAGTCACTACAAGTGTCCAAGTCTAGTTTTTGCCACTGATATTCTTGCATGTTGTAGAAATGCTCATAGGATTCAACAGAGTTCCAAACGCGAGGGCCGAATCCCAGCATCTACTCCTGTCCTCCAACCAACATACATTGTCCTACAAGGACCTGCGCTGCTTGAATCTACATATAGTACTCATTTTGCTAACTATCTTACCCGAATCCAAATTCTGTATTCCTGAGTCCTCCACCATGGTATGGCCTGGTAAGTACTCACTCCCTCACAACCAGATATTTCATATTCTATCTCTACCTGGATCTAGCCTCTTTCCCAAAGTCATTATACAAATTTAGTTTGATCACCTAAGTAGCAATATCTAGGCTTCTATAATTTCGGAAATCCCATATCTTGGCCTTCCACGTGTGCGATTGCCGACATACATGCAGCAGACAAGTTGCTACCTTCACCCACCCACAGTACCCTCTGTGTTACCTGCAGCACCCTACTCCACCACATTCCTAATGTTCTCCTCCAGGAACTGGCTTCTTATATATGCCACCAACCAATACTTGTTTTCCATATCCATCTGAATCTAGCTTGAGTTTAACAGCCAGCACCCCTGCATAATCTGGCTGTTTGCCTCTTGAGTCAAGGGTCTTCTCGGGAGTATGGTCCCAAATAACTCAGCTCAGACTATTCTCAGGAATCCTCCTTTTCTGTCGTGAACATCTAGGCTTTGCTAGCACTTTCCCTGCACTAGTACATCCACGGGACACTTTAGGTACAATATAGAACATTATCCTTATTCAGATTTTCTATGTCTTCCCAGGTTTTAACTTGTTTAGTTTAGTTACCCACTCAGTACTTTGTACATAGAGGGCTTGATCTACCCAAGTTGCAACAACCAGTGTCCTTGTCTTCTCCAGCTGCCTCCATAGCAATCTCCGGCATTCTTAGACCCATCAACTTTTTCTGTGCTGTTGACAGCATCTAGATTCCCACAAAGACTATCAATCTCTCATAGAACCAGAGGAGTTGTGGCTGCCCTACATGACCATTCTATCCCCAGACTATCAGAATACTCCTCCATCGTCTAGATTTCAGAGCACTGCTCTGCATCCTATCATTGTTTTTCTAATCCAGTGGAGTCCAGACTGCATGGAACATCCAGTGTCATCCCTAGATTTCAATAGTAGTGACTTCTAGCTGTTGGTAGGATTCCAAATCCTTTGTTCCATCTTAGTCCCACCATGGTCTCTTAGGCTGAATGCAACATATAGTGTCCTGCATGAATCTCCTGAAACAACACTTACACACAGGACACTCTAGGCTACCTATACAACACAACTTAATACCCAGATTACCCAGAATACCCATGTACTCCCCAGAGTCGAGCCTGTAGACTAACACCAAATGTACTCATCATACATGATTTTCTACAACTTGCTGAATTGATCACAGTACTCTCGCCTACATAGACAACCTATAACACATAACAGGTGCCTCTAGGATTCAGTAGGTTGTAAAATCTCACACCCCAGCACAGCCCCTCCATCTATTCATGTGCTATAGTTAATATTTAGTTTTTCTACAATAGTTGTCCTATCTATGGCCACAGGACTAGATGTTCACTATACCATGGCACTCTATACACAAACTTCCCATCCACTCCCCAGAGTCTAGTTACTGAAACTCCAAACACAACCCAATATTTCTGTTTTCATGTCATGCAAAACATAAATCCCATGCTGCATGCAGTTTGGCACAGATGTCTGGACTCCTAGCCTTGCTTTAATGACCCCTAGAATTCAACAAGGTCCCCATTCCTTGGCCCTAGCCTATGCCAAGCATTTTGTCCTTGGCTGTAGCCTACATCTATGCTCCCATAGGGATGTACCCTAGCCCTGTCTACCCACATCTACTTTCAGAAAGCCTTGTGACACATAAAATACACCAATAAATACACAGACTTCCTGTGGTCTCCTCCTGGGTGAGCCTGGTGTTTACATCCCTATCTGACATTTTATTTTCTGGCGTAACTAGAATGGTCGAACATCCAGTGACCATGACTAGTGTGGCTATGAGTTCCTTGTAAATGATGGCTCTAGGCTTCTGCAGACTCTGGTTCCTCCAACTGACCTTGTCCTAGCCTATTCCTTTGTGCTATATCCAACTTCCATACTCTCAACTTGAACCATTCTACCTTCATTCAATCACAAGTGACATTTAAATGATTAAGCCACCTATCTTTGTCCCTAGACATCCCACATGCTCGGCCTCCAGGGTTTAGCCTAGTGAGTAATAACCAACACAAACATGAATACTTGTTTTTCCACATGCAGCCTGACCTACTAGAAACACATTTGCCTTCCATTTGCGAGCTTTAGGCATCTACAGGATTGAATGTGTGCAGACAAGCTTAGGCCCAGCAACTTCTACTATGCTTTAGTGAACAGCTAGGCTCCCTCTGCACTAAACGTTCTTGCACACATGCCCAGACTGTCCATATCCTCCTACAAAGACAATAGAGGTATGCACCCTTCTGCAGAGATAATTGTTTTCCCAAACTAGTGGAGTCCAGACAATCTAGTGGCATCCCTAGAATAGTGCTTGTTCTCCCTCGCAATGACTTACTTATATCTACCTATCTGTCTATCTATCTATCTATTTTTAATTCGAGAGAAGGCTTCTCTACGTAACTTTGAAGTCTATTTTTGCACTAGCTCTGTAGACCAGGTTGGCTTCACACTCACAGATATCCTCCTGCCTCTGCCTCCCAAGTGCTATGATTAAAGTCATGCACCACCACCACCCATCCTTGTAGTGACTTCTAACTTTTGTCAATGTCCGAAATCCTTTGCTTCATGTTCTTCTTTGCTATAGGTAAGATCTTGGTTCCTGCATGAAGTTCCTGTTACAACACTTAGCCACAGAACACTGTGTGCGGCCTATACAACCCAACTCTGTACTCAGATTCCCCATGACCTCTCCAGAGTCAGGCCTGTTAATTATCCCTTACATACTCATCATAAATGTTTTTGCACATCCTGCTGAATCTATACCAGTACCCCAGCCTAGACAAACAACTTATACTTCAGAGCAGAGGCCTTCAGGCTTCATCATGGTCCCAAATCTCATACACCCCCAATTTCAGTGCTATAAGGAACAATTAGAGTGCCACTAGTACTTGCCCTATCCACAGGCACAGGACTAGATGTTGACTATACTACCCCTCTCTATACACAAACTTTCTGTGTTCTCTTCCAGGGCCTAGTCTATTGGATATTCCACATACATCCCAATATTTCTGTTTTCATATCCTGTAGCGTGTAAATCATGAGCCTTAGGCAGTGCCACCATAGTAGCCTGAAATATTTGCCTTGCGGTAATGATCTCTAACTTCAACAAAGTCCTAAATCCTAGTTCCCAGTTTAGTCCCAGTATTTCATCCTTTGCTCTAGCCTACATGGTGTGCTCCTGGGAGGATCATCAGTCATCGTACCAAACTAAGAATATTGCATACTATATTAATGAACAACCTAGAAAGATATGTCCATGAATGCAATAGTGGTACAAACTTTCTGGGAATAATCAGCTCCTTAAGAGTGAATTTAAAGTCTACTCTATAGAAAGCAACACATGCCTGCTGCTGTAAGCTTTGTCGAGAACATATGGTTATGGAGATCCAAGGCCCCAGTATTGAACCTCATACTATTATTTTGTTAAATGAATGAAGTATCAAGCTTCACTCTACATTCATATCTCGATAACTACAGATTAGTGCAGTTCTCAGACCTCCTCAGAGACATTGGTGCAGTAGATTATGTTTAAAAAAGACATTCAAAACTGGTCATCCTGGAAAAAAAATGAGAGTATGTGCAATGGGATATTTGTAGCCCTCTCTTCAAGACTCAGGTACCATTGCAGGGAGCATTTAAAAAGATTTTATGAGTCTGAGGCTGCAGATGCCAAGAGTGAAATTGTGATCTCAAGACATGACAGAGTCATTGCTCTCACAAATACAGAGCCATCGTGATTGCATGCAAAGGCCTGTGTAAGATGAGGCCAGGTCATATTCCAGTATGCTTGGTGACTAAGCACTCAAATATATGCCAGTATGGTTTCCATCCAAATTAACTCTCACACTTCTCTAGAAGCCACCAACTGTCAGGAGTTTGCCAGTTAGACTCTCGAGCCCTCCTACAGTGCATCTTTGACTATGGGGGATGGCTCAGAAGTCTGTACCTCTAACTGACAACCTACTGACAGTTGGTGGCTTCTAGAGAAATGTGACAGTTAATGAAAGGGAATGAAAAACAGGCTCTCATGTACTTGAATACTTACTTAGTTACCAAGAAGTGCAACTGTTTGGGAAATTAGGAGGTGTGACCATGATGGAATGCATATAGCCTTTGTGGCAAATATATGTCACTGAGGGTGGGTTTTGAGGTTTACATTCCCACATCAGGCCTCGTCTCTCTCTCTCTCTACCTACTACTGATGAATCAGTTGGTATGGACTCAACAACAGGCCCAGTGCCGTGTTTGCCTGAATCCTGACATGATGATCATGAATTAATTTCCTAAAATTATAGGCAAGCATCCAATTAACTAGTGATAAAGAGATCCAGAGACCCTTTCAAGTCTCTTGCATCTTGAAGTCCTGAACTGAGATTAGAGTTTAGCTAGAGGGACAGGGTATTGACATATAAGCAGTTGTGGTCAGGAGGTGGCATCTACCCTCCCTTAGCTCACCCATCATTGTCTAATTGTTAGTCTTATCTGGCAAGGTGGTTTGATAGTAGGAATTGTGTGAAATCTCTTTAAGAAGACAAGGTTTTCCTTTGGGTAGAGAACATTGCTTTACCTGGCATGAGATTTCTGTAGAAATACTCATTACGTTGACGTCAATGATTTGACTGTTCTGATAGATCAAGCTACACAATTGTCTCATTAGTATATCCTCATTTCTGCTAGGCCTGTTATGTAAGCAGCCCATTCTTAAAGCCCTATTAAAACACAAATTTTTTATAAAGGATAACCAAGGGTAAACCTGTCATTTCAAATTACCATTCCTTTCACTGAGGTGTGATCAGTAGATTTGAGTTTGCTGAGTGATTATTGCTCCTGGGGAGATTTCCTTACTTACATTGGATGGTGAGGTATAAAACCAACATTCAAAAACAGTTGCCAAACAGGAAACATAACAGCTATTTGTGGGGATAACTGTCACTCACACACTTCACCTCAGATAGGTTGAGACATTCATACTGTGAAGTTTTGCCCGGATCTTGCAAAATACATGGATGGTGGAGCATAGTCTACTTCATCCGTATCTATGAGATTAGATAAATGTAGCAATTTGGATTCAATGCTCCATAATTACCTCTATGAGTCTTACAGTGCATGTGTGGTATGACCCTCAAATCTGTGGGAACCAAAGTCCCTTCTTTGTCATATGCTAACCCAAATTTTCTTCTTTTTATATATCAAACCATATTCCTTTTCTGGCCTCTATCCCTATAGTATACAAAATGTCAGATTTTCCATCTTCAACACCAAAGAGTCTTCTGTGTCATATACCCACCTAAATCAATTTTCTAGGCCTCAACTTGAAATTTGAGTTCAAGGTGTGGTTCATACAATACACGCAATCAAATCCATCTTTATCATAAATTCATGAAAATTGTTTATCTGCCATCAAACTTTGAAACACCATAATCTCTCCCATATCATATACCAACCCAATCTCTCTTTCTCTCTCTCTCTCTCTCTCTCTCTCTCTCTCTCTCTCTCTATCTCTCTCTCTCTCTCCCCACTGTTGCTGCCCTCATCCTTATGAGACCACATCCCTCCTTTGTCATCTGCCTATCCACACTACCTCTCTTGCCATATAGCCAATATTTCTTCCCTAAATCCTTATCAGACACAAATCTCTCCCTTTCATTCAACCAAGTGAACTCCCTCTCTCGCCATGTACCCACTATTTCTGGACCCATCCTTCCAAGACACTCATTCCTCCTTAGCCATACACCAAACCTAATACTCTCTCATAATTTTTCCACCATTTCTTCCCCCAAACGTTGTGATGGCCCAATGTGCCCCATGTCATGTACTCACCCAAACTCCCTCGCTAGCCATATATCCACCATGTCTGCCCCCATCCTGCTGTGACCCAAATCCTTCTCTTGTCATATGCCCACTGAAAATTCTTCTATTTTCATGTAACCACACAATTTCCTGTCTTGTGATGTAACCACCATTTCTTCCCCCAAACATGTCAGACCCAAGTATATACATGTTTATAAGCCCAACAAAACCCCCTCTCTTGACATATACCCACCCACACTCTGTTTCATGAAATATACCAATTATTTCTGCCCCAAACCTTAAGAGACCCAAACACCCCCTGGTCATACAGCTACCCAAACTCCTCTCTGGGCATATAACCATCATTTTGCCACCAGCATTGTGAGACCCTAATCTCTCCATTGTCGTATGCCCATCCAAAGTATTTTTCTTGCTACATACTCACCATTGCTGCCCCTAAAGTGTATAAGACCCAAATCCCTCCCTTGTCATTTACCCAGCATACTCCCTCTGTTGCTATATATCCACCATTTCTGACCCTATCTTTCTGACACCCTAATCCCACCCTTCATATAATAACCCAAACTCCTCTCTTAACAGATACTCATGATTTCTGCCACCTGAGTATTTGAGAATCAAATCCTTCCCTTGTCATGTACCCACCCAAATGTCTCTTATCATTTACCCATCATTACACTCTCCAAAGTATATGAGATCCAACTCCCTTCCCTGGCATTACCCACCCATATTCCCACGCTTTCCAAGCTCTCACCATTACTGCCCCAAAATTTTGGAGACACAAACCCCTCACTTGTCTTCTACAAACACAAAATCCCCCTCTTCAAGGCACCCACCATTGATGCCCAAACTTTTGGAGACACAAATCCCTCCCTTTTATCCTACCCACCAAAACTCCCTCTCTTCCATGCAACCACAATTGATGCCCAAACCTTTGGAGACCGAAATCCCTCCCGTGTCTTCTACCCACCCAAACTCCCTCTCTTTCCATGCACTCACCATTACTGCTCCAAACATATGGAAACCCAAATCCCTCCCTTGTCTTCTTCCCACCCGAACTCCCCCTCTTCCATGCACCCACCATTGTTGCCCAAACCTTTGGAGACCCAAATCCCACCCTTGTCTTCTTCCAACCCAAACATCCCCACTTTCATGCACCCACCATTGATGCCCAAACCTTTGGAGACCCAAATCCCTCCCTTGTCTTCTACCCACCCATGCTCCCTTTCTTTTCATGCACTCACCATTACTGCCCCAAAATCCCCCTCATCCAGGCACCCACCAATGGTGCCCAACCGTTTGGAGACAAAAATCCCTCCCTTGTCTTCTTCCCACCCAAACTCCCCCTCTTCCATGCACCCATCATTGATGCCCAAACCTTTAAAAACACAAATCCCTCCCTTGTCTCCTACACACCCAAACTCCCTTTCTTCCATGCACCCACAAGTGATGCCCAAACCTTTGGAGACACAAATCCCTCCCTTGTCTTCTACCAACCCAAGTTCCCTTTCTTTTCATGCACTCACCATTACTGCCCAAATCCTTTGGAGACACAAATCCCTTCCTTGTCTTCTATCCACCCTAACTCCCCCTCTTCCATGCACCCACCATTGATGACCAATTCTTTGGAGACCCAAATCCCTCCCTTGTCATTTTCCCACCCAAACTCCCTTTCTTTTCATGCCCTCACCATTACTGCCCCAAAACTTTGGAGACCCAAATCCCTCCCTTGTCTTCTTCCCACCCAAACTCCCCGTCTTCCATGCACCCACCATTGATGCCCAAACCTTTGGAGACACAAATCCCTCCCTTGTCTCCTACCCACCAAAACTCCCTCTCTTTCCATGCTCTCACCGTTAAAGCCACAAAATTTTGGAGACCCTAATCCCTCCCTTGTCTTCTTCCCACACAAACTCGCCTCTTTTATGCACCCACAATTAATGCCCAAACCTTTGTAGACCCAAATCCCTCCCTTGTCTTCTACCAACCCAAACTCCCCCTCTTTCCATGAACCCACTATGACTGTCCCAAACCTAGTGAAGAACAAATCTCTCCATTGCCATTCACCCACCCATCTTCCCTCTCTTCTCCTATAACCATCATTTTTCCTTCCCTTTCCTGGTTTCGCCTTTAGTCACTGTAAAAGACACATAGCTTTTCAACTAAATTGAATTTATTTTCAATTTAAGAAATTTATACCAATGCAATTTTCTTTGTCATATTTGGGCATTCCCCGTCTTCATGATAGCCATCTTATTGGCTCTCCCCCTCATCGGCTGCTGCGACCACGCTTGCTTCTCCAGTAGTGTGCACCTCGGCTTCCTTTTCAGGCTCCTCCTCCTTAGGTTCAGGCATTGCAGTAACAGCTTTCACTTTGATTATCTTCCGTTCAAGGGCAGCTGCCTCTTCGGCCTCCCTCTTTCTCTTGTTCCTCTTCTTTGAGGAGTGCTTCCGGTGTTTGCTTTTCTTGTGTGCCTGGAATGGCAAGAGGTGAACACAAGAATTAGTTAATAGAGGGAGAAGACAGGAGAGGCAAGTGAAGGACACTTTGTCGGAAGAGGTGAGAATTGATAAGGGATTTATGCCAGGAAGGAGAGAGGTAGTGACTTTAGGTAAGAGTAAATGAGTAGAGGAGGGAGCTCCAGTAGGGTTCGTCAACGCACCTTTCTGCACGACATGTAAGGTGGATACTGCTTTAGAGCTGCCTTTGTCTTCACCATAAGGACTGGCCCGTTTGCTGCCATCAGAACATCACTACTGGATGTTGGGAGGTCCATGTCGGACAGTGATTCCTTAGGTTCCTTTGCTGGACTCTCCATCACCAAGTCGCGTGAGCGCGTGTTGTTTCTCCCTCGAGGGGCTGTGAACAACTGGCAGAGTAGGGAAGGCCACACCCTCAGACCTGAGTCATCATCAAGGTCTCGACCAATAGTAGGTGAGCTTGTGCTCTGACATCACAAAGCCTGGTTCTGACCCACAAGAATGCCTGGGGAAGGAAGGAACAAATAGTGGACTGTACCACTCCTGACACTTTGATGATAGGGGGAAGATATTCAGAAGGCAAAGAGAGTTTGGGTTTAGATGGAGACTTTGTTTAATAACTCTAAGGCAAATTTTCCACCTCAACCTTTTTTACATATCTACCTTTGTTGTGGTAGAACACATGACAGATCATTTGCTTCTCCAAATTCTTCAACAATACTATCCCTGTCAATGGTTTAGTCCAAAATGTCCGCCTCAATCTTTGGCTAGTATCTTGAATGTCTTCCCTAAAATCATTCCCAAATAACATTCCTACTCCATGGCTTAGCCTGTTGACCGTACACACACACACACTCACACACACATACACACACACACACACACACACACACACACACACACATGAATACTTGCATCTCCACATTCCTCTGTACCTAATGAATATATGCAAACCATTTTCCATATCTTGTCTGGCTGTGTAGCAACAAATCATGGCCTCCAGGCTTCCACCTTATCCCAAGTCAGGTGACCCAGCCTAGCCTCAATATCTCTTTTACTGTGGTGAGCATACAGCCTCCTTTAATATACTCACTCACCTAAGGAGGCTTTCTACAACCAACATAAGCCCAGTCCATAACCAGGGTTCTCCTATCTTGTGGTGTCTAGCCTATTGAGAATATCACACAGTATTAGACACTTGATTTTTAACATTCTGTTATGTATAACCTGGAAACCATAAGAAATGTTCAATCTTGGTCTGGACTCCTTGCCTTATAGTAGTGAATTTTAGGCTTCAACATGTTGCAGCCTATTTAGAACATTTTTCCTATATTATAGAGAACATCTGGGCTACAGCCAGATATAATCCTATTTAGATAAACCAACAGGGGTCTTAGAGTTGCCCATACCTCTTCACACCATACCCAGACTTCCTATGTCCCCCTCCAGGATTTATCCAGGTGAAGATATCCATACTCTGTAATTGGTTTTCCATATTCAGTGGAATTTATCCTAGATTGAATAGTCCCTGTCCCATCAAAGAATGGACCCTTGCACTCTGCAGTAGTGATTTTTGGCATGTTTTAGGGACACAAATCTCAAAACACAGCATGATCCCACCAGCTACTACTATTCTGTAGCCAACACTGAGAGTTCCCCAACACTTATCATACCTGTACTGGCTAATGGAATAACCCCACTCCTTATGAAAAGTTATCGTGTCCTCCTAAAGTTCGAACCTAGTGAATATTTCCTGTTCCAAATACTGTTTTTCCACATCCCTCCAAACATAGCTCATATTGATGTGGGATTCCCTTTTGTATATCTATGTATCATTAGGATCCATACCAGTAAGGCTCTCACTGGTAGCTGCTGGTTTTCTCCTTCAGCAGCTACATGGCATCTCCCTGACTCTGCCTACTTTCTCTCTATATCTCTGTTCAGATTTCCTGCCTGGCTATATTCTACTAATCGATTACCCAAAGCATCTTCTTGAATAACCAATGGTAATAAAACATATTCATAGCATATAGGATTCCTAGTCCCATCAAATCCTCCTGTGCTGTAGACAACATATACATTCCCACTGAGACAACCCCAACCTCATCAAACCACAGGATCTCTGGCTGACTACATAATATCACAGCATGCCAAGACTGTCCAAATCCTTCTACAATGCCAAGAGAAGTAAGTGCACCTTTCGAGCAGATAATTCTTTTCCTACTCCAGTAGAGTCCAGACCTGATGAAACATCCAGTGAGAACTCTAAAAGAGCTGTTTTCTCACACTTATAGTGACTTTTAGCTGTTTGCTGAGTTCCAAACCCTAGGCTCCATCTTAGTCCTACCGTGCTTTGATAGATAGTTCTAAGCTTCTGCTGGCACTTTGCCTCCAACTGGCCTTGTCCTAGCACATTCTTTTGTGCTGTATCCAGCATCTACATTCCCAACAGTAACCATCCTACCTGAATCCATCGGCAGGATGATTCCGATGCCTAAACCACTTCATTATATAACCAGACATCCCACAACCACCAGGACCCAACTTTAGCCCATTGAGTAACCCACTACACACAAATGAATATTTGATTTTCCACTTGCTGTCTGACTTACAGCTGCCTCATGTGCCTTGCATTTGCAAATTTTAGGCCTGTGAAGGTTTTCAAAGCCTTCAGCCAAGACTAGGTCCAGCAACTCCTTCTTTGGTATAGTCAACAGTTAGGCTCCCCTGAATTTAACACACCTACACCCATGCATGAAATAGTTGCCCTGCTTTCACAACTCCATTTCCAATCCAGACTTTCCATATCTTCCCCAAAGACCAAGCCCAGAATATTTCCCCTACCAGATAGCGTTTCCCCATATGCCAACAAACAGATCATAAGTCACTACAAGTGTCCAAGTCTAGTTTTTGCCACTGATATTCTTGCATGTTGTAGAAATGCTCATAGGATTCAACAGAGTTCCAAACGCGAGGGCCGAATCCCAGCATCTACTCCTGTCCTCCAACCAACATACATTGTCCTACAAGGACCTGCGCTGCTTGAATCTACATATAGTACTCATTTTGCTAACTATCTTACCCGAATCCAAATTCTGTATTCCTGAGTCCGCCACCATGGTATGGCCTGGTAAGTACTCACTCCCTCACAACCAGATATTTCATATTCTATCTCTACCTGGATCTAGCCTCTTTCCCAAAGTCATTATACAAATTTAGTTTGATCACCTAAGTAGCAATATCTAGGCTTCTATAATTTCGGAAATCCCATATCTTGGCCTTCCACGTGTGCGATTGCCGACATACATGCAGCAGACAAGTTGCTACCTTCACCCACCCACAGTACCCTCTGTGTTACCTGCAGCACCCTACTCCACCACATTCCTAATGTTCTCCTCCAGGAACTGGCTTCTTATATATGCCACCAACCAATACTTGTTTTCCATATCCATCTGAATCTAGCTTGAGTTTAACAGCCAGCACCCCTGCATAATCTGTCTGTTTGCCTCTTGAGTCAAGGGTCTTCTCGGGAGTATGGTCCCAAATAACTCAGCTCAGACTATTCTCAGGAATCCTCCTTTTCTGTCGTGAACATCTAGGCTTTGCTAGCACTTTCCCTGCACTAGTACATCCACGGGACACTTTAGGTACAATATAGAACATTATCCTTATTCAGATTTTCTATGTCTTCCCAGGTTTTAACTTGTTTAGTTTAGTTACCCACTCAGTACTTTGTACATAGAGGGCTTGATCTACCCAAGTTGCAACAACCAGTGTCCTTGTCTTCTCCAGCTGCCTCCATAGCAATCTCCGGCATTCTTAGACCCATCAACTTTTTCTGTGCTGTTGACAGCATCTAGATTCCCACAAAGACTATCAATCTCTCATAGAACCAGAGGAGTTGTGGCTGCCCTACATGACCATTCTATCCCCAGACTATCAGAATACTCCTCCATCGTCTAGATTTCATAGCACTGCTCTGCATCCTATCATTGTTTTTCTAATCCAGTGGAGTCCAGACTGCATGGAACATCCAGTGTCATCCCTAGATTTCAATAGTAGTGACTTCTAGCTGTTGGTAGGATTCCAAATCCTTTGTTCCATCTTAGTCCCACCATGGTCTCTTAGGCTGAATGCAACATATAGTGTCCTGCATGAATCTCCTGAAACAACACTTACACACAGGACACTCTAGGCTACCTATACAACACAACTTAATACCCAGATTACCCAGAATACCCATGTACTCCCCAGAGTCGAGCCTGTAGACTAACACCAAATGTACTCATCATACATGATTTTCTACAACTTGCTGAATTGATCACAGTACTCTAGCCTACATAGACAACCTATAACACATAACAGGTGCCTCTAGGATTCAGTAGGTTGTAAAATCTCACACCCCAGCACAGCCCCTCCATCTATTCATGTGCTATAGTTAATATTTAGTTTTTCTACAATAGTTGTCCTATCTATGGCCACAGGACTAGATGTTCACTATACCATGGCACTCTATACACAAACTTCCCATCCACTCCCCAGAGTCTAGTTACTGAAACTCCAAACACAACCCAATATTTCTGTTTTCATGTCATGCAAAACATAAATCCCATGCTGCATGCAGTTTGGCACAGATGTCTGGACTCCTAGCCTTGCTTTAATGACCCCTAGAATTCAACAAGGTCCCCATTCCTTGGCCCTAGCCTATGCCAAGCATTTTGTCCTTGGCTGTAGCCTACATCTATGCTCCCATAGGGATGTACCCTAGCCCTGTCTACCCACATCTACTTTCAGAAAGCCTTGTGACACATAAAATACACCAATAAATACACAGACTTCCTGTGGTCTCCTCCTGGGTGAGCCTGGTGTTTACATCCCTATCTGACATTTTATTTTCTGGCGTAACTAGAATGGTCGAACATCCAGTGACCATGACTAGTGTGGCTATGAGTTCCTTGTAAATGATGGCTCTAGGCTTCTGCAGACTCTGGTTCCTCCAACTGACCTTGTCCTAGCCTATTCCTTTGTGCTATATCCAACTTCCATACTCTCAACTTGAACCATTCTACCTTCATTCAATCACAAGTGACATTTAAATGATTAAGCCACCTATCTTTGTCCCTAGACATCCCACATGCTCGGCCTCCAGGGTTTAGCCTAGTGAGTAATAACCAACACAAACATGAATACTTGTTTTTCCACATGCAGCCTGACCTACTAGAAACACATTTGCCTTCCATTTGCGAGCTTTAGGCATCTACAGGATTGAATGTGTGCAGACAAGCTTAGGCCCAGCAACTTCTACTATGCTTTAGTGAACAGCTAGGCTCCCTCTGCACTAAACGTTCTTGCACACATGCCCAGACTGTCCATATCCTCCTACAAAGACAATAGAGGTATGCACCCTTCTGCAGAGATAATTGTTTTCCCAAACTAGTGGAGTCCAGACAATCTAGTGGCATCCCTAGAATAGTGCTTGTTCTCCCTCGCAATGACTTACTTATATCTACCTATCTGTCTATCTATCTATCTATTTTTAATTCGAGAGAAGGCTTCTCTACGTAACTTTGAAGTCTATTTTTGCACTAGCTCTGTAGACCAGGTTGGCTTCACACTCACAGAGATCCTCCTGCCTCTGCCTCCCAAGTGCTATGATTAAAGTCATGCACCACCACCACCCATCCTTGTAGTGACTTCTAACTTTTGTCAATGTCCGAAATCCTTTGCTTCATGTTCTTCTTTGCTATAGGTAAGATCTTGGTTCCTGCATGAAGTTCCTGTTACAACACTTAGCCACAGAACACTCTGTGCTGCCTATACAACCCAACTCTGTACTCAGATTCCCCATGACCTCTCCAGAGTCAGGCCTGTTAATTATCCCTAACATACTCATCATAAATGTTTTTGCACATCCTGCTGAATCTATACCAGTACCCCAGCCTAGACAAACAACTTATACTTCAGAGCAGAGGCCTTCAGGCTTCATCATGGTCCCAAATCTCATACACCCCCAATTTCAGTGCTATAAGGAACAATTAGAGTGCCACTAGTACTTGCCCTATCCACAGGCACAGGACTAGATGTTGACTATACTACCCCTCTCTATACACAAACTTTCTGTGTTCTCTTCCAGGGCCTAGTCTATTGGATATTCCACATACATCCCAATATTTCTGTTTTCATATCCTGTAGCGTGTAAATCATGAGCCTTAGGCAGTGCCACCATAGTAGCCTGAACTCTTTGCCTTGCAGTAATGATCTCTAACTTCAACAAAGTCCTAAATCCTAGTTCCCAGTTTAGTCCCAGTATTTCATCCTTTGCTCTAGCCTACATGGTGTGCTCCTGGGAGGATCATCAGTCGTCGTACCAAACTAAGAATATTGCATACTATATTAATGAACAACCAAGAAAGATATGTCCATGAATGCAATAGTGGTACAGACTTTCTGGGAATAATCAGCTCCTTAAGAGTGAATTTAAGGTCTACTCTATAGAAAGCAACACATGCCTGCTGCTGTAAGCTTTGTCGAGAACATATGGTTATGGAGATCCAAGGCCCCAGTATTGAACCTCATACTATTATTTTGTTAAATGAATGAAGTATGAAGCTTCACTCTACATTCATACCTCGATAACTACAGATTAGTGCAGTTCTCAGACCTCCTCAGAGACCTTGGTGCAGTAGATTATGTTTAAAATAGACATTCACACTGGTCATCCTGGAAAAAAAATGAGAGTATGTGCAATGGGATATTTGTAGCCCTCTCTTCAAGACTCAGGTACCACTGCAGGGAGCATTTAAAAAGATTTTATGAGTCTGAGGCTGCAGATGCCAAGAGTGAAATTGTGATCTCAAGACATGACAGAGTCATTGCTCTCACAAATACAGAGCCATCATGATTGCATGCAAAGGCCTGTGTAAGATGAGGCCAGGTCATATTCCAGTATGCTTGGTGACTAAGCACTCAAATATATGCCAGTATGGTTTCCATCCACATTAACTCTCACACTTCTCTAGAAGCCACCAACTGTCAGGAGTTTGCCAGTTAGACTCTGGAGCCCTCCTACAGTGCATCTTTGACTATGGGGGATGGCTCAGAAGTCTGTACCTCTAACTGACAACCTACTGACAGTTGGTGGCTTCTAGAGAAATGTGACAGTTAATGAAAGGGAATGAAAAACAGGCTCTCATGTACTTGAATACTTACTTAGTTACCAAGAAGTGCAACTGTTTGTGAAATTAGGAGGTGTGACCATGCTGGAATGCATATAGCCTTTGTGGAAAATATATGTCACTGAGGGTGGGTTTTGAGGTTTACATTCCCTCATCAGGCCTCGTCTCTCTCTCTCTCTACCTACTACTGATGAATCAGTTGGTATGGACTCAACAACAGGCCCAGTGCCGTGTTTGCCTGAATCCTGACATGATGACCATGAATTAATTTCCTAAAATTATAGGCAAGCATCCAATTAACTAGTGATAAAGAGATCCAGAGACCCTTTCAAGTCTCTTGCATCTTGAAGTCCTGAACTGAGATTAGAGTTTAGCTAGAGGGACAGGGTATTGACATATAAGCAGTTGTGGTCAGGAGGTGGCATCTACCCTCCCTTAGCTCACCCATCATTGTCTAATTGTTAGTCTTATCTGGCAAGGTGGTTTGATCGTAGGAATTGTGTGAAATCTCTTTAAGGAGACAAGGTTTTCCTTTGGGTAGAGAACATTGCTTTACATGGCATGAGATTTCTGTAGAAATACTCATTACGTTGACGTCAATGATTTGACTGTTCTGATAGATCAAGCTACACAATTGTCTCATTAGTATATCCTCATTTCTGCTAGGCCTGTTATGTAAGCAGCCCATTCTAAAAGCCCTATTAAAACACAAATTTTTTATAAAGGATAACCCAGGGTAAACCTGTCATTTCAAATTACCATTCCTTTCACTGAGATGTGATCAGTAGATTTGAGTTTGCTGGGTGATTATTGCTCCTGGGGAGATTTCCTTACTTACATTGGATGGTGAGGTATAAAACCAACATTCAAAAAAAGTTGCCAAACAGGAAGCATAACAGCTATTTGTGGGGATAACTGTCACTCACACACTTCACCTCAGATAGGTTGAGACATTCATACTGTGAAGTTTTGCCCGGATCTTGCAAAATACATGGATGGTGGAGCACAGTCTTCTTCATCCGTATCTATGAGATTAGATAAATGTAGCAATTTGGATTCAATGCTCCATAATTACCTCTATGAGTCTTACAGTGCATGTGTGGTATGACCCTCAAATCTGTGGGAACCAAAGTCCCTTCTTTGTCATATGCTAACCCAAATTTTCTTCTTTTTATATATCAAACCATATTCCTTTTCTGGCCTCTATCCCTATAGTATACAAAATGTCAGATTTTCCATCTTCAACACCAAAGAGTCTTCTGTGTCATATACCCACCTAAATCAATTTTCTAGGCCTCAACTTGAAATTTGAGTTCAAGGTGTGGTTCATACAATACACGCAATCAAATCCATCTTTATCGTAAATTCATGAAAATTGTTTATCTGTCATCAAACTTTGAAAAATCATAATCTCTCCCATTTCATATACCAACCCAATCTCTCTCTCTCTCTCTCTCTCTCTCTCTCTCTCTCTCTCTCTCCCCACTGTTGCTGCCTTCATAATTATGAGACCACATCCCTCCTTTGTCATCTGCCTATCCACACTACCTCTCTTGCCATATAGCCAATATTTCTTCCCTAAAACCTTATCAGACACAAATCTCTCCCTTTCATTCAACCAAGTGAACTCCCTCTCTCGCCATGTACCCACTATTTCTGGACCCATCCTTCCAAGACACTCATTCCTCCTTAGCCATACACCAAACCTAATACTCTCTCTTATAATCTTTCCACCATTTCTTCCCCCAAACGTTGTGATGGCCCAATCTGCCCCATGTCATGTACTCACCCAAACTCCCTCGCTAGCCATATATCCACCATGTCTGCCCCCATCCTGCTGTGACCCAAATCCTTCTCTTGCCATATGCCCACTGAAAATTCTTCTATTTTCATGTAACCACACAATTTCCTGTCTTGTGATGTAACCACCATTTCTTCCCCCAAACATGTCAGACCCAAATATATCCATGTTTATAAGCCCAACAAAACCCCCTCTCTTGACATATACCCACCCAAACTCTGTTTCATGAAATATACCAATTATTTCTGCCCCAAACCTTAAGAGACCCAAACACCCCCTGGTCATACAGCTACCCAAACTCCTCTCTGGGCATATACCCATCATTTTGCCACCAGCTTTGTGAGACCCTAATCTCTCCATTGTCGTATGCCCATCCAAAGTATTTCTCTTGCTACATACTCACCATTGCTGCCCCTAAAGTGTATAAGACCCAAATCCCTCCCTTGTCATTTACCCAGCATACTCCCTCTGTTGCTATATATCCACCATTTCTGACCCCATCTTTCTGAGACCCTAATCCCACCCTTCATATAATAACCCAAACTCCTCTCTTAACAGATACTCATGATTTCTGCCACCTGAGTATTTGAGAATCAAATCCTTCCCTTGTCATGTACCCACCCAAATGTCTCTTATCATTTACCCATCATTACACTCTCCAAAGTATATGAGATCCAACTCCCTTCCCTGGCATTACCCACCCATATTCCCACTCTTTCCAAGCTCTCACCATTACTGCCCCAAAATTTTGGAGACACAAACCCCTCCCTTGTCTTCTACCCACACAAAATCCCCCTCTTCAAGGCACCCACCATTGATGCCCAAACTTTTGGAGACACAAATCCCTCCCTTTTTTCCTACCCACCCAAACTCCCTCTCTTCCATGCACCCACAATTGATGCCCAAACCTTTGGAGACCCAAATTCCTCCCGTGTCTTCTACCCAGCCAAACTCCCTCTCTTTCCATGCACTCACCATTACTGCTCCAAACATATGGAGACCCAAATCCCCCCCTTGTCTTCTTCCTACCCAAACTCCCCCTCTTCCATGCACGCACCATTGTTTCGCAACCCTTTGGAGACCCAAATCCCAAACTTGTCTTCTTCCCACCCGAACTTTCCCTCTTCCATGCACCCACCATTGTTGCCCAAACCTTTGGAGACCCAAATCCCTCCCTTGTCTTCTACCCACGCATGCTCCCTTTCTTTTCATGCACTCACCATTACTGCCCCAAAATCCCCCTCGTCCAGGCACCCTCCAATGATGCCCAAACGTTTGGAGACAAAAATCCCTCCCTTGTCTTCTTCCCACCCAAACTCCCCCACTTCCATGCACCCATCATTGATGCCCAAACCTTTAAAAACACAAATCCCTCCCTTGTCTCCTACACACCAAAACTCCCTCTCTTTCCATGCTCTCACCGTTAAAGCCACAATATTTTGGTGACCCTAATACCTCCCTTGTCTTCTTCCCACACAAACTCGCCTCTTTTATGCACCCACAATTAATGCCCAAACCTTTGTAGACCCAAATCCCTCCCTTGTCTTCTACCAACCCAAACTCCCCCTCTTTCCATGAACCCACTATGACTGTCCCAAACCTAGTGAAGAACAAATCTCTCCATTGCCATTCACCCACCCATCTTCCCTCTCTTCTCCTATAACCATCATTTTTCCTTCCCTTTCCTGGTTTCGCCTTTAGTCACTGTAAAAGACACATAGCTTTTCAACTAAATTGAATTTATTTTCAATTTAAGAAATTTATACCAATGCAATTTTCTTTGTCATATTTGGGCATTCCCCGTCTTCATGATAGCCATCTTATTGGCTCTCCCCCTCATCGGCTGCTGCGACCACGCTTGCTTCTCCAGTAGTGTGCACCTCGGCTTCCTTTTCAGGCTCCTCCTCCTTAGGTTCAGGCATTGCAGTAACAGCTTTCACTTTGATTTTCTTCCGTTTGAGGGCAGCTGCCTCTTCGGCCTCCCTCTTTCTCTTGTTCCTCTTCTTTGAGGAGTGCTTCCGGTGTTTGCTTTTCTTGTGGGCCTGGAATGGCAAGAGGTGAACACAAGAATTAGTTAATAGAGGGAGAAGTCAGGAGAGGCAAGTGAAGGACACTTTGTCGGAAGAGGTGAGAATTGATAAGGGATTTATGCCAGGAAGGAGAGAGGTAGTGACTTTAGGTAAGAGTAAATGAGTAGAGGAGGGAGCTCCAGTAGGGTTCGTCAACTCACCTTTCCGCACGACATGTAAGGTGGATACTGCTTTAGAGCTGCCTTTGTCTTCACCATAAGGACTGGCCCGTTCGCTGCCATCGGAACATCACTACTGGATGTTGGGAGGTACATGTAGGACAGTGATTCCTTAGGTTCCTTTGCTAGAGTCTCCATCACCAAGTCGCGTGAGCGCGTGTTGTTTCTACCTCGAGGGGCTGTGAACAACTGGCAGAGTAGGGAAGGTCACACCCTCAGACCTGAGTCATCATCAAGGTCTCGACCAATAGTAGGTGAGCTTGTGCTCTGACATCACAAAGCCTGGTTCTGACCCACAAGAATGCCTGGGGAAGGAAGGAACAAATAGTGGACTGTACCACTCCTGACACTTTGATGATAGGGGGAAGATATTGAGAAGGCAAAGAGAGTTTGGGTTTAGATGGAGACTTTGTTTAATAAGTCTAAGGCAAATTTTCCACCTCAACCTTTTTTACATATCTACCTTTGTTGTGGTAGAACACATGACAGATCATTTGCTTCTCCATATTCTTCAACAATACTATCCCTGTCAATGGTTTAGTCCAAAATGTCTGCCTCAATCTTTGGCTAGTATCTTGAATGTCTTCCCTAAAATCATTCCCAAATAACATTCCTACTCCATGGCTTAGCCTGTTGACCGTACACACACACACTCACACACACATACACACACACACACACACACACACACACACACACACACACACGAATACTTGCATCTCCACATTCCTCTGTACCTAATGAATATACGCAAACCAGTGTCCATATCTTGTCTGGCTGTGTAGCAACAAATCATGGCCTCCAGGCTTCCACCTTATCCCAAGTCAGGTGACCCAGCCTAGCCTCAATATCTCTTTTACTGTGGTGAGCATACAGCCTCCTTTAATATACTCACTCACCTAAGGAGGCTTTCTACAACCAACATAAGCCCAGTCCATAACCAGGGTTCTCCTATCTTGTGGTGTCTAGCCTATTGAGAATATCACACAGTATTAGACACTTGATTTTTAACATTCTGTTATGTATAACCTGGAAACCATAAGAAATGTTCAATCTTGGTCTGGACTCCTTGCCTTTTGGTAGTGAATTTTAGGCTTCAACATGTTGCAGCCTATTTAGAACATTTTTCCTATATTATAGAGAACATCTGGGCTACAGCCAGATATAATCCTATTTAGATAAACCAACAGGGGTCTTAGAGTTGCCCATACCTCTTCACACCATACCCAGATTTCCTATGTCCCCCTCCAGGATATATCCAGGTGAAGATATCCATACTCTGTAATTGGTTTTCCATATTCAGTGGAATTTATCCTAGATTGAATAGTCCCTGTCCCATCAAAGAATGGACCCTTGCACTCTGCAGTAGTGATTTGTGGCATGTTTTAGGGACACAAATCTCAAAACACAGCATGATCCCACCAGCTACTACTATTCTGTAGCCAACACTGAGAGTTCCCCAACACTTATCATACCTGTACTGGCTAATGGAATAACCCCACTCCTTATGAAAAGTTATCGTGTCCTCCTAAAGTTCGAACCTAGTGAATATTTCCTGTTCCAAATACTGTTTTTCCACATCCCTCCAAACATAGCTCATATTGATGTGGGATTCCCTTTTGTATATCTATGTATCATTATGATCCATACCAGTAAGGCTCTCACTGGTAGCTGCTGGTTTTCTCCTTCAGCAGCTACATGGCATCTCCCTGACTCTGCCTACTTTCTCTCTATATCTCTGTTCAGATTTCCTGCCTGGCTATATTCTACTAATCGATTGCCCAAAGCATCTTCTTGAATAACCAATGGTAATAAAACATATTCATAGCATATAGGATTCCTAGTCCCATCAACTCCTCCTGTGCTGTAGACAACATGTACATTCCCACTGAGACAACCCCAACCTCATCAAACCACAGGATCTCTGGCTGACTACATAATATCACAGCATGCCAAGACTGTCCAAATCCTTCTACAATGCCAAGAGAAGTAAGTACACCTTTCGAGCAGATAATTCTTTTCCTACTCCAGTAGAGTCCAGACCTGATGAAACATCCAGTGAGAAGTCTAAAAGAGCTGTTTTCTCACACTTATAGTGACTTTTAGCTGTTTGCTGAGTTCCAAACCCTAGGCTCCATCTTAGTCCTACCGTGCTTTGATAGATAGTTCTAAGCTTCTGCTGGCACTTTCCCTCCAACTGGCCTTGTCCTAGCACATTCTTTTGTGCTGTATCCAGCATCTACATTCCCAACAGTAACCATCCTACCTGAATCCATCTGCAGGATGATTCCGATGCCTAAACCACTTCATTATATAACCAGACATCCCACAACCACCAGGACCCAACTTTAGCCAATTGAGTAACCCACTACACACAAATGAATATTTGATTTTCCACTTGCTGTCTGACTTACAGCTGCCTCATGTGCCTTGCATTTGCAAATTTTAGGCCTGTGAAGGTTTTCAAAGCCTTCAGCCAAGACTAGGTCCAGCAACTCCTTCTTTGGTATAGTCAACAGTTAGGCTCCCCTGAATTTAACACACCTACACCCATGCATGAAATAGTTGCCCTGCTTTCACAACTCCATTTCCAATCCAGACTTTCCATATCTTCCCCAAAGACCAAGCCCAGAATATTTCCCCTACCAGATAGCGTTTCCCAATATGCCAACAAACAGATCATAAGTCACTACAAGTGTCCAAGTCTAGTTTTTGCCACTGATATTCTTGCATGTTGTAGTAATGCTCACAGGATTCAACAGAGTTCCAAATGCGAGGGCCGAATCCCAGCATCTACTCCTGTCCTCCAACCAACATACATTGTCCTACAAGGACCTGCGCTGCTTGAATCTACATATAGTACTCATTTTGCTAACTATCTTACCCGAATCCAAATTCTGTATTCCTGAGTCCTCCACCATGGTATGGCCTGGTAAGTACTCACTCCCTCACAACCAGATATTTCATATTCGATCTCTACCTGGATCTAGCCTCTTCCCCAAAGTCATTATACAAATTTAGTTTGATCACCTAAGTAGCAATATCTAGGCTTCTATAATTTCGGAAATCCCATATCTTGGCCTTCCACGTGTGCGATTGCCGACATACATGCAGCAGACAAGTTGCTACCTTCACCCACCCACAGTACCCTCTGTGGTACCTGCAGCACCCTACTCCACCACATTCCTAATGTTCTCCTCCAGGAACTGGCTTCTTATATATGCCACCAACCAATACTTGTTTTCCATATCCATCTGCCTCTAGCTTGAGTTTAACAGCCAGCACCCCTGCATAATCTGGCTGTTTGCCTCTTGAGTCAAGGGTCTTCTCGGGAGTATGGTCCCAAATAACTCAGCTCAGACTATTCTCAGGAATCCTCCTTTTCTGTCGTGAACATCTAGGCTTTGCTAGCACTTTCCCTGCACTAGTACATCCACGGGACACTTTAGGTACAATATAGAACATTATTCCTTATTCAGATTTTCTATGTCTTCCCAGGTTTTAACTTGTTTAGTTTAGTTACCCACTCAGTACTTTGTACATAGAGGGCTTGATCTACCCAAGTTGCAACAACCAGTGTCCTTGTCTTCTCCAGCTGCCTCCATAGCAATCTCCGGCATTCTTAGACCCATCAACTTTTTCTGTGCTGTTGACAGCATCTAGATTCCCACAAAGACTATCAATCTCTCATAGAACCAGAGGAGTTGTGGCTGCCCTACATGACCATTCTATCCCCAGACTATCAGAATACTCCTCCATCGTCTAGATTTCAGAGCACTGCTCTGCAACCTATCATTGTTTTTCTAATCCAGTGGAGTCCAGACTGCATGGAACATCCAGTGTCATCCCTAGATTTCAATAGTAGTGACTTCTAGCTTTTGGTAGGGTTCCAAATCCTTTGTTCCATCTTAGTCCCACCATGGTCTCTTAGGCTGAATGCAACATATAGTGTCCTGCATGAATCTCCTGAAACAACACTTACACACAGGACACTCTAGGCTACCTATACAACACAACTTAATACCCAGATTACCCAGAATACCCATGTACTCCCCAGAGTCGAGCCTGTAGACTAACACCAAATGTACTCATCATACATGATTTTCTACAACTCGCTGAATTGATCACAGTACTTTAGCCTACATAGACAACCTATAACACATAACAGGTGCCTCTAGGATTCAGTAGGTTGTAAAATCTCACACCCCAGCACAGCCCCTCCATCTATTCATTTGCTATAGTTAACATTTAGTTTTTCTACAATAGTTGTCCTATCTATGGCCACAGGACTAGATGTTCACTATACCATGGCAGTCTATACACAAACTTCCCATCCACTCCCCAGAGTCTAGTTACTGAAACTCCAAACACAACCCAATATTTCTGTTTTCATGTCATGCAAAACATAAATCCCATGCTGCATGCAGTTTGGCACAGATGTCTGGACTTCTAGCCTTGCTGTAATGACCCCTAGAATTCAACAAGGTCCCCATTACTTGGCCCTAGCCTATGCCAAGCATTTTGTCCTTGGCTGTAGCCTACATCTATGCTCCCATAGGGATGTACCCTAGCCCTGTCTACCCACATCTACTTTCAGAAAGCCTTGTGACACATAAAATACACCAATAAATACACAGACTTCCTGTGGTCTCCTCCTGGGTGAGCCTGGTGTTTACATCCCTATCTGACATTTTATTTTCTGGCGTAACTAGAATGGTCGAACATCCAGTGACCATGACTAGTGTGGCTATGAGTTCCTTGTACTTGATGGCTCTAGGCTTCTGCAGACTCTGGTTCCTCCAACTGACCTTGTCCTAGCCTATTCCTTTGTGCTATATCCAACTTCCATACTCTCAACTTGAACCATTCTACCTTCATTCAATCACAAGTGACATTTAAATGATTAAGCCACCTATCTTTGTCCCTAGACATCCCACATGCTCGGCCTCCAGGGTTTAGCCTAGTGAGTAATAACCAACACAAACATGAATACTTGTTTTTCCACATGCAGCCTGACCTACTAGAACCACATTTGCCTTCCATTTGCGAGCTTTTGGCATCTACAGGTTTGAATGTGTGCAGACAAGCTTAGGCCCAGCAACTTCTACTATGCTTTAGTGAACAGCTAGGCTCCCTCTGCACTAAACGTTCTTGCACACATGCCCAGACTGTCCATATCCTCCTACAAAGACTATAGAGGTATGCACCCTTCTGCAGAGATAATTGTTTTCCCAAACTAGTGGAGTCCAGACAATCTAGTGGCATCCCTAGAATATTGCTTGTTCTCCCTCGCAATGACTTACTTATATCTACCTATCTGTCTATCTATCTATCTATTTTTAATTCGAGAGAAGGCTTCTCTACGTAACTTTGAAGTCTATTTTTGCACTAGCTCTGTAGACCAGGTTGGCTTCACACTCACAGAGATCCTCCTGCCTCTGCCTCCCAAGTGCTATGATTAAAGTCATGCACCACCACCACCCATCCTTGTAGTGACTTCTAACTTTTGTCAATGTCCGAAATCCTTTGCTTCATGTTCTTCTTTGCTATAGGTAAGATCTTGGTTCCTGCATGAAGTTCCTGTTACAACACTTAGCCACAGAACACTGTGTGCTGCCTATACAACCCAACTCTGTACTCAGATTCCCCATGACCTCTCCAGAATCAGGCCTGTTAATTATCCCTAACATACTCATCATAAATGTTTTTGCACATCCTGCTGAATCTATACCAGTACCCCAGCCTAGACAAACAACTTATACTTCAGAGCAGAGGCCTTCAGGCTTCATCATGGTCCCAAATCACATACACCCCCAATTTCAGTGCTATAAGGAACAATTAGAGTGCCACTAGTACTTGCCCTATCCACAGGCACAGGACTAGATGTTGACTATACTACCCCTCTCTATACACAAACTTTCTGTGTTCTCTTCCAGGGCCTAGTCTATTGGATATTCCACATACATCCCAATATTTCTGTTTTCATATCCTGTAGCATGTAAATCATGAGACTTAGGCAGTGCCACCATAGTAGCCTGAAATCTTTGCCTTGCAGTAATGATCTCTAACTTCAACAAAGTCCTAAATCCTAGTTCTCAGTTTAGTCCCAGTATTTCATCCTTTGCTCTAGCCTACATGTTGTGCTCCTGGGAGGATCATCAGTCGTCCTACCAAACTAAGAATATTGCATACTATATTAATGAACAACATAGAAAGATATGTCCATGAATGCAATAGTGGTACAAACTTTCTGGGAATAATCAGCTCCTTAAGAGTGAATTTAAGGTCTACGCTATAAAAAGCAAAACATGCCTGCTGCTGTAAGCTTTGTCGAGAACATATGGTTATGGAGATCCAAGGCCCCAGTATTGAACCTCATACTATTATTTTGTTAAATGAATGAAGTATCAAGCTTCACTCTACATTCATATCTCGATAACTACAGATTAGTGCAGTTCTCAGACCTCCTCAGAGACCTTGGTGCAGTAGATTATGTTTAAAAAAGACATTCAAAACTGGTCATCCTGGAAAAAAAATGAGAGTATGTGCAATGGGATATTTGTAGCCCTCTCTTCAAGACTCAGGTACCATTGCAGGGAGCATTTAAAAAGATTTTATGAGTCTGAGGCTGCAGATGCCAAGAGTGAAATTGTGATCTCAAGACATGACAGAGTCATTGCTCTCACAAATACAGAGCCGTCGTGATTGCATGCAAAGGCCTGTGTAAGATGAGGCCAGGTCATATTCCAGTATGCTTGGTGACTAAGCACTCAAATATATGCCAGTATGGTTTCCATCCACATTAACTCTCACACTTCTCTAGAAGCCACCAACTGTCAGGAGTTTGCCAGTTAGACTCTGGAGCCCTCCTACAGTGCATCTTTGACTATGGGGGATGGCTCAGAAGTCTGTACCTCTAACTGACAAACTACTGACAGTTGGTGGCTTCTAGAGAAATGTGACAGTTAATGAAAGGGAATGAAAAACAGGCTCTCATGTACTTGAATACTTACTTAGTTACCAAGAAGTGCAACTGTTTGGGAAATTAGGAGGTGTGACCATGCTGGAATGCATATAGCCTTTGTGGATAATATATGTCACTGAGGGTGGGTTTTGAGGTTTACATTCCCACATCAGGCCTCGTCTCTCTCTCTGTCTACCTACTACTGATGAATCAGTTGGTATGGACTCAACAACAGGCCCAGTGCCGTGTTTGCCTGAATCCTGACATGATGATCATGAATTAATTTCCTAAAATTATATGCAAGCATCCAATTAACTAGTGATAAAGAGATCCAGAGACCCTTTCAAGTCTCTTGCATCTTGAAGTCCTGAACTGAGATTAGAGTTTAGCTAGAGGGACAGGGTATTGACATATAAGCAGTTGTGGTCAGGAGGTAGCATCTACCCTCCCTTAGCTCACCCATCATTGTCTAATTGTTAGTCTTATCTGGCAAGGTGGTTTGATAGTAGGAATTGTGTGAAATCTCTTTAAGAAGACAAGGTTTTCCTTTGGGTAGAGAACATTGCTTTACATGGCATGAGATTTCTGTAGAAATACTCATTACGTTGAAGTCAATGATTTGACTGTTCTGATAGATCAAGCTACACAATTGTCTCATTAGTATATCCTCATTTCTGCTAGGCTTGTTATGTAAGCAGCCCATTCTAAAAGCCCTATTAAAACACAAATTTTTTATAAAGCATAAACAAGGGTAAACCTGTCACTTCAAATTACCATTCCTTTCACTGAGATGTGATCAGTAGATTTGAGTTTGCTGTTTGATTATTGCTCCTGGGGAGATTTCCTTACTTACATTGGATGGTGAGGTATAAAACCAACATTCAAAAAAAAGTTGCCAAACAGGAAACATAACAGCTATTTGTTGGGATAACTGTCACTCACACACTTTACCTCAGATAGGTTGAGACATTCATACTGTGAAGTTTTGCCCGGATCTTGCAAAATACATGGATGGTGGAGCACAGTACTTCATCCGTATCTATGAGATTAGATAAATGTAGCAATTTGGATTCAATGCTCCATAATTACCTCTATGAGTCTTACAGTGCATGTGTGGTATGACCCTCAAATCTGTGGGAACCAAAGTCCCTTCTTTGTCATATGCTAACCCAAATTTTCTTCTTTTTATATATCAAACCATATTCCTTTTCTGGCCTCTATCCCTATAGTATACAAAATGTCAGATTTTCCATCTTCAACACCAAAGAGTCTTCTGTGTCATATACCCACCTAAATCAATTTTCTAGGCCTCAACTTGAAATTTGAGTTCAAGGTGTGGTTCACACAATACACGCAATCAAATCCATCTTTATCGTAAATTCATGAAAATTGTTTATCTGCCATCAAACTTTGAAACACCATAATCTCTCCCATATCATATACCAACCCAATCTCTCTCTCTCTCTCTCTCTCTCTCTCTCTCTCTCTCTCTCTCTCCCCACTGTTGCTGCCTTCATCCTTATGAGACCACATCCCTCCTTTGTCATCTGCCTATCCACACTACCTCTCTTGCCATATAGCCAATATTTATTCCCTAAAACCTTATCAGACACAAATCTCTCCCTTTCATTCAACCAAGTGAACTCCCTCTCTTGCCATGTACCCACTATTTCTGGACCCATCCTTCCAAGACACTCATTCCTCCTTAGCCATACACCAAACCTAATACTCTCTCTTATAATCTTTCCACCATTTCGTCCCCCAAACGTTGTGATGGCCCAATCTGCCCCATGTCATGTACTCACCCAAACTCCCTCGCTAGCCATATATCCACCATGTCTGCCCCCATCCTGCTGTGACCCAAATCCTTCTCTTGCCATATGCCCACTGAAAATTCTTCTATTTTCATGTAACCACACAATTTCCTGTCTTGTGATGTAACCACCATTTCTTCCCCCAAACATGTCAGACCCAAATATATCCATGTTTATAAGCCCAACAAAACCCCCTCTCTTGACATATACCCACCCAAACTCTGTTTCATGAAATATACCAATTATTTCTGCCCCAAACCTTAAGAGACCCAAACACCCCCTGGTCATACAGCTACCCAAACTCCTCTCTGGGCATATACCCATCATTTTGCCACCAGCTTTGTGAGACCCTAATCTCTCCATTGTCGTATGCCCATCCAAAGTATTTCTCTTGCTACATACTCACCATTGCTGCCCCTAAAGTGTATAAGACCCAAATCCCTCCCTTATCATTTACCCAGCATACTCCCTCTGTTGCTATATATCCACCATTTCTGACCCCATCTTTCTGAGACCCTAATCCCACCCTTCATATAATAACCCAAACTCCTCTCTTAACAGATACTCATGATTTCTGCCACCTGAGTATTTGAGAATCAAATCCTTCCCTTGTCATGTACCCACCCAAATGTCTCTTATCATTTACCCATCATTACACTCTCCAAAGTATATGAGATCCAACTCCCTTCCCTGGCATTACCCACCCATATTCCCACGCTTTCCATGCTCTCACCATTACTGCCCCAAAATTTTGGAGACACAAACCCCTCCCTTGTCTTCTACAAACACAAATCCCCCTCTTCAAGGCACCCACCATTGATGCCCAAACTTTTGGAGACACAAATCCCTCCCTTTTTTCCTACCCACCCAAACTCCCTCTCTTCCATGCACCCACAATTGATGCCCAAACCTTTGGAGACCCAAATCCCTCCCTTGTCTTCTACCCACCCAAACTCCCTCTCTTTCCATGCACTCACCATTACTGCTCCAAACATATGGAAACCCAAATCCCTCCCTTGTGTTCTTCCCACCCGAACTCCCCCTCTTCCAGGCACCCACCATTGTTGCCCAAACCTTTGGAGACCCAAATCCCACCCTTGTCTTCTTCCAACCCAAACATCCCCACTTTCATGCACCCACCATTGATGCCCAAACCTTTGGAGACACAAATCCCTCCCTTGTCTTCACCCACCCATGCTCCCTTTCTTTTCATGCACTCACCATTACTGCCCCAAAATCCCCCTCATCCAGGCACCCACCAATGATGCCCAAACGTTTGGAGACAAAAATCCCTCCCCTGTCTTCTTCCCACCCAAACTCCCCCTCTTCCATGCACCCATCATTGATGCCCAAACCTTTAAAAACACAAATCCCTCCCTTGTCACCTACACACCCAAACTCCCTTTCTTCCATGCACCCACAAGTGATGCCCAAACCTTTGGAGACACAAATCCCTCCCTTGTCTTCTACCAACCCAAGTTCCCTTTCTTTTCATGCACTCACCATTACTGCCCAAATCCTTTGGAGACACAAATCCCTTCCTTGTCTTCTATCCACCCTAACTCCCCCTCTTCCATGCACCCACCATTGATGAACAATTCTTTGGAGACCCAAATCCCTCCCTTGTCATCTTCCCACCCAAACTCCCTTTCTTTTCATGCCCTCACCATTACTGCCCCAAAACTTTGGAGACCCAAACCCCTCCCTTGTCTTCTTCCCACCCAAACTCCCCGTCTTCCATGCACCCACCATTGATGCCCAAACCTTTGGAGACACAAATCCCTCCCTTGTCTCCTACCCACCAAAACTCCCTCTCTTTCCATGCTCTCACCGTTAAAGCCACAAAATTTTGGAGACCCTAATCCCTCCCTTGTCTTCTTCCCACACAAACTCGCCTCTTTTATGCACCCACAATTAATGCCCAAACCTTTGTAGACCCAAATCCCTCCCTTGTCTTCTACCAACCCACCTCCCCCTCTTTCCATGAACCCACTATGACTGTCCCAAACCTAGTGAAGAACAAATCTCTCCATTGCCATTCACCCACCCATCTTCCCTCTCTTCTCCTATAACCATCATTTTTCCTTCCCTTTCCTGGTTTCACCTTTAGTCACTGTAAAAGACACATAGCTTTTCAACTAAATTGAATTTATTTTCAATTTAAGAAATTTATACCAATGCAATTTTCTTTGTCATATTTGGGCATTCCCCGTCTTCATGATAGCCATCTTATTGGCTCTCCCCCTCATGGGCTGCTGCGACCACGCTTGCTTCTCCAGTAGTGTGCACCTCGGCTTCCTTTTCAGGCTCCTCCTCCTTAGGTTCAGGCATTGCAGTAACAGCTTTCACTTTGATTATCTTCCGTTCAAGGGCAGCTGCCTCTTCGGCCTCCCTCTTTCTCTTGTTCCTCTTCTTTGAGGAGTGCTTCCGGTGTTTGCTTTTCTTGTGTGCCTGGAATGGCAAGAGGTGAACACAAGAATTAGTTAATAGAGGGAGAAGTCAGGAGAGGCATGTGAAGGACACTTTGTCGGAAGAGGTGAGAATTGATAAGGGATTTATGCCAGGAAGGAGAGAGGTAGTGACTTTCGGTAAGAGTAAATGAGTAGAGGAGGGAGCTCCAGTAGGGTTCGTCAACTCACCTTTCCGCAAGACATGTAAGGTGGATACTGCTTTAGAGCTGCCTTTGTCTTCACCATAAGGACTGGCCCGTTCGCTGCCATCGGAACATCACTACTGGATGTTGGGAGATCCATGTCGGACAGTGATTCCTTAGGTTCCTTTGCTAGAGTCTCCATCACCAAGTCGCGTGAGCGTGTGTTTTTTCTCCCTCGAGGGGCTGTGAACAACTGGCAGAGTAGGGAAGGCCACACCCTCAGACCTGAGTCATCATCAAGGTCTCGACCAATAGTAGGTGAGCTTGTGCTCTGACATCACAAAGCCTGGTTCTGACCCACAAGAATGCCTGGGGAAGGAAGGAACAAATAGTGGACTGTACCACTCCTGACACTTTGATGATAGGGGGAAGATATTGAGAAGGCAAAGAGAGTTTGGGTTTAGATGGAGACTTTGTTTAATAATTCTAAGGCAAATTTTCCACCTCAACCTTTTTTACATATCTACCTTTGTTGTGGTAGAACACATGACAGATCATTTGCTTCTCCAAATTCTTCAACAATACTATCCCTGTCAATGGTTTAGTCCAAAATGTCCACCTCAATCTTTGGCTAGTATCTTGAATGTCTTCCCTAAAATCATTCCCAAATAACATTCCTACTCCATGACTTAGCCTGTTGACCGTACACACACACACTCACACACACTCATACACACACACACACACACACACACACACACGAATACTTGCATCTCCACATTCCTCTGTACCTAATGAATATACGCAAACCAGTGTCCATATCTTGTCTGGCTGTGTAGCAACAAATCATGGCCTCCAGGCTTCCACCTTATCCCAAGTCAGGTGACCCAGCCTAGCCTCAATATCTCTTTTACTGTGGTGAGCATACAGCCTCCTTTAATATACTCACTCACCTAAGGAGGCTTTCTACAACCAACATAAGCCCAGTCCATAACCAGGGTTCTCCTATCTTCTGATGTCTAGCCTATTGAGAATATCACACAGTATTAGACACTTGATTTTTAACATTCTGTTATGTATAACCTGGAAACCATAAGAAATGTTCAATCTTGGTCTGGACTCCTTGCCTTATAGTAGTGAATTTTAGGCTTCAACATGTTGCAGCCTATTTAGAACATTTTTCCTATATTATAGAGAACATCTGGGCTACAGCCAGATATAATCCTATTTAGATAAACCAACAGGGGTCTTAGAGTTGCCCATACCTCTTCACACCATACCCAGACTTCCTATGTCCCCCTCCAGGATTTATCCAGGTGAAGATATCCATACTCTGTAATTGGTTTTCCATATTCAGTGGAATTTATCCTAGATTGAATAGTCCCTGTCCCATCAAAGAATGGACCCTTGCACTCTGCAGTAGTGATTTTTGGCATGTTTAAGGGACACAAATCTCAAAACACAGCATGATCCCACCAGCTACTACTATTCTGTAGCCAACACTGGGAGTTCCCCAACACTTATCATACCTGTACTGGCTAATGGAATAACCCCACTCCTTATGAAAAATTATCGTGTCCTCCTAAAGTTCGAACCTAGTGAATATTTCCTGTTCCAAATACTGTTTTTCCACATCCCTCCAAACATAGCTCATATTGATGTGGGATTCCCTTTTGTATATCTATGTATCATTATGATCCATACCAGTAAGGCTCTCACTGGTAGCTGCTGGTTTTCTCCTTCAGCAGCTACATGGCATCTCCCTGACTCTGCCTACTTTCTCTCTATATCTCTGTTCAGATTTCTTGCCTGGCTATATTCTACTAATCGATTGCCCAAAGCATCTTCTTGAATAACCAATGGTAATAAAACATATTCATAGCATATAGGATTCCTAGTCCCATCAAATCCTCCTGTGCTGTAGACAACATATACATTCCCACTGAGACAACCCCAACCTCATCAAACCACAGGATCTCTGGCTGACTACATAATATCACAGCATGCCAAGACTGTCCAAATCCTTCTACAATGCCAAGAGAAGTAAGTGCACCTTTCGAGCAGATAATTCTTTTCCTACTCCAGTAGAGTCCAGACCTGATGAAACATCCAGTGAGAACTCTAAAAGAGCTGTTTTCTCACACTTATAGTGACTTTTAGCTGTTTGCTGAGTTCCAAACCCTAGGCTCCATCTTAGTCCTACCGTGCTTTGATAGATAGTTCTAAGCTTCTGCTGGCACTTTCCCTCCAACTGGCCTTGTCCTAGCACATTCTTTTGTGCTGTATCCAGCATCTACATTCCCAACAGTAACCATCCTACCTGAATCCATCTGCAGGATGATTCCGATGCCTAAACCACTTCATTATATAACCAGACATCCCACAACCACCAGGACCCAACTTTAGCAAATTGAGTAATCCACTACACACAAATGAATATTTGATTTTCCACTTGCTGTCTGACTTACAGCTGCCTCATGTGCCTTGCATTTGCAAATTTTAGGCCTGTGAAGGTTTTCAAAGCCTTCAGCCAAGACTAGGTCCAGCAACTCCTTCTTTGGTATAGTCAACAGTTAGGCTCCCCTGAATTTAACACACCTACACCCATGCATGAAATAGTTGCCCTGCTTTCACAACTCCATTTCCAATCCAGACTTTCCATATCTTCCCCAAAGACCAAGCCCAGAATATTTCCCCTACCAGATAGCGTTTCCCCATATGCCAACAAACAGATCATAAGTCACTACAAGTGTCCAAGTCTAGTTTTTGCCACTGATATTCTTGCATGTTGTAGTAATGCTCACAGGATTCAACAGAGTTCCAAATGCGAGGGCTGAATCCCAGCATCTATTCCTGTCCTCCAACCAACATACATTGTCCTACAAGGACCTGTGCTGCTTGAATCTACATATAGTACTCATTTTGCTAACTATCTTACCCGAATCCAAATTCTGTATTCCTGAGTCCTCCACCATGGTATGGCCTGGTAAGTACTCACTCCCTCACAACCAGATATTTCATATTCTATCTCTACCTGGATCTAGCCTCTTTCCCAAAGTCATTATACAAATTTAGTTTGATCACCTAAGTAGCAATATCTAGGCTTCTATAATTTCGGAAATCCCATGTCTTGGCCTTCCACGTGTGCGATTGCCGACATACATGCAGCAGACAAGTTGCTACATTCACCCACCCACAGTACCCTCTGTGTTACCTGCAGCACCCTACTCTACCACATTCCTAATGTTCTCCTCCAGGAACTGGCTTCTTATATATGCCACCAACCAATATTTGTTTTCCATATCCATCTGCATCTAGCTTGAGTTTAACAGACAGCACCCCTGCATGATCTGGCTGTTTGCCTCTTGAGTCAAGGGTCTTCTCGGGAGTATGGTCCCAAATAACTCAGCTCAGACTATTCTCAGGAATCCTCCTTTTCTGTCGTGAACATCTAGTCTTTGCTAGCACTTACCCTGCACTAATACATCCACGGGACACTTTAGGTACAGTATAGAGCATTATTCCTTATTCAGATTTTCTATGTCTTCTCAGGTTTTAACTTGTTTAGTTTAGTTACCCACTCAGTACTTTGTACATAGAGGGCTTGATCTACCCAAGTTGCAACAGCCAGTGTCCTGTTCTTCTCCAGCTGCCTCTATAGCAATCTCCGGCATTCTTAGACCCATCAACTTTTTCTGTGCTGTTGACAGCATCTAGATTCCCACAAAGACTATCAGTCTCTCATAGAACCAGAGGAGTTGTGGCTGCCCTACATGACCATTCTATCCCCAGACTATCAGAATACTCCTCCATCGTCTAGATTTCAGAGCACTGCTCTGCATCCTATCATCGTTTTTCTAATCCAGTGGAGTCCAGACTGCATGGAACATCCCTAGATTTCAATAGTAGTGACTTCTAGCTGTTGGTAGGGTTCCAAATCCTTTGTTCCATCTTAGTCCCACCATGGTCTCTTAGGCTAAATGCAACATATAGTGTCCTGCATGAATCTCCTGTAACAACACTTACACACAGGACACTCTAGGCTACCTATACAACACAACTTAATACCCAGATTTCCCAGAATACCCATGTACTCCCCAGAGTCAAGCCTGTAGACTAACACCAAATGTACTCATCATACATGATTTTCTACAACTCGCTGAATTGATCACAGTACTTTAGCCTACATAGACAACCTATAACACATAACAGGTGCCTCTAGGATTCAGTAGGGTGTAAAATCTCACACCCCAGCACAGCCCCTCCATCTATTCATGTGCTATAGTTAACATTTAGTATTTCTACAATAGTTGTCCTATCTATGGCCACAGGACTAGATGTTCACTATACCATGGCACTCTATACACAAACTTCCCATCCACTCCCCAGAGTCTAGTTCCTGAATCTCCAAACACAACCCAATATTTCTGTTTTCATGTCATGCAAAACATAAATCCCATGCTGCATGCAGTTTGGCACAGATGTCTGGACTCCTAGCCTTGCTGTAATGACCCCTAGAATTCAACAAGGTCCCCATTCCTTGGCCCTAGCCTATGCCAAGCATTTTGTCCTTGGCTGTAGCCTACATCTATGCTCCCATAGGGATGTACCCTAGCCCTGTCTACCCACATCTACTTTCAGAAAGCCTTGTGACACATAAAATACACCAATAAATACACAGACTTCCTGTGGTCTCCTCCTGGGTGAGCCTGGTGTTTACATCCCTATCTGACATTTTATTTTCTGGCGTAACTAGAATGGTCGAACATCCAGTGACCATGACTAGTGTGGCTATGAGTTCCTTGTACTTGATGGCTCTAGGCTTCTGCAGACTCTGGTTCCTCCAACTGACCTTGTCCTAGCCTATTCCTTTGTGCTATATCCAACTTCCATACTCTCAACTTGAACCATTCTACCTTCATTCAATCACAAGTGACATTTAAATGATTAAGCCACCTATCTTCGTCCCTAGACATCCCACATGCTCGGCCTCCAGGGTTTAGCCTAGTGAGTAATAACCAACACAAACATGGATACTTGTTTTTCCACATGCAGCCTGACCTACTAGAAACACACTTGCCTTCCATTTGTGAGCTTTAGGCATCTACAGGATTGAATGTGTGCAGACAAGCTTAGGCCCTACAACTTCTACTATGCTTTAGTGAACAGCTAGGCTCCCTCTGCACTCAACGTTCTTGCACGCATGCCCAGACTGTCCATATCCTCCTATAAAGTCGATAGAGGTATGCACCCTTCTGCAAAGATAATTGTTTTCCCAAACTAGTGGAGTCCAGACCATCTAGTGGCATCCCTAGAATAGTGCTTGTTCTCACTCGCAATGACTTACTTATATCTACCTATCTGTCTATCTATCTATCTATTTTTAATCTGAGGGAAGGCTTCTCTATGTAACTTTGAAGTCTATGTGTGCACTAGCTCTGTAGACCAGGTTGGCTTCACACTTACAGAGATCCTCCTGCCTCTGCCTCCCAAGTGCTATGATTAAAGTCATGCACCACCACCACCCATCCTTGTAGTGACTTCTAACTTTTGTCAATGTCCGAAATCCTTTGCTTCATGTTCTTCTTTGCTATAGGTAAGATCTTGGTTCCTGCATGAAGTTCCTGTTACAACACTTAGCCACAGAACACTGTGTGCTGCCTATACAACCCAACTCTGTACTCAGATTCCCCATGACCTCTCCAGAGTCAGGCCTGTTAATTATCCCTAACATACTCATCATAAATGTTTTTGCACATCCTGCTGAATCTATACCAGTACCCCAGCCTAGACAAACAACTTATACTTCAGAGCAGAGGCCTTCAGGCTTCATCATGGTCCCAAATCTCATACACCCCCAATTTCAGTGCTATAAGGAACAATTAGAGTGCCACTAGTACTTGCCCTATCCACAGGCACAGGACTAGATGTTGACTATACTACCCCACTCTATACACAAACTTTCTGTTTTCTCTTCCAGGGCCTAGTGTATTGGATATTCCACATACATCCCAATATTTCTGTTTTCATATCCTGTAGCGTGTAAATCATGAGCCTTAGGCAGTGCCACCATAGTAGCCTGAAATCTTTGCCTTGCAGTAATGATCTCTAACTTCAACAAAGTCCTAAATCCTAGTTCCCAGTTTAGTCCCAGTATTTCATCCTTTGCTCTAGCCTACATGGTGTGCTCCTGGGAGGATCATCAGTCGTCGTATCAAACTAAGAATATTGCATACTATATTAATGAACAACCTAGAAAGATATGTCCATGAATGCAATAGTGGTACAAACTTTCTGGGAATAATCAGCTCCTTAAGAGTGAATTTAAGGTCTACTCTATAGAAAGCAACACATGCCTGCTGCTGTAAGCTTTGTCGAGAACATATGGTTATGGAGATCCAAGGCCCCAGTATTGAACCTCATACTATTATTTTGTTAAATGAATGAAGTATCAAGCTTCACTCTACATTCATATCTCGATAACTACAGATTAGTGCAGTTCTCAGACCTCCTCAGAGACCTTGGTGCAGTAGATTATGTTTAAAAAAGACATTCACAACTGGTCATCCTGGAAAAAAAATGAGAGTATGTGCAATGGGATATTTGTAGCCCTCTCTTCAAGACTCAGGTACCATTGCAGGGAGCATTTAAAAAGATTTTATGAGTCTGAGGCTGCAGATGCCAAGAGTGAAATTGTGATCTCAAGACATGACAGAGTCATTGCTCTCACAAATACAGAGCCGTCGTGATTGCATGCAAAGGCCTGTGTAAGATGAGGCCAGGTCATATTCCAGTATGCTTGGTGACTAAGCACTCAAATATATGCCAGTATGGTTTCCATCCACATTAACTCTCACACTTCTCTAGAAGCCACCAACTGTCAGGAGTTTGCCAGTTAGACTCTGGAGCCCTCCTACAGTGCATCTTTGACTATGGGGGATGGCTCAGAAGTCTGTACCTCTAACTGACAAACTACTGACAGTTGCTGGCTTCTAGAGAAATGTGACAGTTAATGAAAGGGAATGAAAAACAGGCTCTCATGTACTTGAATACTTACTTAGTTACCAAGAAGTGCAACTGTTTGGGAAATTAGGAGGTGTGACCATGCTGGAATGCATATAGCCTTTGTGGATAATATATGTCACTGAGGGTGGGTTTTGAGGTTTACATTCCCACATCAGGCCTCGTCTCTCTCTCTCTCTACCTACTACTGATGAATCAGTTAGTATGGACTCAACAACAGGCCCAGTGCCGTGTTTGCCTGAATCCTGACATGAGGATCATGAATTAATTTCCTAAAATTATAGGCAAGCATCCAATTAACTAGTGATAAAGAGATCCAGAGACCCTTTCAAGTCTCTTGCATCTTGAAGTCCTGAACTGAGATTAGAGTTTAGCTAGAGGGACAGGGTATTGACATATAAGCAGTTGTGGTCAGGAGGTGGCATCTACCCTCCCTTAGCTCACCCATCATTGTCTAATTGTTAGTCTTATCTGGCAAGGTGGTTTGATAGTAGGAATTGTGTGAAATCTCTTTAAGGAGAAAGGTTTTCCTTTGGGTAGAGAACATTGCTTTACATGGCATGAAATTTCTTTAGAAATACTCATTACGTTGACGTCAATGATTTGACTGTTCTGATAGATCAAGCTACACAATTGTCTCATTAGTATATCCTCATTTGGGCTAGGCCTGTTATGTAAGCAGCCCATTCTAAAAGCCCTATTAAAACACAAATTTTTTATAAAGGATAACCCAGGGTAAACCTGTCATTTCAAATTACCATTCCTTTCACTGAGATGTGATCAGTAGATTTGAGTTTGCTGGGTGATTATTGCTCCTGGGGAGATTTCCTTACTTACATTGGATGGTGAGGTATAAAACCAACATTCAAAAAAAGTTGCCAAACAGGAAACATAACAGCTATTTGTGGGGATAACTGTCACTCACACACTTCACCTCAGATAGGTTGAGACATTCATACTGTGAAGTTTTGCCCGGATCTTGCAAAATACATGGATGGTGGAGCACAGTCTTCTTCATCCGTATCTATGAGATTAGATAAATGTAGCAATTTGGATTCAATGCTCCATAATTACCTCTATGAGTCTTACAGTGCATGTGTGGTATGACCCTCAAATCTGTGGGAACCAAAGTCCCTTCTTTGTCATATGCTAACCCAAATTTTCTTCTTTTTATATATCAAACCATATTCCTTTTCTGGCCTCTATCCCTATAGTATACAAAATGTCAGATTTTCCATCTTCAACACCAAAGAGTCTTCTGTGTCATATACCCACCTAAATCAATTTTCTAGGCCTCAACTTGAAATTTGAGTTCAAGGTGTGGTTCATACAATACACGCAATCAAATCCATCTTTATCGTAAATTCATGAAAATTGTTTATCTGTCATCAAACTTTGTAAAACCATAATCTCTCTCATATCATATACCAACCCAATCTCTCTCTCTCTCTCTATCTCTCTCTCTCTCTCTCTCTCTCTCTCTCTCTCTCTGTCTCTCTCCCCCCACTTTTGCTGCCTTCATCCTTATGAGACCACATCCCTCCTTTGTCATCTGCCTATCCACACTACCTCTCTTGCCATATAGCCAATATTTATTCCCTAAAACCTTATCAGACACAAATCTCTCCCTTTCATTCAACCAAGTGAACTCCCTCTCTCGCCATGTACCCACTATTTCTGGACCCATCCTTCCAAGACACTCATTCCTCCTTAGCCATACACCAAACCTAATACTCTCTCTTATAATCTTTCCACCATTTCTTCCCCCAAACGTTGTGATGGCCCAATCTGCCCCATGTCATGTACTCACCCAAACTCCCTCGCTAGCCATATATCCACCATGTCTGCCCCCATCCTGCTGTGACCCAAATCCTTCTCTTGCCATATGCCCACTGAAAATTCTTCTATTTTCATGTAACCACACAATTTCCTGTCTTGTGATGTAACCACCATTTCTTCCCCCAAACATGTCAGACCCAAATATATCCATGTTTATAAGCCCAACAAAACCCCCTCTCTTGACATATACCCACCCAAACTCTGTTTCATGAAATATACCAATTATTTCTGCCCCAAACCTTAAGAGACCCAAACACCCCCTGGTCATACAGCTACCCAAATTCCTCTCTGGGCATATACCCATCATTTTGCCACCATCTTTGTGAGACCCTAATCTCTCCATTGGCGTATGCCCATCCAAAGTATTTCTCTTGCTACATACTCACCATTGCTGCCCCTAAAGTGTATAAGACCCAAATCCCTCCCTTGTCATTTACCCAGCATACTCCCTCTGTTGCTATATATCCACCATTTCTGACCCCATCTTTCTGAGACCCTAATCCCACCCTTCATATCATAACCCAAACTCCTCTCTTAACAGATACTCATGATTTCTGCCACCTGAGTATTTGAGAATCAAATCCTTCCCTTATCATGTACCCACCCAAATGTCTCTTATCATTTACCCATCATTACACTCTCCAAAGTGTATGAGATCCAACTCCCTTCCCTGGCATTAGCCACCCATATTCCCACGGTTTCCAAGCTCTCACCATTACTGCCCCAAAATTTTGGAGACTCAAAAACCTCCCTTGTCTTCTACAAACACAAAATCCCCCTCTTCAAGGCACCCACCATTGATGCCCAAACTTTTGGAGACACAAATCCCTCCCTTTTTTCCTACCCACCCAAACTCCCTCTCTTCCATGCACCCACAATTGATGCCCAAACCTTTGGAGACCCAAATCCCTCCCTTGTCTTCTACCCACCCAAACTCCCTCTCTTTCCATGCACTCACCATTACTGCTCCAAACATATGGAAACCCAAATCCCTGCCTTGTCTTCTTCCCACCCGAACTCCCCCTCTTCCATGCACCCACCATTGTTGCCCAAACCTTTGGAGACCCAAATCCCACCCTTGTCTTCTTCCAACCCAAACATCCCCACTTTCATGCACCCACCATTGATGCCCAAACCTTTGGAGACACAAATCCCTCCCTTGTCTCCTACCCACCAAAACTCCCTCTCTTTCCATGCTCTCACCGTTAAAGCCACAAAATTTTGGAGACCCTAATCCCTCCCTTGTCTTCTTCCCACATAAACTCGCCTCTTTTATGCACCCACAATTAATGCCCAAACCTTTGGAGACCCAAATCCCTCCCTTGTCTTCTACCCACCCATGCTCCCTTTCTTTTCATGCACTCACCATTACTGCCCCAAAATCCCCCTCATCCAGGCACCCACCAATGATGCCCAAACGTTTGGAGACAAAAATCCCTCCCTTGTCTTCTTCCCACCCAAACTCCCCCTCTTCCATGCACCCATCATTGATGCCCAAACCTTTAAAAACACAAATCCTTCCCTTGTCTCCTACACACCCAAACTCCCTTTCTTCCATGCACCCACAAGTGATGCCCAAACCTTTGGAGACACAAATCCCTCCCTGGTCTTCTACCAACCCAAGTTCCCTTTCTTTTCATGCACTCACCATTACTGCCCAAATCGTTTGGAGACACAAATCTCTTCCTTTTCTTCTTTCCACCCTAACTCCCCCTCTTCCATGCACCCACCATTGATGACCAATTCTTTGGAGACCCAAATCCCTCCCTTGTCATCTTCCCACCCAAACTCCCTTTCTTTTCATGCCCTCACCATTACTGCCCCAAAACTTTGGAGACCCAAATCCCTTTCTTGTCTTCTTCCCACCCAAACGCCCCGTCTTCCATGCACCCACCATTGATGCCCAAACCTTTGGAGACACAAATCCCTCCCTTGTCTCCTACCCACCAAAACTCCCTCTCTTTCCATGCTCTCACCGTTAAAGCCACAAAATTTTGGAGACCCTAATCCCTCCCTTGTCTTCTTCCCACACAAACTCGCCTCTTTTATGCACCCACAATTAATGCCCAAACCTTTGTAGACCCAAATCCCTCCCTTGTCTTCTACCAACCCAAACTCCCCCTCTTTCCATGAACCCACTATGACTGTCCCAAACCTAGTGAAGAACAAATCTCTCCATTGCCATTCACCCACCCATCTTCCCTCTCTTCTCCTATAACCATCATTTTTCCTTCCCTTTCCTGGTTTCGCCTTTAGTCACTGTAAAAGACACATAGCTTTTCAACTAAATTGAATTTATTTTCAATTTAAGAAATTTATACCAATGCAATTTTCTTTGTCATATTTGGGCATTCCCCGTCTTCATGATAGCCATCTTATTGGCTCTCCCCCTCATCGGCTGCTGCGACCATGCTTGCTTCTCCAGTAGTGTGCACCTCGGCTTCCTTTTCAGGCTCCTTCTCCATAGGTTCAGGCATTGCAGTAACAGCTTTCACTTTGATTTTCTTCCGTTCGAGGGCAGCTGCCTCTTCGGCCTCCCTCTTTCTCTTGTTCCTCTTCTTTGAGGAGTGCTTCCGGTGTTTGCTTTTCTTGTGGGCCTGGAATGGCAAGAGGTGAACACAAGATTTAGTTAATACAGGGAGAAGTCAGGAGAGGCATGTGAAGGACACTTTGTCGGAAGAGGTGAGAATTGATAAGGGATTTATGCCAGGAAGGAGAGAGGTAGTGACTTTAGGTAAGAGTAAATGAGTAGAGGAGGGAGCTCCAGTAGGGTTCGTCAACTCACCTTTCCGCACGACATGTAAGGTGGATACTGCTTTAGAGCTGCCTTTGTCTTCACCATAAGGACTGGCCCGTTTGCTGCCATCGGAACATCACTACTGGATGTTGGGAGGTCCATGTCGGACAGTGATTCCTTAGGTTCCTTTGCTAGACTCTCCATCACCAAGTCGCGTGAGCGCGTGTTGTTTCTCCCTCGAGGGGCTGTGAACAACTGGCAGAGTAGGGAAGGCCACACCCTCAGACCTGAGTCATCATCAAGGTCTCGACCAATAGTAGGTGAGCTTGTGCTCTGACATCACAAAGCCTGGTTCTGACCCACAAGAATGCCTGGGGAAGGAAGGAACAAATAGTGGACTGTACCACCCCTGACACTTTGATGATAGGGGGAAGATATTGAGAAGGCAAAGAGAGTTTGGGTTTAGATGGAGACTTTGTTTAATAACTCTAAGGCAAATTTTCCACCTCAACCTTTTTTACATATCTACCTTTGTTGTGGTAGAACACATGACAGATCATTTGCTTCTCCAAATTCTTCAACAATGCTATCCCTGTCAATGGTTTAGTCCAAAATGTCCGCCTCAATCTTTGGCTAGTATCTTGAATGTCTTCCCTAAAATCATTCCCAAATAACATTCCTACTCCATGGCTTAGCCTGTTGACCGTACACACACACACTCACACACACATACACACACACACACACACACAAACACGAATACTTGCATCTCCACATTCCTCTGTACCTAATGAATATACACAAACCAGTGTCCATATCTTGTCTGGCTGTGTAGCAACAAATCATGGCCTCCAGGCTTCCACCTTATCCCAAGTCAGGTGACCCAGCCTAGCCTCAATATCTCTTTTACTGTGGTGAGCATACAGCCTCCTTTAATATACTCACTCACCTAAGGAGGCTTTCTACAACCAACATAAGCCCAGTCCATAACCAGGGTTCTCCTATCTTCTGGTGTCTAGCCTATTGAGAATATCACACAGTATTAGACACTTGATTTTTAACATTCTGTTATGTATAACCTGGAAACCATAAGAAATGTTCAATCTTGGTCTGGACTCCTTGCCTTATAGTAGTGAATTTTAGGCTTCAACATGTTGCAGCCTATTTAGAACATTTTTCCTATATTATAGAGAACATCTGGGCTACAGCCAGATATAATCCTATTTAGATAAACCAACAGGGGTCTTAGAGTTGCCCATACCTCTTCACACCATACCCAGACTTCCTATGTCCCCCTCCAGGATTTATCCAGGTGAAGATATCCATACTCTGTAATTGGTTTTCCATATTCAGTGGAATTTATCCTAGATTGAATAGTCCCTGTCCCATCAAAGAATGGACCCTTGCACTCTGCAGTAGTGATTTTTGGCATGTTTTAGGGACACAAATCTCAAAACACAGAATGATCCCACCAGCTACTACTATTCTGTAGCCAACACTGAGAGTTCCCCAACACTTATCATACCTGTACTGGCTAATGGAATAACCCCACTCCTTATGAAAAGTTATCGTGTCCTCCTAAAGTTCGAACCTAGTGAATATTTCCTGTTCCAAATACTGTTTTTCCACATCCCTCCAAACATAGCTCATATTGATGTGGGATTCCCTTTTGTATATCTATGTATCATTAGGATCCATACCAGTAAGGCTCTCACTGGTAGCTGCTGGTTTTCTCCTTCAGCAGCTACATGGCATCTCCCTGACTCTGCCTACTTTCTCTCTATATCTCTGTTCAGATTTCCTGCCTGGCTATATTCTACTAATCGATTGCCCAAAGCATCTTCTTGAATAACCAATGGTAATAAAACATATTCATAGCATATAGGATTCCTAGTCCCATCAAATCCTCCTGTGCTGTAGACAACATATACATTCCCACTGAGACAACCCCAACCTCATCAAACCACAGGATCTCTGGCTGACTACATAATATCACAGCATGCCAAGACTGTCCAAATCCTTCTACAATGCCAAGAGAAGTAAGTGCACCTTTCGAGCAGATAATTCTTTTCCTACTCCAGTAGAGTCCAGACCTGATGAAACATCCAGTGAGAACTCTAAAAGAGCTGTTTTCTCACACTTACAGTGACTTTTAGCTGTTTGCTGAGTTCCAAACCCTAGGCTCCATCTTAGTCATACCGTGCTTTGATAGATAGTTCTAAGCTTCTGCTGGCACTTTCCCTCCAACTGGCCTTGTCCTAGCACATTCTTTTGTGCTGTATCCAGCATCTACATTCCCAACAGTAACCATCCTACCTGAATCCATCTGCAGGATGATTCCGATGCCTAAACCACTTCATTATATAACCAGACATCCCACAACCACCAGGACCCAACTTTAGCCAATTGAGTAACCCACTACACACAAATGAATATTTGATTTTCCACTTGCTGTCTGACTTACAGCTGCCTCATGTGCCTTGCATTTGCAAATTTTAGGCCTGTGAAGGTTTTCAAAGCCTTCAGCCAAGACTAGGTCCAGCAACTCCTTCTTTGGTATAGTCAACAGTTAGGCTCCCCTGAATTTAACACACCTACACCCATGCATGAAATAGTTGCCCTGCTTTCACAACTCCATTTCCAATCCAGACTTTCCATATCTTCCCCAAAGACCAAGCCCAGAATATTTCCCTTACCAGATAGCGTTTCCCCATATGCCAACAAACAGATCATAAGTCACTACAAGTGTCCAAGTCTAGTTTTTGCCACTGATATTCTTGCATGTTGTAGTAATGCTCACAGGATTCAACAGAGTTCCAAATGCGAGGGCCGAATCCCAGCATCTACTCCTGTCCTCCAACCAACATACATTGTCCTACAAGGACCTGCGCTGCTTGAATCTACATATAGTACTCATTTTGCTAACTATCTTACCCGAATCCAAATTCTGTATTCCTGAGTCCTCCACCATGGTATGGCCTGGTAAGTACTCACTCCCTCACAACCAGATATTTCATATTCTATCTCTACCTGGATCTAGCCCCTTTCCCAAAGTCATTATACAAATTTAGTTTGATCACCTAAGTAGCAATATCTAGGCTTCTATAATTTTGGAAATCCCATATCTTGGCCTTCCACGTGTGCGATTGCCGACATACATGCAGCAGACAAGTTGCTACCTTCACCCACCCACAGTACCCTCTGTGTTACCTGCAGCACCCTACTCCACCACATTCCTAATGTTCTCCTCCAGGAACTGGCTTTTTATATATTCCACCAACCAATACTTGTTTTCCATATCCATCTGCATCTAGCTTGAGTTTAACAGCCAGCACCCCTGCATAATCTGGCTGTTTGCCTCTTGATTCAAGGGTCTTCTCGGGAGTATGGTCCCAAATAACTCAGCTCAGACTATTCTCAGGAATCCTCCTTTTCTGTCGTGAACATCTAGGCTTTGCTAGCACTTACCCTGCACTAATACATCCACGGGATACTTTAGGTACAGTATAGAGCATTATTCCTTTTTCAGATTTTCTGTCTTCCCAGGTTTTAACTTGTTTAGTTTAGTTACCCACTCAGTACTTTGTACATAGAGGGCTTGATCTACCCAAGTTGCAACAGCCAGTGTCCTGGTCTTCTCCAGCTGCCTCTATAGCAATCTCCGGCATTCTTAGACCCATCAACTTTTTCTGTGCTGTTGACAGCATCTAGATTCCCACAAAGACTATCAATCTCTCATAGAACCAGAGGAGTTGTGGCTGCCCTATATGACCATTCTATCCCCAGACTATCAGTATCATGGTTATCATTTTCTTGACAACTAGTATCCACTTATAAGTGAGTATATACCATGTTTCTCTTCCTGGGTCTGTGTTACCTCTCTCAGGAAACTTTTTTCTAGTTGCATCCATTTGCCAGCAAAATTTATGATGCAATTTTTAACAGATGATTAATTTTCCATGGTGTAAATGCACCACATTCTCTTAATCCATATCGGCTGTTTCTAGTGTCTGCCTATTATAAATAAAGCTACAATGAAAATGGTTTAACAAGTGTCCTTGTGGTAGGGCTGAGTGTCCTTTGGGTATATGCCCAAGATTAGTAGAGCTGAGTCTTGAAGTAAGTTCTTCTGAGGAAATACTATATTGATTTCCATAGTGACTTCACAGGTTTCTACTCCCACCATCAATTAGGGAGTGATCCCTTGATCCATATCCTCAGCAGCATGAGTTGTCTGTCACTTATTTTACTGATCTTAGCCATTTTGACAAGTGTAAGATGAAATCTCAAAGTAGTTTTGATTTACATTTGTCTGATGGCTAAGTATGTTGAACATTTAGGTGGGTTTTTTTCCATTTGAGATTCTTCTATTGAGAATATTCTGTTTACATATATGTCTATTTTAAAATTGGATTATTTGTTGGTTGATATCTGGTTCCACAAGTTCTTCATATATTTTGAATATTAATCCATTAGTAACTTTGCAAATATAATGTTTTGTTACACTCAATATGTTATGTAGCAATATTGTAGCATCTGAGAATCTCATTAATCAGTTGATTCTCAAAAATATTGTTTAGTAAATTATGAAACCCATTAAAATAATTATTTCTAAATTTATTAATGAAATACAAAGAATGTGAATGGAGTCTAACAAAAAAGAAACTGGACTTTTCAAGTTAATTTTTCTTAATATGACAGAACCCTATATAATTTAAAAATCAGAGTACTTATCAGTAGAAGTACATCTACACATATATACATTTCTATGTTCCATTCTGTCAGTAAGCAGGAAGGAAAAGTGAATAGAATGATTATCTTTCTCATAGGGATTGTCCATCACAAATAGGAGTAATTACATATATGTTTTGTAAGCTTTAATGAAACATTATACACAATTTTCTATTCTTGTTGTATAACTTATAAAATTTTAAGACATTAAAACTACATTAATTTATTATCAAGCAGACCTGAAGCTCAGAAATCCAAACTGAATTCATGTGAGCAGAGACACAGGTGCCCTCTATACATATTCTGAGGGAGAACCTCTTCCTTTACTGTACTTTCTAGGTATTTTGTACATTCCTCAGGTCCGACTACCTTCTTCATCCTCCAAACAGCAGAGCATAGTCATGATCTTCCCATGATGCTATCTCTGGTTTGCTTTGTCAGGCCAAGTAGTTTTCTGTTTAAGAGCCCTGGTGATTTTATTTGTTTCACTGGAAAATTCAGGATAGTCTTCTTATCAAGAGTTGACTGATTATCAAGTCAAATTCCATACATACCGCCAATTCCCCATTTTTATGTAACATGATTTATTCAGAGATGTTAGGGATCTGGCTGTGAATGACTTTGGGAGAGATCCACTATTCTTTTTACTACAACTTAATAGAATTAATATCTGCAGAGGAGAAAAATAAGAAGTGAAAAGTAAATATGGATTTTATCATCTTAAACATCTTTATTTGGCATCAGATGTAAATTATTCTATACAAAATATGAGAAATGTAGTTCTTGTCTGGACAGCTACTGTCTTGAAAATGAGAAAGGATATAATGTTTTATGAACAACTCTAATTGCGTAATGAGTGGTAAAAAATGCATTACATTGATTACAGAGTGAATGACAAATGAGGGACCTCTTTGACACTACATTTTTTTTCTCTCCTTTGTGTGTGAGTTTAATTAGTTTAGGCCTCCTCATTATAAACTGACTACCAATGCCACTTTATGCCCTCAAAATCTAAAATTCTAAGATCAAAGGCTATTACTCAGGTTTAATGGAAAATGTTTTTATATCATTTTTCAGTCTAACCTTTGACTTGACATTGCCATTTTGTATCATTAATAACATGACAAATCTATTTTGTATATATGTCCTGAGTTTGTAGCCTTCCTTTATAATGAGTCCAAGTATTGCATAGCCTTATCTAATATTTATCATTATTTTTCATAGTTCTTATGTCTTTATCTTCCCCTCCTCCCTACTAGGAATATAGAATAATCTGCAATATTAATTGCTTTTCCACTTGACTTCATATTTCTCTTTAAATAAAATAAAATCATGTCTCTTTGTCATTGTTCACTATGTGTGTTTCTGAATCATTACTTTTTAACATCCTCTCCTATGTCTAAGTTTTATAATGTGTCACATAAATGATAGGCATTTTTGATTAATGCATTAAACAATAAACCTGTTGAATATAAATATTTTCCAGCACTAACAAGATGACTACTGAAGGGGGATATCAGTAGGAGAAGGACAGGAAAGAGGGAAGACAATAGAGGACAAATATGTTACAGATATGAAAATATTACAAGGAAACTTACTATTTTTTTACCATAAATTAAGCAATAGAAATAAACCAAATACATATAAAATGACTAACAAGGCACTCGGACACTCACACACACACATTTCTTGGCACAAAGTTTTATCTCATTGCTTTAGCATTGGGCTTAATCATGTTTGCAGAATTGTTTATTTTCTCTGTGATATTAGGTACTATTTTAGTCAGTGTTTTATTATTGTAAAAATCATCAGGAAATGTCCAGCTTTATGACTTTATCTGGTAGCAAACAAAAGGTCAGGTTATAGAGAGATCCTCCTCTATGAATTTATCATAGCATCTTGCAACTTAAGCCACTTAATTTCCCTGTTTATGAGTTTGAGTGAGTCAACATAAAATTTCATTGAATGAAGAGCATGACTTTTGATTTCTTACGGTTCTCTTCTTTGTTTTCCACTTACCAAAATTCATCATTTTCTCCCTAACATTTTCTTTTGTGTTTTCACACATTCAGCGAGACTCAAATTGAATGTCTCCTTGTCTACAATGCCTCTTCCAGTGCACGAGTAGCTCAATATCCTTTTCTCTGTACCCCCGTTAATTTCTCAGAATTATCAATTCTTGCTCTTGTAAACACTTCATTTATTTATAGTTTCTATTAGGTTGTGAACTTTGACAAAGATTGACTGTCATTTGTATTCTCAAAAACTACTGAAGAATTATGTACATTCTGTATATGACTCTCATAGAATTAAATACACGAATCATTACACAAAGTTACAGCAATGGGTCGATGATATAAAAAATAATGTCCTTATTTCAAAGGAAAACAGAGTGAGGACTCGTAAATACAAGGCCAAAATTCTAGACTATCTTTTAGTAGAAATGGAAGGTAGGTCTCCACACCTAATGCTCTTTCAGTGTGCCTCTTAGTAACACTTTCCTGCAGTAATTTTTCTTGTGAATCATGAATATTACATTGAATCTATCCGACATTTATATTCCTGAGGTTTTCAAGAATATAAAAGTTAATAACAGGTTAAAGGTTGATGCACTAATCTCAGAAGATACAAAATGCTAGATATATTGAATAAAAATGACTACTAGAAGTGTTTAATTGTGAGAAGATGTACATGTTTTATGTCATGGTAGGAAGATACTTTTATGTGAAATTTTCCCATAGAGAGAATAAAATAAAATATTGATCACTTTTAGCAATTTATGAAGTAGTAGTTCTTCACTCTCTGACATCCCCAGAGAACAGTACTCAAGTAAATTTTTTAAGAGAGATTTTCTTCTTTGCCTCTCAAATTAATATGCTCAGAAATATTTTTATGAGTGAGAGGAAGCTAGTTATAAAACTCTCAAAAGAAAAATGAGAAAAAAAATTGTTATTTGAAATGACTGAGCAGGAATGTGCACAATTACTTTTCAATAACATATTTTACTTAATTATCTTCACATTTGCTTTGTTCCTGATTTTACATTTTTATTATAGACAATATGGCAATAATCTAATAATTTTAAAATTGTATATTATAAAAATTCAGGATGCTTTCATGCAACTACAACATGCATAGAAGTTTGGGTAGCTTAAATTGAGTATCTAACTTGTGATTGTTTTGAATTAGTGTGCATCTGTTCAATTTTTTTTCTTTGATTATTACAAACTATTCTTTACAATTTGCTAACAAATTATGTTAAAAAGGTATATCTAGTCAAAATGAAAACCATGTGTAGTAGGAGCGGCAGGCTGTGTTCCTGCCGGCCCCAGCTCCCGGCTGCCTGGCTAGATTATGCCCCGAAATAATTACAGGGAAACTGTATTATTTTAAACACTGCTTGTCCCATTAGCTCTAGCCTCTTACTGGCTAATTCTCACATCTTGATTAACCCATCTCTAATATTGTGTGTAGCACCACGAGGTGGTAGCTTACCAGAAAGGTTCTAACCTGTGTCCATCTCTGAGAGGAGAGCTATGGCGACTGCATTCTGTTCTTCTTTTCTTTTCTTTTCTTTTCTTTTTTTTTTTTTGAGACAGGGTTTCTCTGTGGCTTTGGAGCCTGTCCAGGAACTAGCTCTGTAGACCAGGCTGGTCTCTCCAACTCACAGAGATCCGCCTGCCTCTGCCTCCCGAGTGCTGGGATTAAAGGCCTGCGCCACCATCGCCCATCTCCCAGCACTCTGTTCTGTCTACTCTGCCTACCTATGTTCTTTACCTATCAGCCAAGCAGTTTTCTTTATTAATTAACCAATAGACAGATGACCCTCCTCCATCAACTATGGACTTTGATTCAAATGATCATTGTCTAATTGATTTTTTATAATACCAGCTTTATTCATTCAGAATTTATCTTCCAATGTAAAAGTATTAAATAGCATGCAAATTGATTGAAATATTATTAAAAACAGTTATTGAGCAATAAGACACTAATAATCATTCACATTTTGTAGTTATAACAAAATGAATTATAATATTTATCACATTGAAAAAGCTACAATTCCAAAGTAAACCATTTGCAAGAAATTCATTGCAGATATATTTTTCTGCTACAAAAGATGATAATTGAAACAGGATATTTCCTGAAGATGTTTGTATGTTGAACCTCACACTTACTGCTATTTTTACAGTAGGTACATAACATTTTGCTCATAATGTCAAGGTTTCTGTGCTGACTCCAGTGCTTTGTATATGGAGTTGGAAATTAATTGAAAATGAAATCACAATTCTATTTTCACCTAAAAGCCTTTGGCATAACTATCATCAAATGACATATTTTAGAGATCATTTGTTATGTTTTAAAACATCTGAGTGTTCTTGTGTACTTTTGGTACATTTTCTATTGCTATAACAAAATGTATGGGATTAGGCTAGTTATTCAGAAGGACATTTATTTTTACTCATGCTTCTAAAAGTTCATCAAGTTTCTAGATTCTTTTAGCTTCTGGTGAAGGATCCATTGCAGAAATGCAAAGGCCTAACAGGTACTTTCCGAGATTGCACATAGAAGGAGTAACCTTTTTTATCATTGATGAATTGCTGCTTCTTTGGGGCATCATCATTGCTCAACCAATCACTGTTTTTGTAATCAGTGCTATAAGATCTTAACAGCATAGTAGTCATACAGCAAAGAGAAGATGTGTCTTTTGTGTATAAAATATATTTAGTGAGCAACAAAATTTATGTTGGAACATAATACATTCATGTGGCTATAGTTGGAAATGGGTTATTTTGGGGGGTGCGTTCATCTTCTCACATGGAAGGGTTATAAAGGCTCACTGAGCTATTGAACCTTCTTCTATGGATATATCAGAGGTTCTCTCACTTCTAGATGTTACAGAAGAGGTAAAAAAATGATTGCTTATGGAAACACTTCAGTGGTGTGGTTCCCCATAAATCGTGCAACGGACTCTTTAGTGGTACAGCTTATTACAATGCAGCTGTGACTCTTACTGAGGAAGCTACCATAAATTGTTTAGACAACTTCTCGGTGGTACAGCTAGCTAGCTACCTTTCAATTTCTAATGTTCATGTAATTAACCCTCTAAAACTTACTGGCTCACCAATGTGTACTAGGACAAAATCGTTTCTTTGATCTTCTAGTGACATCTGTTTCTCTAGCGTGAATAAGAACCATGGAAAGCCAGCTCTTAATGACATATTTGGTTGTTAACCTAGTTCTGTGAGAGCAAGAACCCACACCGATTAGATGGCATTGGTCAATTCGGGCAGTCTCTGTAACTTTCTTTAATCACCTCCCCCTTAAATCTCAATTCCAAATATAGCCACAAGATGTATTAAGCTCCAACATGATTTTTGTTGTGGACAAAATATATTCACTATATAGCATACTCATCTTCTCTCTGGTATGTGGCATAGAATACTCATGGATTTGAATGAAAAAAGAAATTGGAATTTCAAATAAGTTCATTTACTTTTAGGGAGGAATAGCTCTATATAACACTGAGAGATATTTGTTTAGACTTTCACGCCAAGCCAATTAAAATCTGGCATTTAAAATATTCCATTTCTTATTTTCTTGATTTTCAAGGAATGGTATATAATTGGTGGTGATAGGAATTGTTAGGTTTGAAAATATCACTCTAATTTATTCAAATATGTCAACAAAAGAGAGGTATCCACATTGTTTATTTCTGATTTGTGTGTTATCATATGGATAATGCTGAAATTGACCATATGTATAGTAGCCTATGGGAATAACATAGTTAAGTAAGAATGTATTTTATGAAGGAAAATAAAATTTTCCCCTCAAGAGCTATCTGCTGCTATTTTACATATAAGTATAAAAGCTTTGTTGTGCATCTGTATTTCAATTTAAAGATAGCTATTATTTTAGTATATGAATGCATTTGTTATGAAAAAAAAATCTTTGCAATATTCTAAATATTTGAAGAAATGAATGGAAGTTTACTATTGAAAATTTTATGAGAAGAAATGTGTACACTTTGAGGTATTTTCATAACAATTATTTTGACCTATAACATAAGTAAATAATATCTGAAATATTTAGTTCTTACATATTATATAGATATACTGGTTATTGACTATTAACTAATACCAAACATTGAAGAAAATATTTTAGTAATGAAGATGGAATTTTTTTCTGTCAATTTAACTCAATAGTAATTTCAAGCTTAGAAAAGCAAATAATTCTGTAATGATGGCTTTTATAAACCTGTTTCTTTATAATTTCTCAACCTAATCCCTTGATATAAATCTGTAGAAATTTTCCCTCTGAGTTTTCATTTACAAGCCAAGAACTGCCATTTGCTTTTACAATTCCTTACTTTAAACACAATGAAACATAAGAAATTTTAGCCTTGTAGGATTGGCCCTCCCTTAAGTCATTTATGTTTGTCAAATAATGTTTTCTGAGTTCTTAGTTTGTGTAGAAAATAAAATACAAAGGTAAGTAAGCCATGCTCCTGGTAGTTAAAGAGCCTTTGTAATATGAAGTTTTTTTTTTCTGTATTAGAGGATTTAGTGGTTGTGAATGAATAAATAATCCTTTATTCATAAATGGGAAAGAAAGTACATGGAAAGGCCCAGCGTTATATTTGCTAAATAAATACTACCAAATAGTTTCCTTTAATTCCACTAGCATGACTAGAATATTAAGGGATGAATAATATCCCATTTATTCAATGAGACTGATTTAGTCAATGCTGTTGTATTTGAAAGACTATGGACATGACCACATCAATTAATTTTAGATATACTTTTCCATCAAATACCCAATACCAACATCACTTAATTCAACTTCATTTATGAATGACATTAACACTAAATTTAAAATAAAATTAGTATGTGTTACTTGAAAGTTATTTTGGTTGCAAAATATACCTATAGTTAGTTTTAACTTTTAATTTTGTTTATTTTACAAAATAGATGAAAGAGAAGATGTTCAAAAGAAAACATTCACAAAATGGATAAATGCACAATTTTCTAAGGTAAGAATTTTATGTTATATTTATTTGAAAATGAAATATTTGTTGAACTTTTAATATGTGTTCTGAAAGTAAATATTTCAAATGTTCATATTATTTTTCTTATGTTTCAAATTTTGACTGTTTAAATCTGCATATGTTACACTTTGTTTTGATTCAGTAAAATGCAGGAGAGCATATGATAAAGAGATGTGATTTAATTTACAAATGATATCTGTTTGATTTTTATATCAGCAAGTCATTACAGTAAATTCTGTCAATTATCTTTTCTATTTCAAATATTAAAATGCATGAGGAACCTTATTGTTGATAAAACTTATATTTTGTCTTCTTACTTATTTAACAAAAGCTAAAATAGCTGAATTTTGGATTATTAAGTGTCTGTAACTAGAACATATTTTAAAATTATATAAAATAATAAATTATCACTTTTTCTATAGCCATAAATATATACCCTAATTAATTTATGCCTCAATTTATATCATAATTCATAGTGTAACCCCAGATAATTATACACATAAACACCAAGGAAGATTCTAACCATAAAAAGAAGCATTTTAAGTGCAATTTAAAGGGGTCTATTTAAATGTCAAGAGTAGAAAACTTGAATTTAGATTTAATCATACTAGATTTGAGCAAATAAACCAAATGGTTTTATTTAGTTTTCTTACCTTCCATCATGTATATGTAAGTACATAAATCCCAAGGGTCTATTTAATACACCAAACTCAGAAAATGGGCATATAGAAAGATCTCTGTATGAAAATGTTTTAGGAGTGACAAAACTCTGATAATGGACGCTTTACATTTTATTAAGAAGATATGGAAGATTCTTAAGCGAAAACTTTTAGTAGATTGCATTGCCACTGTTAATAAATATGGCCTACCCTCTCCATGGATCTTTCTCCTCTTGTAAACAGTTTAGTGTTAGAACCGACATAATGTAATAGAAAGTAAAAGACCAAAATTTCTTTTCTTGCTTTTACAAAATGCTTTCAAGTATCATTATGGTATTTAAAAGCAAAACATTGAAAACTTCACTTGATCATGTAGGAAGAGAAGCAAGTTCTTGAGTTTGCACTGATGGTTCTTAAAATGTTCTCACTAAATTAAGAGTTAATTAAATTCCATTACAGAACTTTAGGAAAGAAATATAAATTAGAATATGTGTTTTAAAAGACCAAGTTTTTTAACTAAGTGAAATGCAAATGCAATACTAAACATGGAAGGCAGAGATGTAGAGGGTTATTTGAACTATGGGGGCCTGACTTAAGATGTGTCATAGGAAAAGAATTTTAATATTTGGCCTAGAAACTTTTCTTGTGATATTTTGGGAAAAAAGGTGGCTGCTATTTGCCCTTCTCCAAAAAGTCTGCATGAGGCTAAAGTGAAGAGATTTGTATTAATTCCATTGGTAGAGGAAATCTCAAAACAACCTAGTATTGACTTTGTTGTGTGGTTAGTAGTGATCTATAATGGAAAGATGCAAGCTGAGCAAGGGAAAATACAAAATTTGCAATTTGAGGAGAAAAGGAGCACCAGGAAGTAGAATAGAGCTAAGTCCTGTGTCCAAGGAGATACCATATCAAGAAATAGAATAAAGGTAGTAGTGATCTTAGGGCAAGAACCTACCCAGTTAAACTTCCAACGAGTGGGAAGGAATTAAGATAAGCTTATATCCAGGTATGGTGGTGCACTCTTTCAATCCCAGCACTACAGAGGCAGGAGGCCAGTCTGGTCCATTGATCCTGTTTTAGGATCAATAATCAGACACTTAAGGCAGTGAAGAAGCCATTGAAAACAGAAAGCTGATGAAGATGTAATTAGCAAGCGGTCCATGCTCCATCCCCAAATGTAGCAGGACTTGGCAACTTCAGCCACATTGGTATGGCTTTAGAATCAAAGATACAAGAAAAGGGGTATTGAATCTTCCTCTGTGACTAAGGAAAGCTGATGCAGCCAGAAATGTGTCAGGGTTAACCCTGAGTGGAGGCCCAGAGTCTATTGCATGAAACTGTGAAACTGAAGCTTGGATTGCCTTGGAGAAACCAAGATGTTGGAGTTACCAGAGTCATGAGATACCTGCAGAGGAAAGCTGTTAACAGGGAATATAAACAGCAAAAGACAAAGAAGTGTGTGGCAGTCAACATAGCTGAAAGGAGCTATAGATTTGACGAGCACTTTGACATCAGATATGGGTATGCAGATTTTAGAGTTTGCTCACTTGGTTTTTGGCCTCCTACTTTGATGCATCCAGTACTCCCACAATGTGCTCCCTTCTCTATGTTCTGGATATATATATATATATATATATATATATATATATATATATGATGACACTATATATATACATTTATATATATATATAAATGTATATATATAGTGTCATCATATATTGGAAATATGTGATCTGTTCTTTTTTAATTTTGATTTCATGGAGGATTACAGTTAAGTGATTTCTTGAATCTCAGAAAAAAACTTTGAACTTTTGTCTTTTAAACATTGTAGAGACTGTGATAGACTATGGGGACTTTTGAAGTTGGACTAAATGCGTGATATGGCTACAAGCATATGCGGACCAGGAAGTATAATGTGGTAGTCTAAATAGATATGTCCCCCATAGTCTCATGTGTTTGAGTGCTTGATCCTAAATGCTGATAGAGAAATGGAAATATCATGTGAGTTATTTAAGAAAGCAGTTTTCTAACCTAGAGGAAAACTTTTAACAAATGGATAAAATATGAGTCTATTCAAGAATACATATTTTTCCTGTAATCTCAGTGTTAAATATTAGTATCCTAAATGACCAGATACTATTGCTCATTACTACAGATAATTAGTTCTATGGTAAGTTTTAAAAAATAGAAAAAATAAATAAATAAAAAATTAGCCGATGGATAGTTTGAAAACAAAAAATGGAAAATAATTGTTTCCTGTGTGTTAAATTAAATACAGTCCTGTAAATATACAGCGATACAATGAATAGAGATGCAAAGTTTCATCACTAAGGCATAGAAGTACATTTACGGGATATTAGTAAATTTTAGAGTCATAACAAAGTATATCTTTGTTACTTTGTAAAGCCACAGACAGGCTGTTTTAAAGAAATACATGTGGTCAAAGATATCTTTATCATTTTGGTGTCACTAGAAGCCAGATATGTGTTTGCGGTACATCCCACATATTTTCCACTTCTTCAGTACAATTTTAAACTAAGTCCTATCTCTTTTTCTAAATAGCTCTTATATTAACCTTCGATTCCAAAAATTTCTACTAGAATGTCATTTATCGCATCCATTCTATATAGATAAGCAAACAATATTTATCCTAACAGAAACACAAAGCCATTTCAAGATAAGATTAATTCAAGGTAAATATTCTTCCCGTGTAATTTGTAGATATGTTATAATCCCAAAGAAATGTCTGGTGTTTACCCATGACAAATATAATTTATATTATAAAAAATGTGTTCATTTACCTAGGCTTATAAAAAGAAAGCACAGATTTAATGTCATCACCAAATGCAATTTTTCACAATATATGCTTTTATGCATGTGAGGACAAAAATATGGGAATAAAAAATGTTTATTATTAGGTCAATTGTAAAATATAATGGTTATCTCCCAATGAGTTACATAATAATTTTGGTTTTTCACTGTGTATAATGGCTGTCATGATATGTATGTTTTCGTTACATCTTTCTGTTTGGTTTTTCCAGGTTTAATATGCACCTTTACTTTTCACTAACACAAGCTGGGTGTATATAATTATTTTTGTCTATAAATATTTAACAGCCTGTGGAACGATAACACATTTATATCATAATTGCTGACATGGATGTCTACACTAAAAAGATATGATTCATCTTACCAGGGTAACAATATGGTGAAGTAGCATTCACTGACTTAACACGGTTCCCATGGAGATGCTTCATGATTTACCTTCTAGCCAGTATGGAGGGCATGACACATTAAAAATAATATGAAGATTATGAATATTGGCATGGTTAAGAAGGTTCAGTAGATAAATGAGCTGTTGTCTAAGGGCACGAGCTTAAGCCAATGCAATCAATCCTCAGATCCCACGTGAAGGTAGAAGGTCCCAACTGACTTCACAAATTGACATCCACATTTTTGTGTATCATATATTCCCTCAAAAAACACAACTATTTACTAAAATTTATATTGACAATCTACAACGGGGCTTTCACATGATGTGCTGAGGCAAAATTTTATGCGCAACTGATATTCAAGAGAAATACATACAATTTAAACTTCATTAATATTATATTCTTTATAACTTCACATCTACTAAAAATAAAACATATACGAAAAGAACATTGTAAATAATAAAACAGAAATGGTGCCACTTTCTTATTGCTGGAACAATTTTCTGAATTGAAAGAATTATATTTATGTGATTTATGTACTGACCTCGCCCATGTATTTACTTTATTTTTCCAATGCTATCATCTTGCCCTCGGGAAAACATGACATTTAAATTGTAATCATTATCCTCATAATTTTGTCATGCTCATAAAATAAGCATAAATTTTAGTTCTACATCATACTGTGTAGTGAATTCTACTTATTTGTTTCTTTAACTACAACAGTTAGTATCTCTTCCACTTTTAGTCCCACCCCAAATTGGAAAAGCACTTTGCATTGTTCTCCTTGCTTCCATTTCTAACAGAGCTCAAAACAATACTGTCCTCTTATTTATTCTTCTCACAGGAAATATGCGTAAGTTCAAACGATCGTGTCTACACATCTGATCCACATGCAATATTTTGCTCAGGAACAAAAGGTTTTGCTGTGGTTGAAAACTAAGTCCTTGGTGTCTGTTTTAGACAGACATTTTGCAGGGATGTTTTAACACATACTGTGTCAGAACAGGGTGCTGAAGTTCACACTGGAGGTTCCACACTCTTTGAGTAAGGTCATCAAATCACTCTTTTGTCTGGCTGACCTGACAGCCTTTCTTTCCTTGTTTACATTGGGAAAATTTATAACACTTCCAGAGGCAGGTGCTCCTGATCCCTGAGATGACATTCAAAATATTTCTTGGGCTTTGGAGACTTTCATTTCAAATTTTTAGATGTGAAATTGTCAACCAGTAGGATCTATAGAAACATTCCAGAATGGTAAAAATTGAGAACTTTGAAATACTTTTGATCCCAAACGTTTTGATGAAAGAGATTGAAACTCTCTGAACCTAGATTTTCATAGTTAGCAGTTTTAATTGAGAGTTGCTTAGATGTGTTATCATCTCTTTTGCTGGGTTTTATATATTTTCTTGTCATAAAATAGGTAAAATTGAATAGTTATTTATGTTTTATTATCTTGCTATCCTCTGTGTACCAATCTGTGCCCCATGTATTTATTATATGTTGCCCAAACACTAAGTTTGAATGAGTTCAAAATATATGATCAGTAAATCTACATATAAGTGCTATACAAAATATTTCTTAGGTCCAAAGTGGGCCCCCCAAACAGTAGTGCTGCTGATAATACCGTAAATGATGACGTGAGTGTAATCCAGGAAGGATTGATTGGGTAAACAGAAGCCTAAACTCAGCATTCCTCAGAGTTTCTCAAGGCTGGTTTCTGTTTACCAGAAAAACCAATACCCCCCTTATCTGCTCCCATTACTCAGCTATGTGGGGCAGGGGCATCTAGTTCCTGACTAATCCTAACAGACTGTTTCAGCTCAATGATCCCCATCTTGCTGACAGTCATATAAAATCCACTCACTTTTCCAACAAGCTGCAACGCTCTATTCTTGTAGGCAGACCAACAATTTGATTTCTTCCAGGAAACCCTATTTTCCACCCACAGAGTGGTCCAGTTCAGTGGTTTCACTGCACCCTCATTTACAATACCTAAGTTGGTAGAATTACTAGGGCAGAGTTGTTGTGTCGTGCAATGATTACCTAAGTTATAAACTAGCTTTTCTGCCCCTAGCTTCCTGTTTCTTCCTATTCTTCGTTATTGAGAAAAATCAGATCTTAAGAGAAGATGAAGGATACTAAAATGTGTACCAGGCTTTGGCAATACTTGAATATGGTCCAGTGTTTTAGGGTGAATAGTATTGGTACAGGAAGCAGAAATTCTGAGAATTCAGAACATTTTATTTCTGGATAGCTCCATATAAATGATACTGAGAGTTATATTTTTGTGGTGAACTTTTCCAGTGACCTAATGAGATGAATACTAAAGCAAAGAAAAGTGAACAATTAGGTGGCTTGTTGAACGTTTGTTGCTAGGAAGAACAAACCAAGAACTAGACTCCTGAAATCCATGATACTTCCACATAATCTGTTTTTCTGATATCTTCTCTATTATTGCAACATTGCACTTTTCTTAATGCATTATAAAAATAGTAAGATCAATGAAAACTGAGAACATGGTTAGAAGACATTGAAAACATTTTAAAGAAGATATTGAATGCTTGTAACTACTACTTTGACCCACTTTTCATTATTTAACTATTACCAAGACACAAATATTCTTCATAAGGCTTTTCTGTCGAGTACATGTGTTTGAATTTCAATATATTCAAATTAATATCAATAGAGTGATATCATTTTTCCATGCTAGTGTTTGATGAGAGAAGTAATGTAGTTTTCAGTTAAATAACTCAAGCCAAATATTTTTATGTGAATATTACATCTGATTTCTAATAGTCCCCAACAAGTTATTGTATGTGAGATTATTTTATTAATTAATATGAGTTTTATGATAAATTCAAAATTGGGCTTTTGTGTGTGCAGAGCCCACAACTGCAGTACTTATTGTTATGAACACTTGGAGAATGTGTCCAGATTTTGAATCTAGATATTGTGTTAATGGTTCAGTTCACTGAGAACCATTCCCTTTTGTATGTTCCTAAGTCTCATTTTTTTTTGCAATGCAGATAACAAACCAGAAAGTTAATTCAGTTAATTAAATAAAATAGAATTTTATAGGTCTCACTGTTTTCACTGAAAGTCTAATCTTTCTTAGAAGTATTTTTGTTATCATTTAACTGACTTTTACTGTGATCTCAATACTTTAGTTAATTGTAAAAGGGGCATAAATTTTACTTTCTGTGTTATACGTCCCGAAGTATCTTTTTTTTTCTTTTTTTATTGAGAAAAGGAGAAAAAAAAACAAGTTTCCACCTCCTCCCAGCCTCCCATTTCCCTCCCCCTCCTCCCCCCTTACGCCCCCTCCTCCCACCCTTCTCCCTCTCCTCCCACCCTTCTCCCCCTCCCCCCACTCCTTTCCCCCTCCCTCTCCAGTCCAAAGAGCTGTCAGGGTTTTCTGCCCTGTGGTAAGACCTAGGACCTCCCACCTCCGTCCATATCTAGGAAGGTGAACATCCAAACTGGCTGGGCTCCCACAAAGCCATCACATTACGTAGGATCAAACCCCCGTGCCATTGTCCTTTGCGTCTCATCAGCTCTCATTGTTCGCCATGTTCAGAGAGTCCAGTTTTATCCCATGCTTTTTCAGTCACAGTCCAGCCGGTCTTGGTGAGCTCTCAATAGATCAGCTCCACTGTCTCAGTGGGTGGGTGCATCCCTCGTGGTCCCGACTTCTTTGCTCATGTTCTCCCTCCTTCTGCTCCTCATTGGGACTTTGGGAGCTCAGTCCAGTGCTCCAGTGTGGGTCTCTGTCTCTATCTCCATCCATCACCAGATGAAGGTTCTATGATGATATGCAAGATATTCGTCAGTATTGCTCAAGGATAGGGTCATTTCAGGTTCCCTATTCTCAACTGCCCAAGGAACTTACTGGGGACCTCAGCTTGGGCACCTGGGAGCCCCTCTAGGGTCAGGTCTCTTGACAACCGAAGTATCTTAATAGAGATTTGAAATTGGCAGTTGCTATTTCTGTATAGTATGTAGTGGTATCAGTGGTAAGCCCATTTAACTTGAAAATGTAATTATTGACCAATTAGCAATATTATTGCCAACAAAGTGGGAAAAAAACATACTACTTACAGCTGATGGGTAAATGTATTGTTTATTGTGTTTATTCTTCCTTGGGGCCATATATAGCTTTCTAATTGAGAAACACAAAATTGGACATGGTGAAGATTCCTCAGTGGGTTAAAGCATTTGTTGCCAGGCTGGATGACCTGAATTGAATCACCATATCCCCCACAGTAAAAGAAGATAACTATTGCAAGTTGTCTCTTTCCTCTTACGTTATGTGCCTGTGCAATGTGTGTATTGAAACACATGCACATATAAATAAACATATCCAAACACAATAAATAAACATTTAAATTATAAAAAATAAGACAAGTTCACTTTTGTTATTTATTTTCATTTTGTATAGGATAGTTGGCACCTATGTCTCCAGAAGTATATAGTTGCTAAAATAATCCTTAATTGAGTACCATCTATGTGTGCCTGGCCTAGTATCTTATACTGATAAAGGTATAATAATATAAGATGGGCTTCCTTTAAGAGTTGCCATTAAGCAAGAGATGATTCTAGTTAATAATTAATAATAATTAATTGATAATAACTAATAATAACTGAAGAAATGTTTAAAAGGAGTAGTTTATTTTTAATATAGTAGAAGTACTGTGGGGGTACACATGAATTGCTTCGAGAGGTGGGTGACTTTGGAAATTAAAGTTACACTTGACATTGTGCGTGCAGAAGCAAAAGGAAAAGAAATGAAGGCAGATGGAAGTGTATGTAGAAAGGTATAATGATTAAAACTTTTCAGGTTAGTGGTGATGATGAAAGTTTATATGGCCAACCATTTTATATTATTTTGGGTGAAACAAAATCACAGAAGTTTTAAAGCACTAAGGCCTGATGGATTATTGAGGCATTTTTTGTTTGTTTGTTTGTTTTGTTTTTTGATGCAGCGTTTCATTGTAGCTTTGGAGTCTATCCTGAAACTAGCTCTTATAGTCCAGTCTGGCCTTGAACTCACAGAGTTCTGCCTGTCTCTGCTTCCTGAGTGCTTGGATTAAAGGCCTGTGCCACCACCACCTGCTCAGCACTAAATGAAAAATTTAGTTGGAAGCCTTCAGTTTCCATGTAAGAAATATGTGCATGCATGTACAATAAAGGGGCAAGTGGGATATATATGCTATGTAGATATATTTGATAAAATACACACTTCAGAATAATGCAACGTATGAGTCATTCCAAGAGTATTTTATAGGGTGGATTCCTGGAATTCACAGATAGGATTTCCAATTCCAGTATGGTAGCAAGTCTAGGCATTTGCATTTCTAGCAAATTTCTAGGTGATTCTGATAGAGCATGTCTAAGAACCATGCTTTGAAAACCATAGTCATTAAATCTGAGTTATTTAATCAGCTCTACAGAAGATGTTTAAAGAAATGCCACTGAGAAACTAGTGAGTCCTCAGAGGGAAGGGCCTTTCCTCGTGTTTCTGGTTGGCTGAAAACCCTACACTTGTTTGAGTTTCAGGTTTCTTTTGTTGCTTTCTTTCCATGAGTACATAAAAGATGAGTAGAAAAATTAAAATACTTATGCAAAAGGTGTGGAAAAAAGTTCAACTTATTATCAATATTGATTTAATTTGACTTATTCTGTCACTAAAATTATCTAATCTATAACAATATGATTCTTGTCAACTATTTTTTTTTACTTCGTGGCAGCAGTATCATCTCATTCAGGGACAATCCGTGGTCCTTCCAGTGTACTCTGCTTATTGAGCAGTTTATTATTGGTTTTATTTTTACCTTGTGAAGAGTTCCTTGACTTCCTCGATGCTCTATAAAATTATGATTGAATTTGCCAGAACCACAACCCACGGTTATAAATTCACGCATAGAAATATCTCACAAAGTAGGGAGAGGCCAGTTTTGTGAAGTTTTTGGTAGCCAAATGCAGCCTGTGGTTTGAAGAATGGCTTTGCTTATTCTTGGCCTAATTTAAACTAGATTTCACTACCCAAATTCTGTTTTAGGGAAAAATGACAAAATTGTGACTCATTGATGAAAGGAGACTAGTAGATTCCTTAATTTGAAGTGCTAGTGAGGACATTCCAAGGCTTATTTTTAGCTAGCAGTAATGAGAGTGAGTGAGAATTGTTTTCGTTCCAAAAGAAAAGCAGTTATGTCAATCTATATGATTCATCAAGTGTAGGTTTTCAAAGAGCTGTTTCAAAGTCACTCATACCTTCTATGTCATAAAGTGAGTATTTTAAATATGTATGACACTATTATCTTTCTTAAATAACCATTTATATTTATTCAAAATGTTTTGGTAGGTAAAGTGGCATATACTTTCAGTTCCAACCCTTGGGAGGCAGAGACAGGTGTACCTTTGAGTTTGAGGTCAATCTGGTCTACATAGCAATTTCCAGGTCAGTTGGAGCCAGGTGGTGAGACTCTAGGTAAAAAAGAAGGAAAAGCAACAGAGAAGAAGAAAGCATATTTTAACACAAATATGTGTAAATTATACAACACCATGTAATCTGCTTTGTAACTGCTACATCTCAGGTGTTCTATCTTTTATTGAAAGAAGTTTTCATGCAATATATTTAATCATGTTTTTCCCCTTGCTCCTTTAGTTTTTCCCCAAACACTCAACTTTATGGCTTTTTTCTTTTCTCTCTTTAAAATACATAAAGCAAAAACAAAACTAATATAAACAGAATCACACAGGCAAAAGCCCCACAAAACCATAAAAAATGAAAATCAAAATAAATAAACAAAAGACAAAAAGAGGGGGGCAAACAATACTATTGAGTTCATTTGGTGATGGCCAACTACTTCTTGATTTGGGGTCTGCCCTGCCCTGTCATTTGGTTAAAATACCCTGTAAATCTATATAGAAAAAAAATGATTTCTTTTACTAGTGAGTATTAATTGCAGATAGCTTAATGGTTGGGTTGGAAACTAAGTCCAGTTCCTTCTTTCAATGTTGGGATCTGTTCTTCCTTGAACCTTTACAGGTCTTGTGTGTTGCCACAGTCTCTCTGAATTCATATTTGCTTCAATCCTGCTATGTCTCAAGGGCATTGTTTCCTTGGAGTCAATCACAATCTCTGGCTTTTATACCATATCTGCTTCCTCTTCCACATAGATGCCTTAATCATGATGGGGAGGGTTTTAATAAAGATATCTCATTTTGGACTGAGTCTCTCACTTCATATTTTCCAATTGTGGATGTCCGTGTTTAATTTCCATTTACGGCAAGAAAAACCTTTTCTGATATAAGGGCAAACAGAGATACTGAACTATGAGTAGAGCAGTGTGTCATTAGGGATCGTTTCTTTGCTTTACTGTCCTAGTCACACATTGGGGCGACATCTGTCAGCGTCCAACCTCAATGGGTTCATACATTCCAAGGTAGGGGCTTGTGGAAAAGAAATGTTAGGCAGAATAAACAGAGATACAAAAGAAATACAGAGACATAGGATACTGCTGGACTGCATCTCAGTGAATGCTGAAATCTGCCCATATTTATTTCTTGTGATCTTTAAATATCCCAATCCAAAAAAATGTGAATAAAGCAAAGGACATTTTTTATCACAATACAAGGAACAGACAAAGTGATTGCCATCTTAATACTCAAAACATCAAATACTTGACCTTAGGTCAAGATATCTTTGTTAGTAGTCACACCCTAAGTTACATCTACTCTCTATAACCTTGAAGGAGCAAGAATAAACATTAACTCTCTGACCTTTAGTCAAGGTGAAACAGATCCATTTCTGTGGGCCCCCATAGTTTATCAGTTCTCAACATGTGGGTTATGACCCCTTTGGGTTCGATAGACCCTTTCACAGAGTCACCTAACACCAACAGAAAAGGAGATATTTACATTATGATTCATAACAGTAGCAATATTACAGTTATGAAGTAAGAATGAAAATAATTTTGTGGTTGAGGGTCACCACAGCATACTAAACTATATTAAAACTTTGCAGCATTAGGAATGTGAGAACCATTGCTTTAGCAGAATAATAGTATTAGGTTTTCCTCTATTCCCCTGTCTTCATAAGCTGTCTAGTTCAGGTTCTTGGCCACTTTAGCAGTATTAGATAGAGGCTCCATCTCATGGCTTGAGCCTTAAATTCAATCAGAAAGCAAGGAACTCAGGACCGCAAGGGGTGCACCCACACACTGAGACAATGGGGATGTTCTACTGGGAACTCACCAAGACCAGCTGGCCTGGGTCTGGAAAAGCTTGGGATAAAACCGGACTCTCTGAACATAGTCGACAATGAGGACTACTGAGAACTCAAGAACAATGGCAATGGGTTTCTGATCCTACTGCACGCACTGGCTTTGTGGGAGCCTAGGCAGTTTGGATGCTCAACTTACTAGACCTGGATGGAGGTGGGGGTTCCTTGGACTTCCCACAGGACAGGGAACCCTGATTGCTTTTCGGGCTGAGGAGGGGGGGGACTTAATTGGGGGAGGGGGAGGGAAATGGGAGGCGGTGGTGGGGAAGAGACAAAAATCTTTAATAAATAAATAAATTAAAAAAAAGAAAAAAAAACGAATGTTTAACAAATTCAAATGTAAAAATTAAAAAAAGAAAGTGCTTAATTACTCCTATAACATTTGTAAAACTATTTCACCAGTATATGTTCTAGACATATCAGTGACAGGAGATCTTGATGATTAACTTTCTCTGCCTCTTCCTGTAGCTTTCAGGGTACCTCCAGTGTCATGAGCATTGGCTGGTAGTGGTTAAGCTTTTAAGTTATTTTCATAGTAGGCTCAGTCTAGTTCTGAGGACCTTGGAGTCTGGGAAGATGATTCAAATTTTAGTTAAACAACAAAAGACAGAAAGTTCAAAAGGTCATTTATGTAAAACCTACAATACTATATAGCCCAAAAGCCTAAGGTATCAGAACAAGTTGTCCCAGCTCTTGGGGAAGACAGGCAAATTAGTCTGCTGTGTGTGTTCTCACTTGGTTCGCAGGTGATTGCATTAGACTGACCCACATAAAGGGAGGATTGTTCCCAACTTAATTCATTCAGACTCAAATACTTTTCATTGTTGGAAAGTCTGTGACTCTAAGTATTTGTTTCTTAATATCATCAATCTGGCATCTAAAATTAAGTACCACAAGGTCTGTGATCCATTTTGAATTATGCTTTGTAAAAATTGAAAAAAACTACACCTGGATAATTTTTCTTTTTGAATAAGGATATCCAGTTGTTCAAGCACAATATTTTTTTGCTTAAGTCTGATGCTGTCGTCCTTTTGTCAAAGATCAGCTAACTGTTCATATAGGTCTGTTTTTTTTTGCTTCCTATTCTGTAACGTTGATCTATCTGTCTGTTGTTTACCAATATCACAGTGCTTTGATTATTTCATGGTAATACTTTAAGTCAACTCCTGTAAGCCTCCCAGCTTTGTTTTCTTTCATTATTATGTGTGCTATTCTGAGTCTCTTACCCTCTCTCTCTATAAACTTGAAAACCATGAATAATATATTAGCCTTTTGACTGGGGCTGTGCTTATTCATTAATTTGAAGATAACATGTTGAAAATATTGAGTCTACATTTCCATGGAAATGGAACAAGGGCCATTTATTTTATTCTTTGTTTTCTTTTACTGTAATCTTCTAATTGCCTCAATCATATCTAATTTATTTCATTTGTATCTATAGTAGCTCATACTGATATCTTTAAATTCCGATTTCACTTGTTTACTGTTGACATGTACGAAAGTGACTTACATGATTATACATATTAGCTCATATTGTAAAGCTTCTACTGTTTTCATGAGGTGTTTTATTGTTAGTCATTTCAAATTTTCTATGGTTATAATCATGTCATCAGTGAATAAAACGTATTAACTGCTTTAACATTAACATATGTGTTCTCTTTTTTCCTATTGTGTTAAGGTTTAAAAGTCTTAGTGAAAGACAACATTGTTACCTTCTTCCAAATATTGATATTGTCAGTAGGTATGCTGGTTAGTTTGTGTCAACTTGCAACAAACTGGAATCACCTAGGAAGGGGGAACCTCCACTGATGAATTGCCTCCATTGTATTTTCTGTGGGCATACCTAGGGGAATTTTTCTTAAAAAATGATTGATGTTGGAGGATGCTGTCCACTGTGGACAGTACCACACTGGAAGTGTATGAGAAAGCAGGCTGACCAAGCTACTGGTATCAAGCCACTAAGTAACATTCCTCCACAGACTCTATTTCAGATATTGCCTTCTGGTTACTATCTTAGGTCCTTACCTGACTTCCCTCATTTATGGACTATGACATGTAAGGTGAAATAAATTATTTCCCTTCCAAGATACTTTTGGTCAGTGTTTTACCATAGCAATAGAAAAGTAAGCTAGAACAGTATGCTTCTCTTGTCTCACCATTTAATATGACATTGAGTCAAGAATATGTATTAAATAATTACGTACTCATCATCTTGTTTGGAATTCTGCAGTCACTCTTCTTTGCTTTTTGTAGATTTTTCAATAATTGATGGCATTTATTGCTGTTTTATTTTACAAGTGAATGGCAATTTGTTCATTCAGTTGCTAGTTAATAAAACATTGAGCTGTTTTCAAGTTAGAGCTGTTACAAATTTAGCAGAAGTGAAAATTTGCAGTCAAATTTTAGAGTGAACTTGTTCTCTAATTTTTTTTCCTTTATTTATTTTTATTCATTAGCCTTAGTTGACAGTCTCTTACATGTATATATAACATGCTGATTATTCTCTGCTCTTCCCTTCTTTATCTTCCCCCCTCTTTTTATCTCTCTTTTATTCCTATATGTACCTTCCCTAGATTTATGTCATTTTCTTTGCTGACTCACTGAGGTTAGCCAGGCCATGCTCACATTTTAATTCCACCAGCAATTCTGCATAACTCTTGCATTGGATATATTATCTAAATTTCATCTTTCTTGTGTATTTTTGTGTTATTTTCAGGAACTACTTTCATGTTGTGTGTTATTCCCCAAATCATCTAGTAGTCATAGACTTTTGGTTACTTTCAACTGTGAAGTATTAATTTTTGACACAATGAATCAACGTTTCATGTTTAAAAAAAACACCATAATAAAAAAGAAGCCCTGACCACTTTAATTTAGCATAGTATAATTTGTATTACATTTAAGATTAAAAATAGGTTCAATGTCCTTTATTTATTTATGGCTAGAAACCAATTATAAGTGAGTACATCCCATGTTCCTCTTTTTGGGTCTGGCTTACCTCACTCAGGATAGTGTTTTCTATTTCCATCCGTTTGCATGCAAAATTCAAGAAGTCATTGTTTTTTTTTTACTGCTGAGTAGTACTCTAATATATATATATATATATATATATATATATATATATATATATATATTATACTTTCTTCATCCATTCTTCCATTGAAGGGCAACTAGGTTGTTTCCAGGTTCTGGCTATTACAAACAATGCTGCTTTGAACATAGTTGAGCATATACTTTTGTTGTATGATAGGGCTGTACCCACACACTGAGACAATGGGGATGTTCTATCGGTAACTCACCAAGGCCAGCTGGCCTGGGTCTGAAAAAGCCTGGGATAAAACCAGACTCGCTGAACGTAGCGGACAATGAGGACTACTGAGAACTCAAGAACAATGGCACTGGGTTTTTGATCCTATTGCACGCACTATCTTTGTGGGAGCCTAGGCAGTTTGGATGCTCAACTTACTAGACCTGGATGGAGGTGGGGGTTCCTTGGACTTCCCACAGGACAGGGAACCCTGATTGCTCTTTGGGCTGATGAGGGAAGGGGACTTGATTGGGGGAGGGGGAGGGAAATGGGAGGCGGTGGCGGGGAAGAGACAGAAATCTTTAATAAATAAATAAACAAAAAAAGATTAAAAATAATCTCGTTTTTGAATGAAGGCACAGATAATATTTTTATACTATAAATAAAAAAGCAAATTAATCCTCTAGTTGTGTTTGCTTTTATATACCATTGTTCTAGATATACTAGAAATAGCAACCTGATAAAGTACAGTAATACTGCAGAAGATAATTGCAGAGAGAAGTAGCAGTATTCCAATCACCATGTATGATATTTTTACCGTAGACAAAAAGAAATCCTAACATTAAAAATATATACATTAGTAGAAATTAATATCAGTGAGATGCCTCAGTAAATTAGTAGAATACAAAATTTCTATATTCTATGCATACAAAATAAAGAACATTTTTGCATATAACTTATAGGGAACATGAAGTAATTAGCTAAGTATAGTAACACTCACAGAACAACAAAAGCAAGAAACAAGCTTAACTAGGATTTTTCTTTTCTACCTGTGTGTATGTGTGTAGCATATCATCTCTGCGAATAAGCATTTGTATGTGTTTGCACATTAGCGCACACAAGTATCTGCACACATGAATTTTGATTTCCAGAGATCAATATTAGGTTTTTAAATCAGTCTTTAGTTTCTTGAGACAGAGTCTTTCACTGAATTCAAAGCCCATGGCTTCAGCTACATTGGCTGGCCAATAAACTTTAGCTATTTGTCACCTCTGACTCCCTCCCTGCTGCCCAATATCACTAGAGTTACAGACACATGCCACCATTCTCAGCTTTTACATGGGAAACCCTGTCTTAAAAAAACAAAAAAGAGCACCAAAAGATACAGGAAATATGCTACTTGTTTTAAAAGAGCATGGCATCGTACTATATAGTCAGATAGTATTAAATGGCGAAAGATCTAAGAAAAGAGTGTGAAATATTTTCATGAACCTCATTTAGGAAAAGAGATATAATAAAAAGAATAGTATATAAGTTTAAAACCATGTACCTGTTAGTTGCCAAATCTTTAAAGAAAACTCTTCAAACCTTGTACCTATTAGTTGCCAAGTCCATAAAGAAAACTCTTCTTCTCTGGACTGTAATCAAGTATGAATAGCTCCTCAGCCTGGGTTGGAGCAGTGTGCCCCATTCCCATACTGGGAGTTTGCTTTCAGCCTTTGCAGGTCTGTGTGTGCTGACACAACATCCACCGTGGGGTCATAAGTACAAGTGCCTCTCTGTGTCTGGAAAACAGGTCCATTGTATTAATCCACTACTTCTGGCTCTTAAACCCATCTGACCCTCTTTCTTGATGATCCCTAATCTGTGAATGGAGGGGATGTTACATGGAAGTCCCATTTAAGATCGAACACTCTGCAGCCTCTTATATTCTGCACCTGATGCCGTTATCAACCTCAGTTTGTATAACTATTTACTCAAGACAAAATGGAGGCTTAAACTTTGTTAAAATACCTAAGTTTTCAGCACGGGACTAGATAAAGTAGACAGTGTAATCCTTGTAATACTTGAGAGGCTAAACTGAAACCCGAAATCCTAAGTTCAAGGCTGGCCCGGATACACAAAGTGATTAAGGGGAGCTGGAACTACATACTCAAGACCCCATCTTAAACAAAATAGATCAAACACAGAAATCAGCACATATTTTCCCCAAATCTGGAAATAATGGACATTATTGGACAAGAACACAAGCAATGAGAAACAACAGAAGCTATTCGTTCACACTATTCATAATTTGGGGGGAAGAATTTCATATTTTCACTTATGGGATAACAATTCAATAAACATATTTGGTCAAGGAAAAGAAAATAAATTTCTCTCTGTTCTTTTTTATTGTTTTTATTGACCTATATACAATTTTCCACTCCCTTTACTTCTTCCCAGCTCCTCTTCTGCCCAGATCCCCATGCTCCCAGTTTACTCAGCAGATCTTGTCTTTTTCTACTTCCCATGTAGATTAGTTAAATCCATGTATGTCTCTCTTAGGGTTCTCTTTGTTGTGAATTGTAGGCTTGCTTTCTTTTGCTTTATGTCCAAAAGCCACTTATGAGTGAGTGCATATTTTATTTGTCTGTCACGGTCTGGGATACCTCACTCAGTATGGTCTTTTCTAGATCAATCCATTTGCCTGAAAATTTCAAGATGTCATTATTTTTTCGCTCTGTAATACTCCATCATGTAAATGTACTACATTTTTTTTATCCATTCTTTGGAGGATGGGCATTGGCATCATTATTTGTAATACCCAGATCATGGAAACAACATAAATGCTTCTCTTTGGTCTTAATTCTTACCTGGCAACCTTATAACCGAAGCTGGGATGACAAGTGCAAAACAGAACAAAAGCTCATTAATATTACTAGAACTGTGCAAAATTCAAAGAGGTACATTAGAGCTACAACTTAAATACTATCTTCTATGGAAAACCATGTTTTCCATGAATGAAACAGTATATGGAGCTTGACTCTATAATGGTGGCAAATAGAAGGAAACCTGAGAGAGTACGGTGGATGGGAGCTAGATGGTTCAGTTTATTAAGTACACTATTCTTGTGTCATCTCCAGGCACAAAAGGAGTGAGCATTTTTCTCTGGTAACCAGACTGTCCTTTCCTGTAGAAAGGAAGAACACCTTGTAAACTTATGTCTAGCATCTAGACAAATAAGAGAATGGCTCCTTCTGAATTGCTTTTGGCTCAAACCAACCTTTGCCTTGGTGGCATATTTTAGAATGACATATTCCAGTATTCTATCGTTAGATGACAACCTGATAATTTATTTTATTAATTTGTTATTTATGATTGTTTGAAAAATTGGTTTTGATGCTTTGGAAAACAACCTTAAGTTTTTCTAAATTAATAAAATGTTGATTTAGTTATATTGATTAGAAAAGCATGGTTCACTGTTGTTTCTTTCTGTTAGGAATCTGTCAAATATTTGTCATTGATCTTTGAACAGATTTCCTCATTATTTTATCCGAGAATTTCTCCTGAAAGCTTTTTAAAACTCATTTTGGAACATCATGTAAAATGTGAATTTATGCTCCTTGTCATTATTTAATCTTTGAAATGATACTTTATCATTGCTGAAATCAGTGTGGGTACATTGAACAAGTTTTGAGAGCCACTCTGTAGGACTGAATCATTAACTGGTAATTTTACAGTGGATCAAGTACTATATTTTCATTACTTTGAAAAAAATAATGACCTTGCAATTGACTCTTGCATTTAACATTTTTATCTTAGCTTTCCTACTATTAAATGCAACTGTTTGCATTGACCACATAAGTCAGAAAAATCAGTGGGTGAGAGTTTAAACTAATTCAGTTTAATTCCAACAATGATAGCCGTAACTGGCAATTTACCAAATCAAAGGCCAGAGTTGCAGTCAAAACTCTGTTGGTTTGTAGCAATTGGCCTTCAAATTTAGAGTATTATTTTGGGCTTGCTATAGCGCTCATAAGAACTCATTAATATGGTGTTGGTAAAAAAAAATCAGTTCTCAGTGATTTAGGAAGTCAAAACAGCTGTGTAAAAACCAGTACTGTCATTCTACCTACTGTACAATTTTCTATGAATAGTTATTTTATCATTTACTGATTAGAGCATTTGAGTAACAGTTTTCTTCAATGGGAAAAAATATTCTCGTCTTGTATGATCACACAGAACTCCTTAGTTCTCAATGGCCACATACCCATCTTATTTCTATTGAAAATAACTACATATCTTAGAAGCAGATCAACACTGAATTGTCTGTGGCATTTCTAGAATACAACTTTCCATATTAGAAAAATGAACAATTAGGGATTGCTGCTCTGTGATGATGAAGTTGCAGAAACCAGACCGATGACTTAGGCAATGAACATTTGCTAGTAAAGCTGACTGGACAGAATGGTATACTATGTGGTGAACCAAGGCCCCCAATAGCACCAGGATGATTGAAGAGGAGTTGAAGAGGTGGAAAACATAGAGAAGCAAAGGGATGATATGGTGGGACAAGGAGGTGAACAGAATTAGGGTGGATGATGTGAGATTCCCAAACAATAAAGAATTATGATAAGTAGAAAAGTGTTAGCTTCATGAAAATAGTCCTATTAAGGAAAAAAATCATCATGCAACTAGGCATTTTGATAATGCTGACATGCTCACTTTCTCAAAACACAGATCTTCATATAGAATTTAATCTAAACACAAAGACAGTTTATTAAATCATTGAACCTAAAATCTAAAGTAGCTCAAAGACTGAAAGTACAAATGAATACTAATAACTAGCATTTATTAATGTCAGGCATTATCATAACAGATTTGCATGGATTATTTAATTCATTATTTTAATTTAGTTACTTTTAGTTGACAAGTAATAATTGTGTGTATTTATGAAGTGCACTGTGATATTTTGATCTGTTTTACATTGTGTGATGATTAAATAAAGCTAATTAGTGTATTTATCACCAATATATCTTTCTTTTGTGATAAGAACTTAGACACTCTAGTAGGAAAGAAAGTTAGGAATCATTTTGGAAATTGAGCTGGTTTCTCAAAATTAAAAATACAATTATCATATCATCCAGTAATTAATTGCTCTAGAGGATGTCTCTTTACTGTCTCTCTGTCTTGTCTCTATCTATGTATTCATATATCTCTATATCTTTCTATGTATCCCTCTATGTATGTACATAAGTATGTATCAATATATCTCTCTATGTATACATGTATATACATACATATGTACATATATCTCATCTGTGTATTAATGTGTGTATGTATCATCCATGAATCTATATGTCCAGCTATCATCTATCTATCTATCTATCTATCTATCTATCTATCTATCCATCCATCTATCTAACTAATTATCTAACCACCCACCCAAATTAAAATGTCGAGCAGATATAATAACTTTCATTTAATTCCTAAAGAAACATTTTGACCTAGACATTATATTGTCATTTTCTGAATAAGAGGAAATAATAGGCAAATAACTCTTTCAAAGATTAAACCAGAACAGATTCTAAATTCTTTCAATGGTTATAAGGGACCAAGATACACATTAATATATAATCTATTGTTTCATTAAGCTAGGAAATTTTACTTGTTTTTTCTATATTATTGATGATGTTCAAGTTATATTATGGGCTACCCAATGCATTAAAGAAAATCATGGAGGCAATAACATCCACCTGACCTTTCCTATTTATCTCCCATGAAGCACTTTATAAGATATTTTGACCTTAATGATAATATGCACTTTATCTTCAGAAATGACTAGGCTGAAACAACACTACAAAATATTTTAAAATCATTTAAATTATATATGCAGACATATTCACAAGCAAATCTGGGTCACCAACCATTTCCATGTACGTGAGAGACATATAACAGTATTTATTATATTTATCATAGTTTTGAAGGCATCAGGTTGTCTTGTTTCCAACTGTTTGGACTTTTAAACTGATAGCTAAATCCATTGTCATTACTGCTGTTTGTATTATAGATCCTCAAGGCAATAAGTTTCTATTAGAGCAGTATATTAAATAACTTGAAAAATATTTCTACCAATCAAATCGTTCTAAAGCTTTTGATTGTTTCTTTCTCATTATTAGATTGACATAAGTTGTTTTAATGGCAAATAAACCATGCTGAGTTTCAAAAGGATGCCAAATGAGACCATATTCTGGTTATAATTTGTAATAAAGTTCCAAAGAAGAAAACAAATAATACCACTAACAACAGGCAATTCCAAGCTGTTTAATAGCACAGGAAAACTAAGGGTGAAGGTATTTTTGTAGTTTATCTTTGAAAAAACAATTCTGATCTTGCATAAGTATCTAATTATTTGGATATAGTGGATATCTTGTCCAAATTATATTTTCAAATTATACTAATAGATGCCAGGGTTCCTATTATTCACTGAAATGACCATATTTGTGTTACTTTGAGATTGAAGAAAGTTTGATTTGGAATTTTAGTCAGCAATAAGTGGCCATTTCTATGTACAGAAGTATGTACTCAATAGTTGTTAGCCTAGACATTGTGGCTACAGAACATTTTAAGATCACATAAAATTGTAATGTCATTCTATTTCATCAATACTGTGAATTGGACTTTAGAAACATTTGGGTTTTGATCAACACAAACTTAAGATGTTCTTAAAGCTCAGGTCATGTTATGAAGAAACACAGTTCATTTTTATACACAGTGAAAATACTTGCTTTATTTCCTAAGCAAAAGCCAAGAATCTAAAATGAATTATTTAATGAAGCTTGTGTCATACAAACATCTTTAAAGAAAAACAGACTAGGTAAGCCACAATTTCTAAACAAGAAGAAAATGGGAGTATGCGCATTACATTTGTACTGTTTGTCAATTTCATAGATAAATTAAATGAATAATGCATTTTAACAAATGGATAATTACATCAGGCTTCACAAATCCCCTCAAATTGATTAATGAAATACAAAATGCTGTGATCTTCATTGGTTTTTTTTTCATACAGTATATTCTGATTGTTTTTCCCCTATCCCAATTGTTCCTATCTCTTTCCCACGTTCCCACCCACCCAACTTCATACCTTCTTTCTATTTTAGAAAACAAAAAAGGCAAACACAATAGCAAATAAACCAGAATAAATAACAACAACCAAAACAGAGAAAGTGGGAGCTGGAGAGATGGCTTAGAGGTTAAAAACACTGGCTGCTCCGAGTTCAATTCTCATCAACGATGGCTCACAAAGATCCGTAATGAGATCTGGTGCCCTCTTCCTGCCTGCAGGCAGACAGCAGGCAGACATCCAGATAGAAATCTGTATACATAATAAGTAAACAAATTTTAAAAAACAGAAAAAGCTCAAAAAACCACACATGAAAATAAAAAAAAAATGGAACCAAAATACACTAACAAAGACTAGTAAGATAAAAATGCTCAAACAAAATGATAAAAAAAAAGTTTACAAAAATACCAGTGAGTTCTTTCTGGGCTGACCATCTACTGCTGGACATAGGACTTGCCCTTAAGTGTGGTTAATGTACCCAGTGAAACTCCACTGGAGAAATTAATTTTTTTTCTTTTGCAGGCAGATGCATGTTGTTTTAAGCAATCCATTCTGAAATGTCTAGATCATTCTAGCCTAGCAAATAGGATCAAGATGGGTAGTTTCTGTTACTTTTACTGCATTGGCTTGTAGAACAAAGACATAAATTTTCTCCTTTTTATTTACTATATGAAGCTTTTAGTCACACTTTCAAACTGCATGTAGCTCTAGCTAAAAGCCTTCTCTGTAGGTATTCCTGAATACCCAGGGTTAGAGCCATAGGCTAGGAGCTCCTGTGCAGATGTCTAAGTGATATGATGTGTTTATAGGTAATGGCTGCAGTGATGAATTATGTCTTATGTAATGAATGCTTTGGATGATCACTTTCTAAAATTAATGTTATTTATAACGCTAGCAAATTGCAGTTCTGAAACTGAATAAATGCACCTTAACATTCACCCCAGATGTGGTGGTTCAACAAAGTTCAAGGCCTGTCTGAGAAATATAAAACCCTCTCTCAGACAGGCAGTGGTGGCACATGCCTTTAATCCCAGCACTTGGAAGGCAGAGAAGTGAATCTCTGTGAGTTCGAGGCCAGCTCTGGTCTATAAGAGAAACTTTGTCTTGAAAAAAAAAAAGACCTTTTTAAGAACTTTTCTGAAAACAACAAAAGCAGCCACAGAATTACACAGCATTTGCTCAGTTACATTCATTATTTTAGATCAGTATTTTCAGCTACTCCCCTCCTTTTTTGAAAAGAAAAAAAGAGTTATTGGAAACAATTGAGTCAGTCCTAAATAAATCTAGAATATGATTTTATCAATGGCTGATGAATTACACTTCAGTGTGTTGATAAGGATATCTGTCTTCTAAGGAGCTATGCATTTTCCTTTCACTAATTGCACTAGAGGAAAGTCTTTTTCCGAAGAGAGTAATGGTTTATAAGAAGACATTTTTAATTCCCCCAAGTGTTGAAAGGAAAAAGAAATACCTCAAACTCTTAACAAGAAAGAAGATACTTTCAAACAATTTAGTATATGTTCAGAAATAATAGCTAAATTGGTGATTTTTTTGTTTTGTTTTTTTTTGTTTGTTTGTTTGTTTTTATTTGGAATCTTAGTGATTCCATGCTTGGCAATGGGCTCTTCAATCAAGGAGTTAAATCTCTGGGCGCAGTATCATTGCACATATCCAATTACTGTAAAAACAAATGTGTACATACACACATATTAATTGATGACAGATGTTCTTATTTTCACACAGAATTATGAAATCTTCAGGCTATGAAAAATAATAGCTAAAAATTAGACAACCATTAATAATAGAATTAATTAGATTCTGGTCCTATAGTTAAGAAAATGAAGTGAGAGTTGGAATACCACCCGAAGTTTTGTCATTGTCCAAGTAGCAAAATTCATCTAATTAATACTAATAAGCTGAATAGAATACTAACTAGATGCTATTTATATGCTACTTTACACATATGAGCCAAAAAAGAAGAAAGGATATGGCCTTTCAGAACTGTATTAAAAAATTCAGTGTCATTACCCATAATACATGATTTAAAAGATACTTGTACCATCTGAAAATATTGACCTTCATCATAAATACATAACATTTTCTCTAAACTGAATATATTCTATAACAGGACTTTGGAAGAGGAATGGCTTTGTTTTCATACGTTTTCTGTGAAAAACAAATCAGTTTATTAACTACAGAAATTAGACTTCTGTTCTTTTGCCACAGTAATTGTGATCTTTTCTGGTCCATGTTGAGACTCTGCATATCTCCTTAGGGCATCTGTGCTATCAAGATGAAAGTAGATCATTTTCCTGCATTTACTTTGATGTTAATCAGAGTGGTCATTCATGTTGCTTCATGATTCTCAGAGAGAACTTTCAAAATGAAATTGGTGGCTGGTTCCCAGCCCAAATCAGAATAGTAGTGTCAGATGAGAGGTATTTTTTAGTGTTTTGTCACATTTCATTTTGATTTTTACTTCTTTGTCTATTTGACATATGTTCTTAACTGGAATACTATAAAATTTTTATCACAGCAAGTTTGAAATGACCACATTACTCATGAGCTTGAGAGTCAGAAGTGAGATTTTAGCTTCTCTCAAAGCTGTGAAAATGGAACTTTATAGTACTCTACCCTGGTATATGTTGTTTTATGAGGCACATTGTATTCCACTTTACTCTTTTTTTCATTCCCATTCATTATTTTCATCCTGCATTATAGAATTTGTATTATAGATTTTCTAGTATATAATACTTTGATTTAAGCTCTAATTTTGTGATAGCTTCTGCAATTTTTCCAACTGATAATGTCTAATTTTTAATTACCATATTTTTCTGTATGGTATTATTTTTCAAACTGTACATGCTTGTATGTATCAATATACTTGCATACACTAGCATGTGTGTGGATGACAAAACCCCCAAGTATCAGTCCTCACATTCTGCTTTGTTTTAATCAGGGCCTCTTCTTTGTCATTTTGTACACTAGGCTTGCTAGTCTCCAGGCTTCGAGGAAGCATCCTGTGTCTTCCATCCTTCTCATAATACAAGTACTGGGATTTTAGACTTGAGCTACGGCATCTGGCTTTATCTAGATGCTTGAAATGTGAACTCAGATCCTCACACTTATATGGAAGATACTTTAGTGACAAGGACATGCTACAAGCCCCTTTTCTAAGTTTCAAATTGACTATTTAAAAACATTGTTTATTATAGTAAACTGTTGCATTTCATTGCAAAAGAGACAATATTGGATTTCAGAACAAGCCGAAACTATTGCTTGATTGAAATATGAAAAAGAAACATTTGGTACTTCTTTAAAAAGTGATTAAAACATTTTTTTTTAAATTTATTTATTTATTAAAGATTTCTGTCTCTTCCCAGCCACCGCCTCCCATTTCCCTCCCCCTCCCCTAAATAAGTCCCCCCCCCCGTCAGCCCGAAAAGCAATCAGGGTTCCCTGTCCTGTGGGAAGTCCAAGGAACCCCCCACCTCCATCCAGGTCTAGTAAGTTGAGCATCCAAACTGCCTAGGCTCCCACAAAGCCAGTATGTGCAGTAGGATCAGAAACCCAGTGCCATTGTTCTTGAGTTGTCAGTAGTCCTCATTGTCCGTTATGTTCAGAGAGTCCGGTTTTATCCCAGGCTTTTCCAGACCCAGGCCAGCTGGTCTTGGTGAGTTCCCAGTAGAACATCCCCATTGTCTCAGTGTGTGGGTGCACCCCTCATGGTCCTGAGTTCCTTGCTCGTGCTCTCTCTCCTTCTGCTCCTGATTTGGACCTTGAGAATTCAGTCCTGTGCTCCAATGTGGGTCTCTGTCTCTGTCTCCTTTCATCGCTTGCTGAAGGTTAATATTCAGGAGGATGCCTATATGTTTTACTTTGGGTTCTCCTTATTTAGCTTCTCTAGGATCACTAATTATAGGCTCAATGTCCTTGGTTTATGGCTAGAAACCAAATATGAGTGAGTACATCCCATGTTCCTCTTTTTGTGTCTGGCTTACCTCACCCAGGATAGTGTTTTCTATTTCCATCCATTTGTATGCAAAATTCAAGAAGTCCTTGTTTCTTACTGCTGAGTAATACTCTAATATGTATATATTCCATACTTTCTTCATCCATTCTTCCATTGAAGGGCATCTAGAGAGGCCTTATCATACAACAAAAGTATATGCTCTACTATGTTCATAGCAGCATTGTTTGTCATAGCCAGAACCTGGAAACAACCTAGAGGTCCTTCAGTGATTAAAACTTTTAACATATCCATAGTCATGGTGGACACTTTATATAGCACATACATATTAGTTGAGCTTGAGTCTTTCTTTTTTTTATTAATTTATTTATTTATTAAAGATTTCTGTCTCTTCCCGGCCACCGCCTCCCATTTCCCTCCCCCTCCTCCAATTAAGTCCCCTCTCCAGCCCAAAAAGCAATCAGAGTTCCCTGTCCTGTGGGAAGTCCAAGGAACCCCCACCTCCATCCAGGTCTAGTAAGTTGAGCATCCAAACTGCCTAGGCTCCCACAAAGCCAGTGCGTGCAGTAGGATCAAAAACCCATTGCCATTGTTCTTGAGTTGTCAGTAGTCCTCATTGTCCGCTATGTTCAGAGAGTCCGGTTTTATCACAGGCTTTTCCAGACCCAGGCCAGCTGGTCTTGGTGAGTTCCCAGTAGAACATCCCCATTGTCTCAGTGTGTGGGTGCACCCCTCGAGGTCCTGAGTTCCTTGCTCGTGCTCTCTCTCCTTCTGCTCCTGATTTGGACCTTGAGAATTCAGTCCTGTGCTCCAATGTGGGTCTCTGTCTCTGTCTACTTACATCGCTTGCTGAAGGTTAATATTCAGGAGGATGCCTATATGTTTTTCTTTGGATTCTCCTTATTAGCTTCTCAAGGATCACTAATTATAGGCTCAATGTCCTTGGTTTATGGCTAGAAACCAAATATGAGTGAGTACATCCCATGTTCCTATTTTTGGGTCTGGCTTACCTCACTCAGGATAGTGTTTTCTATTTCCATCCATTAGCATGCAAAATTCAAGAAGTCCTTGTTTTTTATTGCTGAGTAGTACTCTAATATGGATATATTCCATACTTTCTTCATCCATTCATCCATTGAAGCACATCTAGGTTATTTCCAGGTTTCTGGCTATCACAAACAATGCTGCTATGAACATCGTAGAGCATATACTTTTGTTGTATGATAAGGCCTCTCTTGGGTATATTCCCAAGAGTGGTACTGCTGGGTCCAGGGATAAGTTGATCCCGAATTTCCTGAGAAACCGCCATACTGCTTTCCAAAGTGGTTGCACAAGTTTGCATTCCCACCAGCAATGGATGAGTGTACCCCTTTCTCCACCACCTCTCCAACAAAGGCTATCATTGGTGTTTTTTTTTTATTTTAGCCATTCTGACAGGTGTAAGATGGTATCTTAAAGTTGTCTTGATTTGCATTTCCCTGATCGCTAAGGTAGTTGAGCATGACCTTATGTGTCTTTTGGCCATTTGAAGTTCTTCTATTGAGAATTCTCTGTTCAACTCAATGCCCCATTTTATAATTGGGATGGTTAGCCTTCTAAGGTCTAGTTTCTTGAGATCTTTATATATTTTGGAGATCAGACCTTTGTCAGTTGCGGGGTTGGTGAAGATCTTCTCCCAGTTAGTGGGTTGCCTTTGTGTCTTAGCGACAGTGTCCTTTGTTTTACAGAAGCTTCTCAGTCTCAGGAGGTCCCATTTATTCAATGAGGTCCTTAATGTCTGTGCTGCTGGGGTTATACGTAAGAAGTGGTCTCCTGTGCCCATGTGCTTTGCCATGTTATTCAAGCCAGCTTCAGTACAGAAAGAAGAATACAAACTAAAAAGTGATTCTAGAATTAGTTTATATAATTGCATCATATTCCCCTTCTCCCCCGCCAAGTTTTCACATATACCTCTCATTGCTCTCTGTAAAGTTCATGGCTTCTTTTTTCATTAATTGTTGTTACATACGGTTGTGTGTGTGCGTGTGTGTGTGTGTGTGCATTAAACAATGACACGCTTTAAAAATCTCTTATTTTAGTCAAAAGACTGACATCTCAGTGATTAAAGTCAAAGACATATCTACATGGCTGGCTTTCACTGAAAACATTTTAGTTCCTTTTGTAATACTTTTTTTTTGTTTTTTTTTTCTTTTTTTTTTTTCGAGACAGGGTTTCTCTGTGGTTTTGGAGCCTGTCCTCTAACTAGCTCTTGTAGACCAGGCTGGCCTCGAACTCACAGAGATCCGCCTGCCTCTGCCTCCTGAGTGCTAGGATTAAAGGCCTGTGCCACCACAGCCCGGCTCCTTTTGTAATACTTTAAAGATGTAAATAATTAGGGTTAGGGTTAGAGTTAGAAAAAAAAATAAAGATGTAAATAAGCAAAACTTAAAATTACTTCTGAAGTACTCAAGCAATTTTATTCATCCATGATTTTAGGGTCAAAAATATAGCCTCTTCAAAAATACGGGAAAAAATTACTGAATATGATGGAGAAAAAAAATCCTATTTTTTAGAATGTGGCAGGGAAATGACAATGAAGATATTACTGTGGGTTAACATGGAATAAAATCAACTCAATAAGACCAAACATGCATAGGTGCATAGGTGTGGAAAAGAGTCACCAAAAACTGTAACTCTCTTAACAGAGTTCTGAATCTGCCTTTGTTTTGTCTGGCTGCTAAGCCCGGTATGTGAGCCATCTGGCTCCTAGTTGAGGTTAATGTTTGCACACTCACACATCAATCAGAACTAGTGCAGGGTCTATTAGGAAGCACCAGCCAGTTAACTGACATGCCAGGACTACAAAATAAGCAAGCAAGAATGCCAAGTGGGAATCTCGCAGATTTGGCAATGATAAGGGCATGGGGTATCTTCTCATTCATCTGACTATGCAATTGATGTCATGGTTCAGGTATAGAAGACCTGTAGATATCAGGTCCCATAAGGCTTTAATTATATCATTTATTTTGCTTGCATAATTCAAATGGAGCAAAAAACAAAACATAAAATGATTTTAAGCCTTAGTTCTCATGCCTTTTGGACATAGAAGGGTTGTTGGCCTGAACTTGTCACACATTCTTGACTAGTAGAAAATATCAGAATCGGCTTAGCCTATCTTGATCCAAGATCTGTTTGACAGTATTAGGTTTTCACAGCAATAGTAGCCATTTCAGAAAGAACTACTTAATAATTTCACATACACAGAGACTTGCGATAAAATATATTCCAATTCCCTATGACTTTTCACATGTGTTTGTTTACCTTAAAAATTTATAGGGTAAAGTGATCTTTAAAATGAATTGTACACCCTCTCTTAGTACACTGAAATGAAATAGAAGACATGGATATATTTCTCTTTGGAAGTCCTAGCATTCAGTTATGTAAACTAATGGATACTACCATTGTTCAGACTGGGCAGTGAATCTAAACCTTCTTCATGCTTCGCTTGTTGTGTACTATGGAACCATTCACCTAAACCTCTTACTATTTTTCTTGAAAATTGTTTGCATTCACCTATTACAAATCACACAGTATTTGTTTCAATGCTGAAACTAGGGGAAATTAAGTGAATATTGAAACAACACCTAGAGGATTCTTTATTGTTTTCTTCCCCCAAGAACTTGAGTTACTTTGATGATGCTTGCTTGACTGAGAAGCTATGCCATTACATGTTCATCATCTTAAACATTGATGTGACTGTAATGTGTTGTGCATAAACAAGATTCCTTGCCAGGGAGCAGAACTACTGTTCACCTAGAAAGTTCTTTAAAGTGACAATGAGAGGTTTCCTCTTTGAAAATTATTTCTTGCTCTCAAAGCTCCAAAATTATCAAATATTGAAAGTGGTATTTTATATTTCAAACCTATTCACCAAATTAAATTTCTAAATACTTGCTCTAATTAAACAAATGTCTAATAAAGATCTGTGGATAAGCCTTAAAGTAATTTGATTTAGCTATCTTGGTGTAATCCTAGAAATATTAATGGTATAATAATAATTTTAAGTAAATACTTAAATAATTCAGCTTCAATATTGCTGAATATTTGAAAATATTTATTATATCACATGCTATGATTTTACCTGTTTACCTTAAACTAGTACTAGCTGGCTCCGTTGTTCAGAGAGAAAAAATTAAGGCATAAAAGGGACAATCACAACTTACAAATTTATAGGAATTAACTATTTATATTGCAGTGTCTATTTGTGCATGCATATGTTTTTTATAGTTATGTGAATGTACAGGTATATGTGTGGACACCAGAGCAGGCTGCCAGTCATGTTCTTCTACTGTTCTCAACATTATTGACTTGAGACAAGGTCTCTTACTGAACTGAAACTTTCTTTTATCTGCTAGAATGAGTGTCCAGGGAGCTCCTATGATTTCACCTGCCATTAGTGGCTTTTTACTCAGGTGCTGCGGATTCAAAATGAGATGTATGTGCTTAGACATTCTTGCCACACAGCCATCAACCCAGCCAAACTACAGCTTTTAATAATAAATAAATAAAAACTTGCTCTATGCTGGAGGAACGGCACAGGTTCCTGGTATACATTGCTTTTCTTTTTTTTTTTCTCTGGGAGGGAGGTTGTTTTGGTTTTTCAAGACAGGGTTTCTCTGTGTAATCTTGGCTATCCTGGAACATACTCTGTGAACCAGGCTAGCTTTGAACTCACAGAGTTCAACCTGCCTCTGCCTGCTGAGTGCTGGAATTGAAGCTGTGTGCCACCACTACCCAGAACAATTTTACATACAATAGTACGGTATGTTTTTTTTTTTCTTTTGGTTTTTTGAGACAGGGTTTCTCTGTGGCTTTGGAGCCTGTCCTGGAACTAGCTCTGTAGACCAGGCTGGTCTCGAACTCACAGAGATCCGCCTGCCTCTGCCTCCCGAGTGCTGGGATTAAAGGCGTGCGCCACCATCGCCCGGCAATAGTACAGTATTAATATATGTTTCCAAGAACAACAATATTAAAAACAAATCGATGGTGCCTTTTGTATACAAGACAATTCTGTTGTCAAATGCAGGAAGCATTTGACCTTTATACGATTCAACAAACAACCCATGAAGAGACAGAAATCTTTAATAAATAAATTAATTAATTAAAAAAACAATCAACCCAAAGGGGGTATTTCTCTGCTTTGGGATCTACCTCTTTGGCAAGTCCCACCCCAATGGTATTGGCAGCTCCACAGTTGCAGCCACCTCTGGTTTTGCCACAGTAACTCCCTAGAGCTCATCTCCATGGACTGCCTTATTATTCTAAAAAATTGTTTTCCTCAACTCTAACAAAGATAGTTTAATAGGAATTGAGAATTTCCTTGATATTTGTTTTAGAAACGTCAACAACTGGTAAAGGTTTCTCATGGTAAACAGATATTTATTAAGCATGTATGTTTTCTTAACAAGTAAATCTATGTATCATGGTAGATATTAAGGAATGCCACCATTTATGGCAGTTCTTCATTGTAGCAATTATAGTATTTTTAATCACTTCTATTTTGAGATGAAAAATAGGCCAAAATTCAGAATGTATTGTATATAATTAGGTATGTGTAATGTCTAAAATATTAAAAAACCACATGGTTTTAAGCAAGAAGCATAATAGAGTTTAAGGGATTCATTTTATAAGGTCATAAAATGATTAAAAATTAACCATTTATATTTGTATGTAGCTGTGCATAGGCACACTCACATCAGAGCGCAAAATGTATATATCCAGATGCTTGTATACCAAAATGCTATCTCCTTAAAGGATGTAGAGCTTAGTATTTCCTTATCATTGTAAGCTAGAAATCACTAAAGCATAAAAATGAAATGAAGCAGACTTCCTTCATTCACTTATCACCACTTTTCAGAATTAGTTGCCCTATGGGCACCTTTTTAATTATATTGCACATCTTTCCATTAGATATTGGGAGGTTGAAAATTAAGTGACAAATCTAATGTTTTCTGCAGAAGACCTGAAGCTATGCTTTTTAAATAGCTAGTAAAAGAAAAAGAATGCTATTTCCTTATCCATGGAATTAATTATACTAGTACACTACATAAATTCTATGGGAAATAGTGACATAAATGCTACTTTAAAGGTTTATAGTGTTAAGCAATCATTTATATTAAGAGGGAATTCAAACTGCTGCCTCCTTTGCTCCTACAAACTGTAATGAAATTAGATTCATGTTCTTTGCAAAATAATAATATTTATGAAAGTGCTTAGTTTATGCCTGGGCCTGTATTTAGGGCTATACAAATTACATAAAATTGCCGCCGCCTTAATTTGAAGGAGCTATTATCTCTTCTCTTTAAATACATAGGAAGACTAAAGCACAGAGATTAAATAGCTTTCCAGTACTTATTCATTTGTGCCTTTAGTGATCAATAGACTCAACTTATCTCGCTTATCCTCTTCATATAAGAGTGTTTTAGCATTTTGAAGCCAGCATGCTATTGGACTGTTTGTACCAAATATTATCCTGAGTCAACTTATATAACAATTTGGAATTTTTACTAGTTGTTTGTAAAGGAATATATCCAGTTTCAAAGAAAAATAAGAATCCCAGAACTATAAATAGAAAGGACACTTTCAAGGTTATCTCACTTTTGTAAAATAAGGTCCATTCGAATAAGACAGAAAATGGCTCTTAAATTCATATCATTTGACATGCTTTTTCCTCTAAGAATGTTGGTGACAATTGAGCTTTCTCTGAATAAACACACAAATGCAGGATCCTCAGTTATCTAATGAATAAAATAAATAAATGCAACCATCTGATTGAATTGAAACAAAAAGAGCGAATCAAAATTATATTGATTAACAACTAAATTACTTACTGAAATAATTTTAAACGTACACACAGTTAAAAGAAACAATATAGCGATGTCGATGTGTTCTTATCCTATTTTTCCCAGTGGTAATAATTTATACAAGTCTAGTACAATATCACAACCAGAATAGACAATGGTGTAGCGCTCAGAGTATTTTCAGGTTAGTACGGTTTTATTGAAAGTGTAGGTTTGTGGATTATAAGACGAAACTTAGGCCCATCTTGACAGGTAATTCACCTGCCTATTATTGCGTTTATAATTCCTATCATTATCTACTCATTGTTATCTGTTATCTAGATTGTTGTCAATTCATTGTGACTTAGCAAAAAAAAAGACCTTGATGAATTTGTCTCCTATTAGTCCTTGATTGGACATATCGGATCCAGGTCACTTTCTTCTATTGGGTAAAGAGAAATAAATGTTCTAAACTCTGTACAACAAACGTCTGTTATCAGGTATATACTGCCATACAGAGGAGTCTTTCATCGTTATTGTTTGCTGCTGGTGTGTATTGTTAAGTTAATAAAGATGAAGTAGGCATTGTCTAACCTAGCTTATCATGATGAGAAATTTCCAAATTGAGTTATCATGAGGAAAGTATTTTTGAAATATTTATTTGTAAAACTTACCATTTTTACATTTCAATCCTTCGAATTTCTTAGAAGTTTGATAGCAGTTATAATAAAACTATTATTTATGAAAGTGTTCTATCATTAACTTGGTAGGTCTCTCTAGGCCTCTCTTCTGCAGCAACAGGGGTAGCATGATACTAAATTGCATTTGATGCTATAATGTTATGGGGGAAACCAAGTATTATATGTACGTATCTGTGAGAAATCAAACACGTCTCATTAGAGAGGTAACATAGTTATAAAATCAGCTGTTATTACTAATAGTTGATACTTAGTGACAAATATTTTCAAATAATATGCACAGTTTGGCTTTCCATAAAAAACATGACTTTTACCTACCGTGAATATTTTCATTTAAATAATAATCTGTAGGTAGATTTCTATGTATTAGATTTTTAAAAATGTAAATCCTCTTTAATTGCTTTCATCAACCTGAGTTTCTGATTGTGCTCTAATACCAATGAAATCTGTTAAAGAAATAGCTAGAACATTGCTTCAATTATTAACTCACTTTGTGCCTATTTTATATTTTTTAAGATTTATTTAGTATTATTTCACATGCATAGGTATTTTGCCTACATGTATGTCTTGTGCCATGTGTTTATAGTGCTTATGGATGTCAGAAAACGGTGCCAGTTTCTTCGAAGCTAAATTACAGATGGTTGTAAGCCACTACATAGGTACTTGGAATGCCAACATGGTTTCTCTGGAAGAGTATCCTGTGGTCTTAAGCACTGACACATGTCTCTAGTACCTCTTTGCATATTTTACTTTAAATTGAAAGGAAAACATCTATTCAAGAAGTTTTCTTTTTACAATAACATTTATTTGTATGCACATAAACATTATTTTCAACTGATAAGGCTTAGAGTCATTGGTACTTTAGTATATGTTGCTGTAGTTTTAAAGATCTTTTAGTAAATACAATCAGTTAAAGGAAACATCTAGTTATAATAATAAAATAGTGAATGGTAATTGTATTCATAAACTATATCTTAAAATGTTATGCAAATAACCCCTGAAATTTTGTCTTGGTCTCTTATCAGTGAAGAGAGGATTAGTATGAATGAGGTCATTGTCCATAGAGATTTCTAAAATAATTTTTATTAGCTAGCAAAGCAAAGAATTAGGATTTCTGAGTGCCTAAATGTTATTTTGCAGTAAAAAATCACAATAGGTAAAATGGCTATGCCTAATAATTCCCATAATATGAAAATTTTCTCAAAATCTTTCAGATAATTATGTCAACCTTGGTTAGCTATAGCTATAGAAAAAAGCAAAAGGCAATAATAACACATTTTCCTATAGTTCTTTACTTTTGATATGGACTGTCACTCAAGCCCATGCTGGCCTTAATACACAGTTATCTTTCTTCCTCAGTCACCTGGGTGCTGGCATTACAAATATGAAGCCCTCACCTGGTTTATAGGAAGCAAAAAAAAATAGACAGCACAAGGGAAACAATAGAAAAGAGACTTCCTGATGAAATGGCTGAATGTTTGCTTAGCAAACTCTTTTGGACATTGAGAATAAGATAAAAAAAGTTCAAGTTCCAGATAATTAAATTTTGGTATCCTCATCACCTGGGGATGCCTATAGCCATTGTCCAGGAAGTCTCTTTTGTAATGTAGTCTAATATATCATATTCTTTCCAACCTTGTTTCCCCTCGGTTATCCATGTATTATCAAACCATTGCATGAAAATACATAGTCCTCCCTGGAGCTCCAATCTCAAGTTTAGTTTCCTAGATCATATAAAATTATTATCAAACTTTTTTTATGTTTTCCTCTTCTTAACCTCTTATATAAGTCAGTAGGTATAGCCATTTAGAACTGGCATAGAAAGGGTTCATTGCCACTTTCTGCCCTTGTTCTTGAGACTGGGCTGGTTAGAACTAAAAATCTCCCCATGGAAGCTGTTTTGGTAGACAAGAAGCTGAGAGTGCGGGTGAAAACTGAAAATATTGCACTAGAACAAGGTATTTGATAAGATTATAAATTGTTGATATTTTACATTCTTGGATAAAACTTCTATTTGTCTATCATATTGTATCTTTTTCATAGTTATAGCCCTCTGTATTTATTTTCATTATTTTGTATAGAAACTTTCCACAACTTTTACTTGTTTATAATTTTTCATATCTGTCTATTGGTTTAATGTGTATATAAAAATCTTAATATGACTAATGGCGCTCATTATAACTTTCTTATTCTTTAACAATCCGACTTCTATATTCCAGTGATTCTTATCTTTTTTTAACAAAAAGTAATGATCCACTGTCTTTTAAGTAAGGGCTTACTGTTTCAAGAAATGAACATTCTCCAAATAAGAGACTGACTCTCTTACTATGTATCCTCAGAGCATCTTGTACTTCCATTTACAGCTAGTACCATGGATCAATACTATTTGTTGGTAAAAGGAGGGAAACATCTATAAAGTTTATTCTTATCATTGTCTCTATGACTGTTTATTTTTCTATTTTCATTAACAGTCCGGTCATATCTATATATTTCCCTATAAACACCCTAGTCTTCTGCTTGTTCTTGTCCTCGTGTGTCAGGACAATGATAACTATATTCTTTTAAGAACATTTTTACCTTCAGTAGTTTTCATGGAATTTTGGACAAAAGGAAAAATTGGTTTAAGTGCCAAGAGGGTTACCACAAACAAACATATATATATATATATATATGTATTTGACTAGACAAACAAGCTTCGATTACTTAGTATTAGAATTGCTTCAATAATATCAGGGGGATATGTTGAGTGGATTAGTTTCAGGACTCTGGTAAATTCGCCTTTGTTTCTCTGTAAAGTGACTCTAATTCAGGAAATTAAGCTTCCTCCTGTTGACTCAAACCATAATTCTCACCTCAGAGGGCATAAGAGAGAGTTTCTAATGCCATATTTGAATGAACATGATCCAGGAACAGAGATTTAGAGTACTCCAAGATGCATGTTCTGCTATAAAAGCAGTTTCATGGTGTTTTTCTGATAATGGAACAACAGATGTCATAAATAAAGGTGTTTTTCAAATACTCGGTGGAAACTTTAAGTTGGCAGTTGCAATGAAGTGGAAAGTTTACTGCTACATATCTCAGATGCTATCTGATGGCTCTTTGCCTTTTGGCCTGTGGAAGCTGGTTTTGTTCAGTTAATACAGTCTAAAAGGTTTATATCTACTAGTCACAATATATTAGGTTTGAGCCAAATGTGGGGAAACAATGACTATTTAGAGGGCTAATGATAAGCCAGAATTATTATAATTAGGACTTTCCGTATTGCAACCTCTGTACACCACTGAGGTTCTAATCAGGCAACAAGCCTTTGTAGACACCGATTCCTTACAGGAACTCTTGTTTATAGTATCTGTATCCCTGCTCTGAATGCGTAGATCATTTCCTCATTTTTGCAAATCCAGCTCTACTTGAAATGGGATAAAACTGTCATTTTTAATTTTAAATAGGATGGAAAATAGCTCCTGATATAAGACTTGGTAACCCCCCCCATATACACTTGTACAAAATTGCAAAATGATTCTCCAAGACAATATAAATTACAAAATCTTTGTTAGCTCACTGACTTTAGTCTAATCCAGAATTTTTGTATAGAAGAAATATTTTTCAAAGTGTATTCTACCAGTAATCTCAATATCAAACTGGAAGACTTCTCCCTGAGACTGTTCAAAATACTGGTTCAGTCTTGCTGCAGTTAAAATAAGCAAAATTCTTTGTGGGTCATGTATTTGTGAAAAGTACTTGGGTGGTAACAGATGGACATTTAAAAGCAAGCGAAATGATAAAACTGCCTCTGACACCTTGTAAAACAAATTGTACAAAAAGCATGCCAGTTGTGGGAGAGAACATAAGCTTCTTATTCACTCAGAATTTCCTGAGATAAAGGGAGAAATGGACTTGGAACAAAATTTAATATGAATCTGAAAAGATAAGGCATTTGTCTACAAGGAAGTTTCTAAACAAGGAAGGTACAGAGAAAATAGAGTATGAATCCCTGCCTACCCTTGGCACAGACCACAGATTCGACAGGGTCTGTACTGGCCCCAAAGTTTTTCAAAGATAATTGTGCTCTTGCAGCATCTCTCTGTATAAATGCACTCTTCCTGCCCTATAGCAGCCTGCCTGGTCTGGGAACACCATAGGAATTGACCCTTTGAAGATATTTCTTTTAAAGAGGTTTGTTCTGTTTATACAAGTTTTTCTGAGTAAAGGTCGGCTTTAAGTGGTAATTGTTTTGTCAATGTTTCCATACTATGGAACAAAGTGTGTTCTACTTTTACTGTACATGTGGATAATGTTTTCATGCAGAGTTTTTCTGTGTTCCTTATAGGTATTAGGATGCCTTTAGTTTGGGATATTTGATATTTTATTTGCAAAACACAGGTTGACAAAGTAGCTATTTGTTTATTGCTGCAATAACTGTAAAGAACTAGTCAGCTGTTACTCAGCTTGACATTTTGATTTTTTTTTATCACACCTTACACATATATACATTATATTAGTCATCTAAACAATTCTTTTAGAGCTGGGCAGTGGTGGCACACGCCTTTAATCCCAGCAGTTAGAAGGCAGAAGCAGGCAGAACCAGGATGGTGTTCGAGGCCATCCTGGTCTGCAAGAGCTAGTTTCCCAGACAGGCTCCAAAGCTACAGAGAAACCCTGTCTTAAAAATAAATAAATAAATAAATAAATAAACCGAAAAGATCCGTCTCAGGCTTTTATTTATTTTCAGAATACAAAGCCCTATAAGTATATCTGTGCACATTAAGGTACAATAACCAAACCAAGGGGTACAGGAAATGGGAAGGGCTATACGGAGAAAAGGGAAGGGTCAAGTGATGTAATAAAATGTATCTTGAAAGTTTTAAAATAAAAATATCATATAAATAAACTTGACAGAAAAAAGTAGAGTGATATTTTTGGAAGTTATCATGATTCCATTTGTAATTTTTAAAATTTGATTTTACAGATCAGTTGTTGATACTTTTGGATGACTATTTCATTGTTGGGTTTATTAGGTATTAGAGAGTATCCATTATAGTAGCAACCACCACTATATGTATCCAGGAAGAAATTTCCAGAAAAAGTCATGTTTTAAGATCCAGATAAGCATGTTTGCTACCAATTTGATTCCTCATTGTGCTAAATGTGACTTTGGGCCCATTGTTTATATTTTAAAGGCATTAAGGAAGGTGCCTGAAAACCATGTCATATTGAGTTAATGTTTAGAGTACTTATCTTTCCTGTGTTCCATTTATCTCTTTTTATTCGGATAAATATTCATTATCATATTTATCATTAAGTCATTAGTATATGACAACCTTCGCCAGAAGCTTATGTTAAATTCAGAATTGCTATCTTAAGAGGCAAGAAAAAGTAAAGGATGTTTGTCTTCTGTGAACCACATATTTTTGACCCACAAATGCTTACTTAACACATTCACATGACTGTAAACAAGGAGGAAAACAAATGCTTACCATCTGCACATGAAAACCTGTCCAATCATGGGAAATTGGAAATAATACATTTCAAAGATTCAATTGAAGAAATACTACAGAGGATTTGGAAGCAGGGTTAATACAACATCCAAAATAAAATAACAAAATAAAGCTAGCCCAAAATTCTTCCAAAATGCCTGAGCACAACAAAACAAAGTGGAAAAGTTCTTCTGAAGACTCTTAGGTGTATGTGCCATGCTTTGAAAGAAAATGGTTCTCAAAGGCTTACAGGGAGTAACACTATTAGATGTAGACTCATTGGAGTTGGTGTGACTTTGTTGGAGGAAGTGTGTCATAGGGGATGGGCTTTAAGGTCTCAGATGCTCACAGTCTTTTCCTATTTCCTTTGGATCTGGATATAGAACTCTAAGTTATCTCTCCAGCACTATGTATGCCTGTGTGTCATCATGCTTCCCACCATGATGACAGTGGACTAAATTTCTGAACTGTAAGCCAGTTCCAGTTAAATGCTTTCTTTTATAACAGTTGCCATGGCCATGGTGTCTCTTCACAGCAATAAAAATCCTAAGTAAGATGGGGGAGTTACATGTTGATTCAGAAGCAGAATATCATGAGGGGGGTAACAGTGGAAATATAATTTAATATATAATAAATAGAGTAAAAATGGAATTATTATTCATCTACCATAAGAGCCATCTTTCATAATTTAGTGTTTCCATCGTCCCAAAAGAAACGTTACAAATTACAGTCCTATTCTTGTTTTTCTCCTTCTATCCACTGCCGTCTACTAATCTTTCTTTTTCTATGAATATATCTGTTTTGAACATTACACAAAGTAGTCTGGTTAACTAAACTAGCCTTTAGTTTCTATTTACTTGGTTTATATAAAATGGTTTTAAGGTTCATGTATGTTGTAAACTCATCACTGCTGATTAAAATTTCATTGTACATGCATACACACCCCACACACTTTTATATGTCCTTTAGATCATGATTATTTATTCATTTCATATTTTGTTTCTAAGAGATTCTTCATGTGTGGGAAAGAGCCATTGCTATGTTTATACCATAAATAAAATATAATTGTCATTCTATTAGTGCACATGTCTTCTTTTCTGGAATAAGATTATATTTTCTCATTAAATAACTAATACTTGACAGCATAAGATGATTTTTATGATGTTCATGGATGCTGAAAGTCCATATAGTACATAACAGAAATGACTTGTCTGCTATGATCTGAGGTATCTAGAACTCTATGCCTAAAGTTTTGAAAACAGCTAGATAAAATTCTAAAAAACTACATATAGCTGTTTTGTCATTTGACATTCTCATTTCATAGGGTCTTGGAGTAACTACACTTCTTATACGATACTTCCTGATTGTGAGCAAAAGGTATTGTAGCAAAAAGAAAAAGTTGCCTGTTGTTTTATGATCCAGCCATAGAAAGTGCAGAGTATCACTTCTGTGATCTTGACTTCACTGAAAGCTTTTAAACTCATAGTGTAGACAAAACAAAAAGCTTCCATTTTTAAGTGTCAAAGAGTTTTGAGACTGATTTCAAAACCATCATAATACAAAGGTTTATTTTGTTATGGGTGTAAACTTGCATCTTGAAATTTATTAGTAATGATTAACAGAAGTGCTTCCTGGTTATGGATATTTCTTCTTAACTTTGGTTGTTGCTAACTGTTGATTAAAAGACATTGTAATAACTGTCATTTTAACAAGTGAGAATTTATATGTAGCAAACCATAGTCCTTATCCCCAGAAAAGAACATTCTGCTTCTCATTCTTTTGTTGTCATATTTCTATAGATAACTGTCACAACAGTTGCTTTAACTACTAAGCAAGGATTTATATATTTTTTCACTAAATCTTACTTTTCCTTCCCTGAGCCTCTAAATATATAAGCCAAATGAAATTCCTTTAACATATCCCAAGACTTCATTGATTGTTGATAAATTAAATATTTTTGATAAGTAATTTTGTCCAATCAAATTGATATTATATTTCATTAACTGTTTACATAAATATATACAAATACACACGTACATACACACACGCTAATGCACACAAATATGCACACAGAAAAACACATGATTCCTAAAGTATTATTTAAAAAAATCCAGAATATAACAAATGAGAATGAAAGTTTAACAGTGCATCAAAATACTGTGAGAATGGGAAAATAAGGTTTATTGGGCTGAAAAAAGAAATCATGAACAGCTTGTTGAAGAACGTAATTCACATAATGTATATTCACAATTTATGCTTACTGAATTTAGTAGTTAGCATAGAATTTCAAAATTATTATTTTCATATAATTTTAATTTTTTCATTCACCACCCACCCATATATACACTCTTTTTTTTCTCTCTCATTAGAAAACAAACAGGAAACTAAAACAAAACAAATGAGAGAAGGACAAAACAAACAAACAGGAAAAAGAGCCAAAAAATAAAGCACAATGAAAAGATACAGGTACATGGACACACACTTTTGCACACAGCAATCTCATAAAAACAAAAAAAAATGAATATATATATATATATATATATATGCAAAAGATCAGTGAGGTAAAACAAAGAACAAAAACAAAGAAGAAGAATTGCAAACAAAGCATTATGAGAGAAAAAATACACTCCAAAAATGCCATTGAATACATTTTGTGTTGACATCTACTGCTGGGATTGGGTCCTGTCTCTAAGGGGGGTTTGTATCCCCGGTAAGATTCCTTCAGATAAAATAAACACTTCCTCCGGTGGTAGGTCAACTGGCAAGAGCTCCTGGATGAGGGATGGGGTTTGGATCCACTTCCAGTCTCAGTGCTGCCATCCCATCCAATATGGACCTGTGCGTGCCCTGTGCCTACTGACATGCATTAGTCCTGCGGTGTCCAGTAAACCTTGTTTCCTTGGTGTTCTCCATCCACTCTAGATTTTACAATCTCTCCACATTCACCTCTTCTGGGTTCTCTGACCCCAGGCAGGAGGAATTTGATGGAAATATTCCATTTAATACTGAGTGTTTTTTGGCTATTTGAACTTCTTCTGTTGAGAATTCTCTGTTCAGCTCAGTGCCCCATTTTATAATTGGGTTGATTAGCATTTTACGGTCTAGTTTCTTGAGATCTTTATATATTTTGGAGATCAGACCTTTGTCAGTTGCGGAGTTGGTGAAGATCTTCTCCCAGTCATTGGGTTGCCTTTGTGTCTTAGCGACAGTGTCCTTTGCTTTACAGAAGCTTCTCAGTCTCAGGAGGTCCCATTTCTTCAATGAGGTTCTTAATGTCTGTGCTGCTGGGGTTATATGTAGGAAGTGGTCTCCTGTGCCCATGTATTGTAGAGTACTTCCCACTTTCTCTTCTATCAGGTTCAGTGTGTTTGGACTGATATTGAGGTCTTTAATCCATTTGGACTTGAGTTTTGTGCATGGTGATAGATATGGATCTATTTTCATTCTTCTACAGGTTGACATCCAGTTTTGCCAGCAAATTTGCTGAAGATGCTCTCTTTTTCCCATTGTATACTTTTAGCTCCTTTATCGAAAATCAGCTGTTCATAGGTTTGTGGGTTAATGTCAGGGTCTTCTATTCGATTCCATTGGTCGACTTCTCTGTTTTTATGCCGATACCAAGCTGTTTTCAATACTGTAGCTCTGTGGGAGAGTTTGAAGTCAGGGATGGTAATGGTTCCAGACGATCCTTCGTTGTATAAGATTGTTTTGGCTATCCTGGGTTTTTTGTTTTTCCATATAAAGTTGATTATTGTCTTCTCCAGATCTGTGAAGAATTTTAATGGGATTTTGATGGGGATTGCATTGAATCTATAGATTGCTTTTGGTAGAATTGCCATTTTTACTATGTTGATCCTCCCAATCCAGGAGCAAGGGAGATCCTTCCATTTTCTGGTGTCCTCTTCAATTTCTTTCTTCAAAGACTTAATGTTCTTGTCAAATAGATCTTTCACATCCTTGGTCAGAGTTACCCCAAGATATTTTATGCTATTTGTGACTATCGTGAAAGGTGATGCTTCTCTAATTTCCCTCTCTGTTTCCTTATCCTTAGTGTATACGAAGGCCACTGATTTTTTGGAGTTGATCTTGTATCCTGCCACATTACTAAAGGTGTTTATCAGCTGTAGGAGTTCTTTGGTAGAGTTTTTGGGGTCGCTTATGCATACTACCATATCATCTGCAAATAACGAGAGCTTAACTTCTTCTTTTCCGATACGAATCCCCTTGATCCCCTTATGTTGACTTATTGCTAAGGTCATGCTCAACTTCCTTAGCGATCAGGGAAATGCAAATCAAGACAACTTTGAGATACCATCTTACACCTGTCAGAATGGCTAAAATAAAAAACACCAATGATAACCTTTGTTGGAGAGGTTGTGGAGAAAGGGGTACACTCATCCATTGCTGGTGGGAATGCAAACTTGTGCAACCACTTTGGAAAGCAGTGTGGCGGTTTCTCAGGAAATTCGGGATCAACTTACACCTGGACCCAGCAATACCACTCTTGGGAATATAACCAAGAGAGGCCTTTTCATACAACAAAAGTATATGCTCTACTATGTTCATAGCAGCATTGTTTGTAATAGCCAGAACTTGGAAACAACTTAGATGCCCTTCAACGGAAAAAATGTATGAAGAAAGTATGGAATATATACATATTAGAGTACTACTCAGCAGTAAAAAACAAGGGCTTCTTGAATTTTGCATGCAAATGGATGGAAATAGAAAACACTATCCTGAGTGAGGTAAGCCAGACCCAAAAAGACGAGCATGGGATGTACTCAATCATATTTGGTTTCTAGCCATAAACCAAGGACATTGAGCCTATTATTAGTGATCCTAGAGAAGCTAAATAAGGAGAACCCAAAGAAAAACATATAGGCATCCTCCTGAATATTAACCTTCATCAGGCGATGAAAGGAGACAGAGGCCCACATTGGAGCACCGGACATAAATCTCAAGGTCCAAATCAGGAGCAGAAGGAAAGAGAGCACGAGCATGGAACTCAGGACCTCGAGGGGTGCACCCACACACTGAGACAATGGGGATGTTCTATTGGGAACTCACCAAGGCCTGCTGGCCTGGGTCTGAAAAAGCCTGGGATAAAACCAGACTCTCTGAACATAGCGGACAATGAGGACTACTGAGAACTCAAGAACAATGGCAATGGGTTTTTGATCCTACTGCACTTACTGGTTTTGTAGGAGCCTAGGCAGTTTGGATGCTCAACTTACTAGACCTGGATGGAGGTGGGGGTTCCTTGGACTTCCCACAGGGCAGGGAACCCTGATTGCTCTTCGGGCTGAGGAGGGAGGGGGACTTGATTGGGGGAGGGGGAGTTAAATGTGAGGCGGTGGCGGGGAAGAGACAGAAATCTTTAATAAATAAATAAATTAATTAAAAAAATACTGAGTGTTCCTAGGTCTCTCAATCTCTGTACATTGCCTAATTTTGGTTCTCTGTATTTTCACTCATTTCCTGAAGGAGGAACCTTCTCTGAAAAGGGTTGTGCTAGTAATAAAGCAGAATGTCATTGCAAGTCATTTTACTGCTATGTTTCTTTAGCAAAACAGAATTTTGTATCCTAGTTTGATGGGTGATCTGGTCTCTGGTTCTCAGCTACCTGAGCACTGTCAGGCATGGGTTCAGTCTAATGGTGTGAGCCTTAAATACAAATAGTAAAAACAAGAAATAATTTAGTACTATTTTTTAAATCTAATAATATTTTAATTGATAAATTACTTTCCTTTGAAATTTGCCGCACAAAGAATAAGTTCTTTTCTCAGATACCACTTTGTATAAGTAAGTCTTAAATGAGTTTTAAATGAGAATATCAGACACATGTTCAATGAAATATGATTATCTCATCCCAGCTGAATGCCCATTATCATGAACACAAAAAAATATAGCACAGATGTGGTGAACTACCATTTATATTGTTAAAATGCCCATTTGATTTTAATATTATTGATACCTTCAGCAAAACATTCTTCTAAAGAGTATTCCTTACACCACTAAAATAATGTCAAACAATGTCATTTAAAAATAGTATGAAGATGAGCTTCATAATCATAATCATCTCATCTCCTCCGAGTTATTTATAGTTGAATGTTATTTTTACCTCTGAGGGAATTAAAGAATTTCTTTGGGAATTAAATGTACTGAGGAAGCAATAATCCTGTAAAGTAGGCTACTAAATTAGTTAGCATTAGCTTGCGTTTTATAGTTCAATATGGCACTCAAGAACTGAGCAATATACATATTTGAGGATATACATAACAACAGTAGCAGATAATACATAATGCTCTGGAAAATTTAGCCTATATATAAAATTAACTGATTGAAGCAAGTAAAGCCAAGTATCTTTAGAATTTTAAAGATTCAACAAATATTCTATGGAAAATACCATTTTATTAATTGATAATAGTTTACTAGCATATCACCTTGTTATTTAAAGCATTAACAATTTTTCTAAAATTGGCAGCATTAATACTAGCATTCTCATTTTGCCACAAAGCAAAAATAAAAATTTTTCTGTAAGGTCCTGAGTTCAATTCCCAGCAACCACACTCACAAGCATGCATAATGAGATCTGATGCCTTCTTCTGGCCTGCAGACATACCCGCACACAGAATACTGTATGCATAATAAATAAATAATTCTCAAAATAAAATTGCTTATTAAAAATCTTTTCTTTAAATCTGATAGTTAAGCAATAGAGAAAATACCATTTTGTTTTACAAACTTTGTAAACTGTTTGCAACAAAATTTAGAACTTTTGAATACTATGATTTAAAAGTTAGTGAAAAATTGGTAGAAAACTATGTAAAATAGAGAGTATAAGAAAAAAGATAATATATATTTTGCTAAGAAAATAATTGTTCAGGAATTTAAATTATCAGTTTCAGCAACTTAAGAGGTGGCAGGGGTGCAGAAACTGAAGCAAGGTCCTGGAGCAGTTTGCTGGCTTGCTCTCCATGGCTATCTCAGACTTCTTATAGCATTTAGTACCACCAGCCCAGAGATGGCACTGCTCACGGTGAGTTGGGCACTTCCATGATGGAGGAAGGTCATTGGCTAATAAAGGCACTGCCCTGGCCCATTTTATTGGTTAGAGGATAGGTGGGAGGAGTAAACAGAACAAAATGCTGGGAGGAAGAGGAAGTGAGCTCGGAGACTCGACCGCTTTCCTCGCGGGAGCAGATGCCTGAGAGAGACGCCATGCCCTGCTCCTGGCTCCTGGGCAGACGCACGCTATGAAGCTCGGACCCAGGATGGACTAGGCTAGAATCTCCCCGGTAAGCGCACCTTGGGGTGCTACACACAGATGATTAGGAATGGGCTAAATTAATATGTGAGAATTAGCCTAGAAGAGAATGGGCCAAGCAGTGATTAAAAGAATACAGTTTGTGTGTTGTTATTTCGGAGCATAAGCTAGCCATGTGGGCGGCCGGGTGTGGGGGACGCAGCCCTGCCGCCCCATATTACTACAGTTGGCGCCCAGACATGTGGACAGCCGAAACCCACTTAAAAAACCTGAGAAGGCTTAAAAATAAGGGAGAGAGAGTTTAACACAGATTTTTGCTGTTTGTTGGTGTCGTGCTGTAGAGAGATTTCCTGATTCAGCAACAGTAGCAGAAAAACCACTTTGTCATTTTAAATCGCAACTTCCTGGGGCTGTGCCGCCATTGCGATCTCTGTCTGGCTCCTGCGGGAGACAGAGCTTTTGAATAGAGCATTTGGAGTAAAGTGCTACGATTTGTTTGATGGCAACTTGACTCGCTGTGTTCTCAGGTCTGCTCTGCTTGCTAGAGGCAAGTGGGCGCGTCATCTAAGAGAGGCTTCCTGACTCAGCTTTAGCTGCAAAAGCCTGCAGCTCATTAAGAGGTCCTGCCACGAAACACTTAAACGGTTAAAGCTGAACACATGCTTTTCGGTTTTCAGCCATAGCAGGAAAAAAGCTGCGCCATTTAAAAATGCCGGCTTTCTGGGCTGTCCTGCCAGGACAAACTCTGACTCTTTTACGCAGGCGGTCCCTGCGGTTTGCAAACACAGGCTGCTGAAGCTCGCTTGCTGGCTACAGCCAGTACCTCAGCCATGAGGCTGGAAAGCTAAGGAATGGACTGGATCTAGCTGGCAAAGCCACGCCTTTAATCCTACCCATATTGCTCAGTAATTTAAAGGCTGGTGTGGTCAGAAAAAGAGAGATATATAGTAAAGAGAGATTCAAAGACAAAGAAAATTTCTAAATGGTTTGAAGTGTGTTAAAAATATATGCAGACTAAAATTTAAAGTTCTTAAAGTAACAAAAAAAAAAGGAAGAAAGTTGTGTGTGTGGTAGCACACGCCTTTAATCCCAGTGCCTAGAAGGCAGAGACAAACAGATCTCTGTGAGTTCAAGGTGTAGTAGTGTACACCTTTAATCCCAAATGCCTGGGAGGCAGAGACAGGCGGATCTCTGAGAGTTCAAAGACAGCCTGGTTTACAGAGTTAATTCAGGTCAAAGATACAGAGAACCTGTCTCAAAAAGCAAAGAGTTAAAAGTAAAAATAAACAAAATAGAGGTTAAAACAAAGCTGCACAAAGATGGAAAATACACAGAGAATCTTGATACTGTATGCTATTATGCTCTCTTTGAATTGTTTGAATGCTGAGGAAGAAGCAACAGCTGCTAAAAGATATTTATTGATAAATGCTGCTGAACTAATCCGACATAGATATTTTGATGCCTTAACTTTGAAATTTGGATCTAAGGACATGATGCTTTGGAAAGGAGTTTCTTATTTTGTTTTCACAGAGGATGAGACGCTGTTCATTTCTTCTATTCCGATTTGGTATGATGGACCACGCCCTCCTGAAGGGTTGCAGTGAACATCTTCAGAAAATTGCTTCGCTCAACTGCCAACTGAGATGAAACTAGCACACAGGTTATACCATGAAAGACCTAATTAACGACGCCCCCATTCAGCAGGAAGCAGTTTGGAGAGAAAAAACTGCGCCCATGTTCCCAAATATGGTTTATAAACGTCCTTTTACATTTAAAGGGGGATATGATATAGATATGAATAATTTACATTAGTATAGATTTTGCTTTATTGATAGAAATTTAAGGTCAATTTTGTTATATGTATAAGTGTTTCTGATTTTGATTAAGGTATTGTGATTGTGTAGTTCATTAAAATATGTACTGTATAATTGAGAAATATAGGTTGTTAATGGATAATCATCAATAATAGTAAAGCTTGTAGTCATGTTAGTTAGATTTTCTAGATATATAGAGATATATTTTAGATAGACATTCTTCATGTCTTTCAAAGATTACTGAATAGGACATTTAATGTTTTAATAACTGAGGACTTTTCATGACAATGAGACACTCTGCTCCTGGCAGCACCAATCTACTTCAAGAGGAAGATGGGCATCGAAGAGGCACCTTATGGGGTTTGATAGCCATTTGGGCAAGAAACTGCTCTTGCCTGGACTATTGCATAAACTGGAAACAGAGAACCTGCAGAGAGAGGACTACTGAACTTGCCTAAGGTGAGATGATCTTTCGGGGTTCCTGATTCATGAAAGAGTCTGCGAGACATTCTGCAGGACACAACAGATAGTGACTGAACTGACTTTGAATTTTCCTGCTTTATGGAAATGTCTGCTGGATACCATGGGCCTGAAGGCTGAAGATGGATGCCCCAACGGTACAGAGGAACTTTGGGTGACTGTCCAGGCAGCGAGATGTCTCTGTCATTTCTAGAGTTTTAAAAGTTTCTTAGTTCTTGTTTACTTAGGTAATATTATATCTTTCTGGAGTCTTTGATGGAGTTAAGAATAGTTAGTTATAGTTATAGTTTTCCTTAGTTATGATAAAGATTATTGTAACTTTTACTTGATAACTGTTTTGTTATATGTAATTTTGCTATGTTAAATCCTTTTTTTTTTGTTTAAACCGAAAAAGGGGAAATGATGGAGGAAGGTCATTGGCTAATAAAGGCACTGCCCTGGCCCATTTTATTGGTTAGAGGATAGGTGGGAGGAGTAAACAGAACAAAATGCTGGGAGGAAGAGGAAGTGAGCTCGGAGACTCGACCGCTTTCCTCGCGGGAGCAGACGCCTGAGAGAGACGCCATGCCCTGCTCCCGGGATGAAGCTCGGACCCAGGATGGACTAGGCTAGAATCTCCCCGGTAAGCGCACCTTGGGGTGCTACACACAGATGATTAGGAATGGGCTAAATTAATATGTGAGAATTAGCCTAGAAGAGAATGGGCCAAGCAGTGATTAAAAGAATACAGTTTGTGTGTTGTTATTTCGGAGCATAAGCTAGCCATGTGGGCGGCCGGGTGTGGGGGACGCAGCCCTGCCGCCCCATATTACTACACTTCCACATCTATTATCACTCAAGAGAATACTCCACGGGTTTGCCTAGAAGCCAATCTGGTGGGGCATTTTCTTAATTCAAGGATATCTCTTCCTATCTCTTCCCAGAAAAGTCCATCTTATGCCAAGTAGATGTAAACTAGTCAGCACACCTCTTTTGACCTCCTTTTCAAAATTAAAGGTAAAGTCACATGTGTATGTGCATATTCTTCAAGAAGTGTGTCCTTAAAGAAAAATAATGAAAAGTAGAAGTGTGTTCTTTACAAATGTTTTCACTGTAACACACACACACACACACACACACACACACACACACACACACCCTATATCTAGGAAGTGGGAAAGCAAGAAAATGGAAGAAAGGTAATCTAAGTGTACATAGGTAGAGGGTAATACATAATACAAAATTTCATATATTTTAAAGTATCCCATATTGAAATGTGGCCACTCTGCACCATATATTGCTTTAAAAGTAGAAGATGTATGGACATGTAGATTTTAAAAATATGTGTAAACTGTCTATTAGTATTAAAATCCTATAAATCAGTCAATACATAAATGAATAAAGCAATGCATGCTTGAGCTGAAAAACATAAGACTGTCTTGCTTGGTTTTGTATATGCTGTTTAGTAGTTTCATATATAGGCAGTAAAGTTTCAAGGCAGTTTCAAAATCTATCAAGTACATGAATCCATTCAAGCACATGAATGTATTTTCATTTTGAAGTTTGTGTATACCGTTTCATCTTAAGAACCAATGAGCTAAATGTAGAACATACCAATATTTATGAGTATTCATTTATATATATATATATATATATATAGTAAAATCAAGTAGCTTCTATACAACATAAAGTTCTACCATCCAAGAACTAGATTTTTTGAGGTTATGTGTGTGGTATGCCTGCTTTCCCTTGACAATAGTCTTTTTGTTGTTGTGTCCACACAGAAGAAAGGGCATTCTCTCTCTCTCTCTCTCTCTCTCTCTCTCTCTCTCTCTCTCTCTCCTCTCATCTATCCCTGGCTAATATTAAATTCATGATTCTCCTGCCTTAGCCTTAAGGGTGTCCAGTGCATGGGGTATCTATTATACTGGTATTATTCCATTCTCAGGGGTCATGCTTTCAGTATCTAATCACTTCTTTAAGCCCTCACATTTTAGTGTTGATTTGGTGGTTAGGAATCTGGGGATTTTTAACATAAGAATTGGAGAGAGGTATATTCATTCTGCATCAGTGACCATTTCCTGTTCACAAATGGCATTATTTTCAAAATATTTGCTCACTGCATATAGTATTATCTCTATAGCACACGGAGGTTAATAATATCTCTTGAAGTAATATCTGGGGAACTCTCTAGCTATTAAGGGTTTCATTCCTCCTCATGCAGAAGCAATTTGATTCACTCAAAACCCAAATTAATGAGGATTTTCTTCTCGTCATTATTTCTTTTAATCAGAAATAGCTTCTTCTTTTTAAAATAATGCAAAGGCATCTGAAGAACAAAATAACTGTCAGAAAACAAACTCTCTTTCAAAATCTGAAGAAAATTAAGTAGAGGCATTTAAACTGACTAGTAGAAGAAGATTCTGCAGGTAGCATTGAACAGAATGATTAATGTCAATGAAAATATTGATATATATTCAACAAATAGGCATTTGATGGGTATTTAATGAGTCTGGTAGGTAATAAGTAATACCTAAAATAAAGATAGTCAATTATGGTTCACAATAAAGTGATAATATGTTATAAATCATATCTTTTATGAAATTAATTGTACTGAGATGTTTGAAGAATGACACAGCAGTAAAATACTCAAGCTACTAAGGGGACACAAAAATAGGGAAGTAAAAGCTAACTTGGCAAGTATGAACAGGTCACAAGGCACCATCTTAAAACATGCATAAAAGTCTCATCTAATTAGGAACTTCTTATTCCCTTTACACATCTCCATGTTGCTCATTCAAACTAGTTCACATTTTCAACTTTATTTCTAAAACAATGTAAAAAGATGAGGCACTAGCTAAGGAAGAAAAAGCAACAAAATTGTAACAACTGTGGTAGACAGGAAAAGGGGCCCTTAGGATTGGTATAGAGTAATCAACATCCATCTAGCAGACTGTCAATGTTCCTTCTGATGTCCCATTTTGCAGGATGTTTTCTACTTGTAAGCACTGATACATATGAAACATATGTCTTCCCTGATACATATGAAACTATGGGAGAAGGTTATACATTGAAATGTTGAATTGATAGTGATTTTCTTTGGTTATTGATAGATGAGAATGTAAAAATAAAGCTGCTGAAATTTATCCTCCAAAAAGGACTAACGTGGTGGTCATTTTCAGAGGTCACAAGTATCTTTGAGTCCCAGCTTTCCATATTCAATACTTTCTCATTGTTGTGCCTTGTCTTGCTATCCCCCGCTTCTCGATCTTTCTACTTCCTTGTTGATGGTTTCTATGATCACTGAGACATTATTGTCCATAGATTTAAATTTTTACCACATATCTGATCCTGGACAATCCAATATAAGACATTAAGTAATTCACTACCTTTAAAAGAAATAATAGGGTTTTATGTTGTTGATTAAAGAGATACGGATCAGAGAATCATTCCTTAATAAATAATGCATTAACTTTTATTTGTTTAGGGATTGTTTTTAGTAAAAACATGGAAAAAGCCAGTTTCTGAATAGTTCATGAATGTTATCATGCTACCTGCATTTGGCATTCAAAGCCTGTATATAGGTTATGTTGGCTTCAGCGCTGTAATTTTGATAGCTTGTTAGCATTTCCGTGTGTATCTGTAAGATCCTGGCAGCAATCACCTACTTCCCGATCCACTTTGTTTCATTGTCTCTGTAGGACTTCTATCATTCATGCAATATCTCATTTGAATTGATACTCAAATCCCTTAATTCTGCTGTTGCCTGCTGACATCAGGGCCTTTTACATCTCTGTCGGTTATACTACAGATACTCTACACTAGATAGTTGCTACACTAGATAGGAACTTCACCTCAGTCCTGTATCCTGCACCACCAGCAACCTCTATGCCACTATCTGCTCCTTTTCCTACTCATTTTCATGGGATAGCAATAGAGCCATGCCATCTTTTTTGTCATATTGTGTTATAAGAAAGGAATAGAAAAAAAAAACTCAGTCTCAAAAAATGAGAACGGTTTTAATAAGGCTACTGCAAACTTATACATGGATCTTGTTCCCCAAGAGTCAAATGTGATACCAAAGTAGCTGCTTTCTTGGGTTTTAATGCAAATTCCACATAGTACTGAACTTCTGCTATAAACACTTCAGCTGCTTGCTCTATAGGAAATCCTTTTAATCATGCCCACTGAAGCTGTTGCCAGTCCAAGAATAATAATATAAGCACTGTATTTTTATGTCCTAAAAATGTTTCAAAGGTCATTCTATTGTATTCACCTCCCCCGTTTCTCATTTTTTCCTTTTTCTTCTTTTTGCTCGATGTCTTCTTACTTCTGTTTGTTTCCTCTCATTCACATTACTATTGACGAAATAGGATCTTCTAAGTTGTGTTCATTGTATCCATATGGCACTACTGAACATGGCATTGTATTTACTATACTGATATTTATTGGGAATTAACAAGGAAACAGAAAATATTAACATGTCTATATTTGTGCTAAAAGTTAATCAAAACAACATTTATTGATAATTTAATATGGAGCTAATGCAATTTAAGATAGGTACGCAGTAATGAAAAAGGAGATTAAACAAGATGCTAAATCCGAACCTATTTTGTATCTGAAGAAAAATTTTAATTCTGAAAATTTTGGTGTCTAAGTTGTCCTCATTAGAACTTTCACAATTATTGAATGATCATATATTAAATGGAAATGAACTATGACAAATTTACTTACCCTTAGATAGTTGAAGTTACATTAACAATGAATATGTCCAATCATTCCCAGATAAAAAAGACAAAATCATATGCCTTGTGGTCTATCATCATAATTTATCATCATCCTTATTTTCCACTTGTGTATCTTTATAAAACTGTGTTGATGCTCTTATGTGTCAACTGTCTTCACTTTTGACACAGATTTTTTAGTGTGTATGTAAATTTCAAAGTATAGTGAACATATATGTATTTTTAGTAGTATGTGCTGTGTGTAGTCATATATATATATACATACATACACACACACACACATATATATATATATATATATATATATATATATATATATATATTTCTAAGTTTGGTCCAATATAGCAGTATAATTGTTTTAAACCTCCTTAAAAATGCTATATAAATACATGTTCTAAGAACACTGATTTCTTTTTTTGGAAGAATGTCTTTTCAGAGATGTTATTAATCAATGGAGGACAACTGACAGACTATATACCATGTCATTACCATTCCCTTCTCACTCAGGTCTTAGGTTAAACTCCTTAGAATACTGTATAAAAGATTCATTGGTTCTAATACATTTTGTCATCTAGGATTACTTTTTACACTAACTCAACCATAGTGGAACTGATGCTGGCTGCTACTGAAGTAATATTGCCTTCAAGTATATCTAACACAGGAAATTAATTCTGATTTGTTAATAATGGATATGACTAATATCTGCTAAACAGTGTTGTAAGATGTGTTTTGTTTGAATAAAGTAATAAGTTTATAAAGTTTTCAACCTTATTGTATGAGTAAACAACTAATATTTTCCTACTATGAACCACCATATTTCCCTGGTAGTAAAACATTTTATTTGATATCTGTTATAGTCTAGTATTTTCTGAAGCTCAAGTGATAAACAGGGTAATTTGCACTATCTTTCTAAAAATAATTCTCATTTAAAATATGATAATTAAAATTATTGTCATTATAAATTACTCGCAAAAGCACTAATATAAGACCAAAGGCTAACTTTTTGTGCATAAAGAACAAATAAAGCATTAAATATTATCTGCAAATTAAGTAAAATGTAAGTATGAAATACAATACAATGTACCACATTAGTGTACTCAACAAAATTGTTTAAGAGAAATTGTGTTCTATGTAATGTAAATATAAACTATCTGCAGTTGTACATGGATTTAGAACAATGACATACTTTTACTTTCAGTAAATTTGTGTTATAAATCCACTGTGAGAACTTAATTATTCCACTGATTTTCTGTATTAAAACTTCACAAAACACTAACGTGTTAATTATAATCATACATTTTCCTTCATCTTTGCTAAGTTATCAGCATTTTCCAATTGCAAAAATATAGAAATCTGTTGTAAACAACCTGTTTTCATTATTTATTTTTCCAAATCACAAATTATTCAGTATATAAAAAGCACCTGTAGTCTAAAATTTTATTGCCATAAATTATGCACCCACCCACTGAGACAGTGGAGCTGATCTATTGAGAGCTCACCAAGACCAGCTGGACTGTGACTGAAAAAGCATGGGATAAAACTGGACTCTCTGAACATGGCGAACAATGAGGGCTGATGAGACGCAAAGGACAATGGCACGGGGGTTTGATCCTACGTAATGTGCTGGCTTTGTGGGAGCCTAGCCAGTTTGGATGTTCACCTTCCTAGATATGGACGGAGGGGGGAGGTCCTAGGTCTTACCACAGGGCAGAAAACCCTGACTGCTCTTTGGACTGGAGAGGGAGGGGGAAAGGAGGGGGGGAGGGGGAGAAAGGTGGGAGGAGGGGAGGAGGGGGAGAAGGTTGGGAGGAGGGGGAGGGAAATGGGAGGCTGGGAGGAGGTGGAAACTTGTTTTTTTGTTTTTTTTCTCCTTTTCTCAATAAAAAAAAAATCAGAAAAATGTGGCCTTCTAAAGATGAACAACTACTAATCCAAGTAAATTTTCACACTTACAATGGCTTTCTTCTTCTCAAACATTACAGGCATGTTTTAACAGCTGAGGGATTTTAGACACAGATGTAAATGTGCCTGGAAATTATTAACAGTCAAGGTACATGTGTTAGTCCATTTTGTATTGCTATGAAAAATTACCATCTGTTGTATAAATTAAAAAGAAAATAAGTGTATTTTTTCAGAATTCGTGTAATGGAAAGTTCAAACAGCAATGCATCTAAAGCGTAAAAATGTTCTTCTGATTGTATCACCAAATTGTATATAGCATTTCATGCTTATGCAGAGGGAAGAAGGAAAAATGCTAGGAGAAGAGATGGGGAGAGACTAGGGGACAGAGAAGTATGACAAATAATGAAAGCAGAAGGAGATATGGCAGGGATTGTGCTGCTCTTTTATCATAATTCGTAGTTAGGAGATTTTATCCATTCTTTCAAGATCTACGTCATTCTAAGTGATCAATTTTAATCTTCTCTCGGCAACCACGTTCCTTCCAATCATTTTTCACTATGTCCCAGATCATAGTAGTTCCCCTAGCTTTCAATATCATTAAACTGAGAGCTACTCCTTTAGTCATGAACCTTTGGGGAACATGCTATATGTATACCATTCCATTTGTATATTCATATAATTCGAAAGTGACTCTAAATAATAAACAAGAGAACATGTCAATTGTAGAGCCATTATAACATGACTCACTCTTTATTATAAATAAAAAAAACAGGGCTCCTGAGAGTCTTCAACTGAGAAAGTACTTGCTTCACAATCCTGAAGACCTATATTCAATTCCTGAATCCAGTTGACTCAGATAAATGTAGAAGAACAGAATCATCTCCACAAAGCTCTCCTCTGACTTCTCCATGGATTTTGTGGCACATTTACCTACACAGACACATGATGAGCACATATACAATATTACAAACAAAAAATAAACTAACAGCAATCTATGTTCCATAGTCTGATATTACATGTGTGTGTTAACATTTCATTCTATAATTAACAGAGATTCATAACTTCTATAAGACAAGCATTGCCCCATTGTTTTTTTGCCTTATCAGAATTTTCTAATGGACTTAAAATGTCAAAATGTTGATCAGAACATAAAGTGTTTTAGGCATGCTTAACATATGGCAATGAGTGCTCAATGAAAGTAGACTGGGTGAAGCAGCTACACCATCAAGAACTTTTATTAGGTAGATAAAAAATTCAACACACACACACACATGCACACACGCACACACATATAGTTTCCTTATATACAAAACTTTTCTTATAACAAAACTTTCCTTATAAGAAGAAAACATGAGGCATAAAGTAAATAAGTAATTAAGTAAATGAGTATCTCCCATGCTCCCATGAAAGATAAAATAGAGCAATAATAAGAAAAGTCACAAACTAAGGAAACCAAACTAAAAATAAATAAATCTGAGATGGAATAACTTATGTTTACACTGGATTTTTGAAGAAGAGAGGTGAATTGCAATCTATTTTACTTTGTGTAGTTTCCTACATTTGTTATTATTACAAGTAATTTCATGAAAGAAGTTGTGTTATTTAAGAAATACATGAGGTTCAGTTATATGCACTTAAACAAAAGGAAGCATTGAAATAAAATGTCATATTTCCCTGTGGCATGCATGCTTATTGTATTTGGTATGCAGGATTTATATGCCATGGCATTTGGAGTCCACACAATAGATAAATAAATGTAACTCTGAAAGAAAGATTCAGCTGTACTCCTGTCACTGATTGAGATCATTGATGAACTCGAAGGAAAAGTCTATAAATGCATTTGTCTAACCTGAGTGGAACCCGGGGGAAACTGCCTATTTAGTAAAATAAATGAAAAAGATTTGTGTGGGGGTATGGTGCCAAAGGTTAGGTTAAAAGATTTATGAGGAAGTTTGTCAAAATGGAGAAAAGGTAATTGAGTCTTAATCCCATTACTTCGAATGTAGTCTGTGTATTCAAGCAGCTCAAACTCTACATTTGTGGGAATAACACCTAGAGTAAAACGATCAAAAACATCTGTAAGTTATGAATGCACCCAGCCCATATGCTGTATTTTAAATCCAGACTCATAGAATATTGGTGTATTTATCAGTCTTACCACATTTCTCAAAATTGTGACTTCTGAGTATTTATTACTTTTCTCTATTTGAGTATAATGAGAACTGATCAATAATATCTTTAAAAGATATTTTGCTTGTTTTTAATGGACATGTGGCCCATCATTCTGTTCCTTTAAAATAAATTGACTAAGCAATGTAGTAACCATATAAACTGTGGCATTTTTTTCCAGCCCTTGACTCATAAAAGGTAGTAAAACTTGCCCTACTATTTAAAAAGGTATTTAATAAAACATGCTATATTCTAGAAAAGATGAATAGATAAATTGGTTACAGCTAGGGTCTTGAGAAATGAGTGCTGATAATCCTGCAATCTTGACAACCTGAAACCAAGTAAGTCGGCTACAAATTAAGGACCAACTGCATGGGAACATCAGTTAAACTAGTGAGACCAGATTTCACTCAGTCATATTAGCCCAGTATGGAAACAGAGGCCAAAGCGGAGTGAATTCTACTTCACTTTGTAAGGATGGCATGGTGTTTTAAAGGGAGAATGAAAGATCAGGTCTGAGTGGGGATCATTAGTGTTATGGAATTAGGGATGTCCTGTTTGTTCTCACTACCTGATACTTCAAGATCCAGGGCATTGTTTTGGTTGCCTTTACTTTATTCAACATGCTACCTAACATCATTCTTTATCATTTACAAAAAATAAAAGAAAATTGATAAAAAACAAAACTCAACTTTGCTCCTCAGTCTTTCCTGCCTCATATATATATACTTTGTTGTAATGGCTTTGGGAGCTACAGTTTGTTACACAGTATATTCACTTGCTCAAACAGCTTTCCTTGTACACATTCATTACAATGAGTTGTTGGTCTTATTCAAGGGCTCTGGCTTCTGGTACAACATCAATATTAGACCCTCACCAAAACTCCTCTTGGATATCCTATTGTTGCTCCCAGTCATGAGAATATTGTAGCTATGATTCCACAGTACCTTCATACTCTCCAGTAGATAATAGGTTGTATGTTGAGGTGGGTCAACTCAAAATCATGGATGTTGGCCTAGGTGGTAATTAAATTTGTTAACCTCAGACTATTGTAAAGAGGGGCAAACCCATAGAATTGTGGTTGACTTATATTACTTGATTGGTTTTCCAGAAATGGAAAATATAGAATGAGATAATATTGCTTTTTATATATTTGGCACAATGCTCATTTTTAACTAAATGATGAATTCACTAGAACCTTGTTTGGTAAAAGAAAAAATTCATTGTTTGCTTGTAAATATGACCATTTATTCTGAAACAATTACTTTACCTTTTAAGTTTGAACTAGAAATCTTTACTGGTGTAGTACCATGAAATTTCAAAGCTTTTTAAGAAGATTATCTTTCTGAAACTTAATGTATAGTGAAAAAGTAAAGGTTTTCCAAGACTGGGATTTGTAGCCAGAATTGACAGTCTGAAAAGTACATGAATTCACTTATAAAAGTTTGATTTTTAAACTCATATGTCCAAATTTTAGAAAGACAATGCTGATTGTTTTTCTTTCATATAGAAGATGCAATCATGGGAAAGTGAATTACGGGTTGTGAAAAATATTCCAGCCTCTTAGGAGACTAAGGCTTTTGACTGAATGTGGGATAAAATTGATGATCTGAACTTTAACTCAGACACTTGAAACATATGATGACCTGACATTTCTCTGAAGTAAGCTGAAGACACAGAACACACATAAGCCTCCATAAGTGACTTCAGCAGTACCTCTTCCTCATTTAGAGGAAAGTCTGTTATTGAATACTCTCTCGCCACAGAAGAGTGCCTTGGGAAAATGGTTTATCCTAACACATTCTGAAAATTTTCCTAAAGGCTATTTATTCTGCATCAATATTTGGATGGAGGTGGTTTCAAATGCAAACATGCAAGATGTTCCAAGAGCTTAGCATCTTTTTTTGTGTTAACGTTTCTCATAAATAATTTTATTTTGGGCATATAGGTTCTGCTACATATGTAATAAATGTGACTCTTTTTAATATCAGAGTTACCCTTAGGGCAGTAAGTACATTTATTTCAAAGAAATATAAAAATAAAATGAATAGAATACATCAGGTACCTCTCAGATCATTACAAATGAGTCATCAAGCCTTTCTAAATTTCCTTGGGTTATATGAATAATGCCTTGAGATAGACTGCAACTCACTAAACTGTCTTTCTGAGGACTGGGGGTGGGAAAGGTTTTAGAAAGGGGAAACCCCTGGGAAGAATTGTTCTAGTAACTGTCACGTAATTCATCTCAACAGAAGAGAAGCTGATTTTCAATCAGTCTAAGGTAATAGAAGATGTCAGAATTCTAGAGATTATTTTGTCGTCAGTAGTCCACTTACCCTGCTTGAGAACACCCTAGGAATAACAAATGAATCATAAGGTAGAATCACATACAAGCACATTTATTTTCTTCAAATATTGATATTTTCCCCTTTGAGTTATATGTCTAGAGAAATTTGTTCTGTAAAGTAATCCATTAGGGTCAGAGACACGAATGTGTCAAATATGAAGTTTGATGGCCTTCTAAGATTTTAGTATGTCCTGGACTGGGAAAACTTTTGATTATCCATCTGTGTTCCACCTGAAAGAAGATGGGGTATAGTCTAAAGCTGCAGATTAGTGGAAATGCTTGTAGCCGTTTTACCTCATTGCCTGTCAGCTAAATCTTGCTGACAATATAGGAATTCTTCACTACTGAAGGAACGAGCCTCCCTGGACTGATAATTTTCTCAGTTTATGGTGTGTGTGATGTTTTTGTAAAGTGGGAAATAGTTGAGAGTGTGAGTGTGATGATCCTAGAAGGTAAATTTAGGCGATTCAACCAACCGAATACCACCTGAAAATTGGATAGAATTTAACGGACAAAAGCAAACTCAATTGTATGCTCACTTCTCTTGTATTCCCAGGATTTAGCTTATAGTGTATGGCTAATAAGAGACTATATAAATGATTATTAAATGTATGAATAAATGAAAGTGGGCACAAATGAATATTTTCCTGGGATTTTGATGGACATCTGGGTTCTTTTATCATAATCATAGATGTCTTTAGTCATTATCATTCCTAATACATGATAGCTTTATTTATTTTCTTAAATGTTTGATCCTATAAAACTGGGATAAGTAATTACAATAAAGAGAAAATACAATGGATGTATGAAGAATGATTCATTTTTTAATAAATTATTTTATTACTTTAAATAATACCAATCCAAATTCCCATTCCCTCCCCTCCTCCCTCTCCCTCCACAGACCATCCCCCCACCCCTCCAACCCTAAGAAAGTAGTACCATGAACCCTGCCCTGTGGAAAGTCCAAGGCCCTCCCTACTATGTCTAGGTTTAGCAAGGTTTACATCCAAAGAAAATAGGATCCCATGAAGCTGGTATATGCAAGTAGAGACACATCCCAGTGTCACTATCAGTGGCCCCTCAGTCTTCCCCAGCTGTCAACCCCATTCAGAAGGGCTTAGTTGTTTCCATGGTCGTTCATTCCCAGTCCAGTTGGAGTTGGTGAGCTGACATTAGCTTAAGCAAACTGTCTCAGTGGATGACCCCCTCATGGTCCTGAATTCCTTGCTCATACTCTCACTTCCTCCACTCTTCAACTGGATCTTTGGAAGGAGCTCAGTCTAGTGTTCCTATATGGGTCATTGCCTCTGTTCCCGTCTGTTGTTGGACGAAGGTTCTATAGTGATATTTAAGGTAAGGTCAGTTCAGACACCCTCTCTATTTTTTAGGGTCTCAGCTGGGTTCATCCCTGTGGGTTCTTGGGCATTTTTCTTTTTTAAAATTTATTTTTCCATTCAAAAATTTCCACTTCCTCCCCTCCTCTCATTCCTCTCCCACCTCCCCACTCACCCTCCTCCCTCCCCTCCAGTCTTAAGAGAGGGCAGGGTACCCTGCCCTGTGGGAAGTTCAAGGCCCTCTCCCCTCCATCCAGGCCTAGGTAGGTGTGCATCCAAACAGGCTAGGGCCCTTGGGCATTTTTCTAGAGGTAGGCTTTTGCTAACTCCATAATGGCTCCCTCAATCAGAAAACTGGGAATCAACCTACCTCAGGTTTCACTCTTGGGAATATATCCAAAATATGCTCAATCATACTACAAGAGTATTTGTTCAACTATGTCCATAGCAGCATTATTTGTAATAGCCAGAAATAACCTAGATGCTCCTCAATGGAAGAATGGATAAAGAAAGTGTGGCACATCTACACATTAGAATACTACTTAGCAAAAAAAATTAAAGACATGCAAATGGACAAAATTAAACATCATCCCGAGTAAGGTAATCCAGACTCAAAAGAGCAAATATGGTATGTACTCACCCATAAGTGAATACTAATCATAAACAAAGGCCAACGAACCTATAGTTCAGGGTCCTAGAGAAACTAAGTAATAAGGTGAACCCAAAGAAAAACATATACAGACCCACCTGGAAATTGGAATCAGACAAAAATTTGCGAGCAGGGGAGCAGGGGGGCAGGGGGTAGAGGGAGGAGAAGGGGAGTTGAGGAGAATTTGAGGGAATGGGATGGTCGAAATGGGGGAAGGAGAGATATGAGAGCAAGGAGAGAGATATCTTGATTGAGGGAATGATTCATATGCCTGAATTTCTTCGGTGAAGGAAACCTTCACCAACAGCTCCATCAAGCAATAGAACTTGGCAGCTTCAGACACGTGGTGCTTCTAACTTCAGAGCCAAGGATATAAGAAAGGGTTTTTGGAATCTCCCCTTGTGTCAAAGGAAAGCCACTGAGGCCAGATGTATATCTGAGATGTCACTACATAGAGGTCTGGACAGGCCATTGCCTGGAACTATGAAGGTGATAAGTGGATTGTCTTGGAAACTCAAAGATGTTGGAGGTGGCAGAGTCATGGGATACTTGCCAAGGAAAGCTGCAGACCAGGTGTGAATCAGTCCAAGAGAAAGAACTATATTGCAGTCAGCAAAGGTGAAAGGACTTGGAAATCTGAAGAGCTATTTGCTATCAGATGGAGATGCAGAATTTAGAGTTTGTAGTGCTAGTTGTTCTTACTTTGGTGCAGTATTTCCTCACTGTGTACCCTTTCCTGCATTGTGAGATGGTGACATAAGTTCTGTACCATTGCATGTGGGAAGTATGTGACATTCTTTTTGATTCTTATTTTATGGGGGATTACACTTAACAGATTGCCATATATCCCAGAAGAGCCTCTGGACTGGAAAACAGTGTTGAGATGGTTACAAACTATAGGGACTTTTGAAGCGGACTGAATGCATCTTTGAATTATGATATGGCTACACGCCTATGAACATGAGGAATACAATGTTGTAGTTTGAAAGAGAATAGCCCCCATAGGCTCAGATATCTGAACGCTTGGTCATTAGTCAGTGGTGCTACTAGACAGGGATTAAAGGTGTGGCCTTATTGGAGTAGGTGAGGCATTGCTGGAAGAAGTGTGCTATTGTGGGTACAATTTGAAGTTTCAAAATCCTAGGCCAGGCTCATCCTCTCTGCCAGCAAATCACGATGTAGCTCTCAGCTACTGTTCCAACACATGTGTGTTACTATGCTCCCTGCCATGATGGTAACGGACTAAGCCTCTGAAATGGTAAGCAAGTCACCACTTAAATGATTTCTTTTATAAGCGTCCCTTCATAGCAATAGAACAATGCTTAAAACATACTTTCATAGTTTACTTAATGTGGCTTTTGCAATAGAAACATGTCTGAAAGTATTATTTATATATATGCACAAAAATACACTAAAGTCCAATTATTACTACATTTTTAGATGAGTGTATCCATCCTGTTTAGCTCTTAAATTCCAGTAAGTATGGTAATAGGCCAGAGACATAGGATTTACTTTCATAAATAGCAGATAAATTGTACCATGTAATGTCTCAAATTCATTACACTAAAATTTAGAGATGTTAGTTTGCCCTCTTCATCTTCCTGGGAAAGATTGCTTTTTCATTTGTTTTGGTTTTCAAGACAGGTTTCTCTGTGTATCCTGGCTGTCCTGGCTACACAGAGAAACCTTGCAGACTGGGTTGGCCTTGAATTCACAAAGGTCCACCTGCCTCTGCCTCTCTCATGCTGGGAATGAAAGCATGGGTTACCAATGCACAGCAAGATTGCTTTTTTTTTTCATTTCCTCTACCTGGATCTTCTGTAGCCTTCATATTCCTCTTAGCTTGGAATCCTCTTTATAGGACCAGGATTATATTGATTTTCTAGTTGTACAGGGTACTTAAAAATGCTATAGTAATATATGAAAAATGCATGGCTTTTACTTGTGAAAAGATTAATAACAATTGCTTTTATCTTTTGACAAATAAGTTTTGACAAATTAGTAATAGACTAGTTTTTAATTCAATATCTAAATAACACTAAATTGGATCGTCATTATTTTAATGCTGAAGTAAACATTCCTGGGCAACTCAACCAATTTTTTTTAAAGTTATGACTCCATGAATAAGTAAATGCAGAGTGTGAATGAAAACAACTTTAAATTATGCTATGCAGACAACTTTAAAAGAATTTTAGAAGAAAAGGAGAAGATAATGAACGAGCAGAATTTAATTTTGAGGGTTTTTATTTCAATTCTGCATTGGGCTGGAGGCCAGATTCCTAATTACTTCTGTATATACAGTATAAAAATTGCTTAAGGGATGCTGGATGAATTTTCCAAAAGACAATTAAAGATTCTCAGTTGAATAAAATAATTTTTTTCCTGATAAATTTTGTGAGTGTGGTGGTTTCCCTGAATGGGTGACATTCTGGACAATCTATTGAGAGGTGCAGTTCATGACAAAAGTAAATGTGCTTTTTGAAGATACTGGGATTAACTTATTTAATTATTTGTTCAATTAGCTACATTTGCAAGATTTATAAACCTTAAATGTTAATCTTAAAGCCTTCCCTTTCTGCATATTTTAATGGCTCTGGTGTTCCTGTGGCTTTGCTGAACTCCTCAGCTATTGCGACTTCATAAGAGCCTTTAAAATGCACAGTTGCCCAGGTCCTGCCTGAGAAGATTCTGATTTAATTGGTTCAAGAAGCATTCTGATCATTGAGATGTTTAAAAGCTCCCCAGGTAATTATAATGTCAAGGTAAGGTTGCAAACCACTGGATTTGGGGGAAAAATACCAGCTCCTATAGAAGAGTCAGTAAATTCAAATTAAATCAGAGTGAAGCAAAGGCAAAAAGGAGAGAAAAGTCCATGAAGCATGCACTTTAAAAGCATGTATTGTCAGTAACACATCACTGAGCAAGACTGCTAAACTCACTAACCTGTTTTTGTTACAATGTTCCTGGTGCAAAAAAAATGAATTATATTGTAATAAGAACAGAAATCCATTTTACAAATTTTGAGATTTTTAATAAGTAGATATTATATAATCATATGATTCTCTGAGAGCATAAGAAACTATTGATTTATATTAGATTGGCCAGCTGTAAGTCAGCAGCAGGTTTTTTTTTTCATTTCTTTGTCATTTTCTTTTTGAAAATGCGTTATTTCGACTTCTTTTTTTTTATTGCGAAAAGAAGAAAAAAAAACATAAACAAAAAACAAGTTTCCACCTCCTCCCAGCCTCCCATTTCCCTTCCCCTCCTCCCACCCTTCTCCCCCTCCTCCCACCCTTCTCCCCCTCCCCCCACTCCTCTCCCCCTCCCTCTCCAGTCCACAGAGCAGTCCTGGTTCCCTGCCCTGTGTTAAGTCCTAGGTCCTCCCCCCTCCGTCCATATCTAGGAAGGTGAGCATCCAAACTGGCTAGGCTCCCACAAAGCCAGCACATTAAGTAGGATCAAAACCCCCTGCCATTGTCCTTGGTGTCTCATCAGCCCTCGTTCGCCATGTTCAGAGAGTCCGGTTTTATCCCATGCTTTTTCGGTCACAGTCCAGCTGGCCTTGGTGAGCTCCCCGTAGATCAGCTCCACTGTCTCAGTGGGTGGATGCACGCCTCGTGGTCCCGAATTCTTTGCTCATGTTCTCCCTCCTTCTGCTCCTCCTTGGGACCTTGGGAGCTCAGTCCAGTGCTCCTGTGTGGGTCTCTGTCTCTATCTCTATCCATCACCAGATGAAGATTCTATGATGACATGCAAGATATTCGTCAGTATTGCTCTAGGATAGGGTCATTTCAGGTTCCCAATCCTCAGCTGCCCAAGGAACTAACTGGGAACCTCATCTTGGGCACTAGGGAGCCCCTCTAGGGTCAAGTCTCTTGCCCACCCTAAAGTGGCTCCCTTTACTAAGAATTGTGGTTCCGTGCTCCCCTATCCACCTTTCCTTTATCCCAATTCTCATGTTTCCCAGGTCCCCCCTCCTTCCCTTCTATTAGTGGTTTTAATTCAGTTTCTTTCTCTTTCATTTTTTACTTTAACTGATTATTTGTGGATTTTCACATCATGCATTTTGTTACCACTTACCTCCAAGTCCCCTCACATCTGCCTTCTGCCCTTGCACCCTCCCCCTAAAACAAAACCAAATTTAAAAGAAAAACCAAAACAAAACAAAGAAGCAAAACAAAAACCAAAAGAACAATTTTGTGGAAGATGCAATGTAGCCTGTTGAAACTCACAGTTGACCCTTTAGTCCAATCATCTTTAACTGCAAATGGTCATTGCCAGGAGTAATTGGTCTGACTCCAGGCTTCTGCTTTCTGCTACACAACAGATAATGGTATTTCACTTCCGCTCCTCTGGGATATTCTGTTATCCCATGTCATGGAGAGCCTGCTGTTTTGGATCTGTAGGTAACTCTCCTTCACATGTTCCAGCAGTTCATAGGTTCAGGGGATGCCAGGATGGACCAACTCATAGCCCTGGTTCTGGCCCTGGCTGGTAATTAGGTTGGTCAGCTCACTAGCTTTCTCTCCTAGTCAGTTACTACCAGGATGAGCTCTCCAGCACTGCCTTGATTAGCTCACCCAATACAGCCTACATCAAGGAGCTGGGCCAGTTCTCTTGTTCTCGGGCCCTCATATCCAGGTCCCCCCGACTCACATTGCCAGGAACAGATCGACTGTTTAGCCCAGGCAGGGTTCAGGACCCTCTCTCCTGATTACTGCAGGGAGAATATGAGAGGGACAGGGGCAGGGCGGGACGGGACGAGCAGAGTCTGCTGTCCTGCTCTCAAATCCTCAGGCCTGGCTCACCTGTGGACCTGACAACTAGTTCAGCTCTACTGAACTGCATCTAGTGTAGGGCAGGGCTAGTTCTCACCCTTTTGACCTCTGGGCCAGCTCTCTTGCTTGCCACAGGTAGCAAGTGATAGAGGGGGAGGGTGTCTTTCCCTTGCCCATGCCACCAAATGGCAGATTAAGGGGACAGTTAAACTCTGTTGTTCTCACACCCTCAGGGCTGGCTCCCTGGCATCACAGACAACAGGGTCAGTTCTATTGTGCTGCCCAGGCAGGAAGCAAAGTTTGCTTTCTCATGCACTGCAGCCAGTGAAGGTCAGGGCCCAGATCTCCTACTCTTGTGACCCCAGGGTCAGCTCCTTCACCCACTGAAGGTGGTAATAGATGGGGGACATTTTTCCTTTACCAATGCCACCACATGGCAGACAAGAGGGACAGGGTCAGCTCTCCTGCTCTCATGCCCTCAGGGTCCACTCACCTGTGTCCTAGACCACAGGATCAGCTCTAATGTGCCTGCCTGGTAACATGCATGCCTATGGAGAGGGGGCAAACTCTCTCCTGAGGGGTTGGGCCAGCTCCCTGTTGCAATATCCAGTGAGGAACAGGACCAGCCATTCCAGGCCAGTGATTGGCTCAACACAGCATGGTTCCAATGATCCCTGTGCTAACACTGGTCATGGACATCCACACAGACGTGGACCCAGACATGGTCCTCAGCAGCAGCTCAGGTCCAGATGCCACCATGGCCCCAGTAGCAGCTCTGGCAGCAGCATGTCCCCCAGGGAATCAGCATAGTCCCAGGTGGCTAGCCAGAACCCTGGCATCCTCAGAGCCCTTGGTGGCAACCGGAGTCACGGACAGGACCACAGACCAAGACATGACTCTAGGTAGCAGTCATGTCCTGGACATCCCCATGGCTTGAGGTGGCAATACCAACAACACAGATCAGCATGGCCTTGGGTGCCCCATGGTCTGTGAATACAGACATGGTCAGAGGTAGATGAACAGACCGTGGTCCTCCAAATTGGCCCTGGGTGTTGACAACAACTCAGATCAGTACTGCTGTAGGGCAACATTGATTCTAGTTTTTGGTTATATGTATATATATGTTATTTCTTAAACAAAAAGAGTCTATCAAAAAATTAATGATTTCAGAAAGCAAATTTTAAATATCTGGGAAAACAAAGCTGCAATAAAAGAAGATTCATGGTTTTTTACTAGACATAAGGAAAACTAGGAGAACAGATACTTAGCTTCATGATATATTTTTTAAAGAGTAAGAGAAATACCATTAAGAATATTAGACAGATGCTACGTGTGGTGGTGAAAGCCTTTAATCCCAGCACTTGAGAGAGACAGAGGCAAGCAGATATCTGTGTATTGGAGGGCAGCCTGGTCTATATAGTGAGTTCCAGAACAGCCAGGGCTGTTATGAAGAGAAATTCTGTCTTACAAAACAAAAGCAAAAAGAAAGAAAGAAAAAAGTATTAGCTAAGTTCTTTCAAATATCAAATTATGAATTGTTTCTAAAATTTCGAAACCACAAACATAGATTCAGAGCTTCTACATTGGTATTCAAAAGCCCATATATATCTTATTATGATACTAAATATCTCATAAACAAAAATAATGACTAATAATAAGAATGTACATGTCTAAGCGCTATGATAAATTAAACCAACAAGAGGCCACTAAATCTTCATGCTGAAATTAGATTTGTCTTATGAAAATAGTCAACTGTCTAAAGTCTTATCTCCAAGGTGGAGTAGAGACATCAAGAGATACCAAACCAAAAGTAAAAGTTCTCTGCAGCAAAAAAAATAATAGTCATAATAATCTATCCCATGCATGTAAGGAGGGGTCATAAAATATTAAAGTAATAAAATATAAAATATTTCTATATTATGAAAAATATTGGTGAAATTAAAAGAACTCATTCACAATTTAGAAGGTTGAAATTTCATTTAAGGTGGAAGAGAAGAGAAGTTAAAAATATGGCAAATAGTCTATTTAAACCTAAAAAGAAGTCTATTAACATCAGAAAAAAAAGTAGAGTGCTCAAACATAGTACTCTTAAAAATGCCATCCTTTGTAGTCCAAATGCAAAAATATGCCAAATATTATAAAAAGTCTTACAGAATGCATGTCCAAAACCAATACTATTATCCAATTGATATTAAGAAAGATCACCTGTGACAACAATATAACTTATTCTTGCAAACCTCATATTAAAAGTGACAGAAATAATGATACTAATAAAATGTAACCACTGCTCCAGCCTATCACTCTTTAAGTACCTGGTTAGAAAGCAAAGCTCTCATTATCCAGAGATGTTCAAAATCAGAAATTTCTGTGAACTAACTTAGCAGGAAAGTCAATGAATAAACAAAAAAGATATTTAAGTATATTTTTAGATACCTAAATTTTGGAAGGAAATTTTACTTGGGTATGTATGTTCTTCTATAACCTATGGTATAATCAAACATAAAAATTAACTAGAGGGCATATAGTTGTGAGAGATATTAATCTGAAGTTAACCTGATAGCAGTATAGATGGTAGTGTTTAAGAAATATTGAATAACTTGTCCTTTCTCCTTGTATAGTTATGACAGGCAGACTTATGGTCTTTTGTCCATTAGATTCTAAATGTGCAATGCTTCTACCCAGATAATACACATTTCCTTTTTTTTTTCCTGAGGAGAATGAGCTATTATAGCTGTGCATTTTTATGCTATAGGATAAACAATAGTAAACTCTCTTGGCAATGGTTTGTTTCAAGCTGTAAAATGTTTACATTCTTAGTTCTTTGCTGTTCATTATTACTGTTACAGAGCCAGGGAGCCATACTGAGCCAGAAGAATTTTTGGAGGACATTTAAAATACACATGTTCTATTCTGAGACATGGAACCCTTATTGTCGTTAGAGTAAACTCTCTAAGGATAAACAACAAATAACCCTTTGTCAATGTAACTTATATCACAATCAGACAGATCTGTGGAAGGGGAGAGTATACCAAAGTAGAACTTAAAAGCAGTATCTGAAATGAGAGAGTTAAGTTGCATTTTGAAAAAAATAGTTTTGATAATTATATTAAAAAGTAAAAATCCAACTTCACATAACACAAGATATTAAAATTTAGCTTTATATAATGTTCCAGTGTAAGCAATTTCAAAAAACTCAAAGAGTAATATTAATGCTATTTCTTTTATTATTATTATTATTATTATTATTATTTTATTACTTTAAAAAATACCAATCCAAATTCCCACTTCCTCCTTTCCTCTTACTTCCCTCCCACTCCCTCCACACAACCTTTCGCTAATCCCCCTCCAATTTTAAGAGAGGGCAAGGCACCCTGCTCTGTGGGAAGTCCAAGGCCCTCCCCACTACATCCAGGTTGATCAAGTTATATATCCAAAGAGAATAGGATCCCAAAAGGCCAGTACATGCAGTAGAGACAAATCCCAGTGCCATTGTCATTGGTCCCTCAGTCTGCCCCAACTGTCAGTTACATTCAGAGGGAGTAGTTTGATTCCATGCTTGTTGATTCCCAGTCCAGTTGGAGTTGGTGAGCTTTCATTATCTCAGGCACACTGTCTCAGTGAGTGAACCCCTCATGGCCTTGACTTCCTTGCTCATACTCTCCTTCCTTTCACTCTTCAACTGGACCTTAGTAGCTCAGTCCAGTGCTCCGATGTGGGTCTCTGTCTCTGTTTCCGTCTGTTTTAGATGAAGGTTCTATGGTGATATTTAAGATAATAATCAGTCTGACTACAGGGTAAGGCCTGTTCAGGCTCCTTCTCTATTGCTTAAGGTGTTAGCTGGGGTCATCCTTGTGGATTCCTGAAAATTTTTCTAGAGCCAGGTTTCTTGCTAACCCCAAAATGGCTCCCTCAATCAAGACATCTCTTTCCTTGCTCTTATATCTGTCCTTTCTATTAATGCTATTTCTACAATGCACGTGATGGCAAAGGCCTTTGCCATGTCCAACAGAGAAAAATTATTAAGGTATCCCTCATGTGTATTTCCCCCATTGACTATTTTTTTTTTATTTTCAATGCAATTTTTTTGAAGTTTAGTGGAAAAGTAAAGCCATTTCAGTAAAATGCAATAATAAGTTTGTAAAGAAATGCCTTAACTGTACTCTAAGTCTCATGGAGAACACCTATAGAAAGAATAAAATTAAATCATGCTTTTTCTACAAAGTGTGAACAGTAGCTCCTAAACCTTTATGTGCAGAAATGGGGATTTTAATGGGTTTCCATGTATCTTAATTTCTCCTATCAACTTTCTTCTCCAAAATTCTATAAATTCTATTTTTAATTTTATGCGGACATATTTTTCTTTGTTCTCTAAATATAATTAGGTTTCTAATATTTTGTCAAAGATTATTTCTAAAATGTGAAAACATAAAGACCATGTATATTATTATAAAATTATAAGTATATTTTACTGTAGAACCAACTATGATGTTGGATTTACATTTAATTTCATATTTGTTCACCCACAAGGTACCTCTGCTACATTAAAGGAGAGTGTTCTGGTTTAATATTCAAATGCATTCTCTTTTCTTATGTTCCACTGATGTCTTAACTTCAAATAACAATATAAAAATTAATAAATTTCTTGAGTTTTCAGTCATTTCTTAAATCTCTTCCTAATGTAAAGATCTGTTTATACCCCCCCCATGTGAACACATAGCCCCTCCAAATGTAGTAGAAGGCAGTTCAATCTGACTGGTAGAAAAAATGAGAAACTTCTCTGCGAAGGATCAAACATCATTAATGTTTTTCTTTATTCATTTACTTTATATTTTATATAAACTTATATACCCTGTGCTTTACTTATATTCCCTTCATGAGAATCTTTTGATAGATTTGAGATTTTTGTTTTGCTTCGTTTGTTTTCTGGAGGTCTTTGGTACAGAAAAAAAGTAAGGGGAACAAGCAACTTGGAACACTAAATTCCAGTTGAAAGAAATATTGGAATGACAGAATGCAAAAGGAAAGCGAGAGTAAATTTAGATATCAAGTATATTGCTGCTACCGACACAGGTGAAAGGCCAATATAGTATAAATAGCTACTCAAAAATATTTCATTTATTTTAGCAAAATGCTTACATGTACATGGGAGAAACTAATAAAAGATCAATTTCACCATAGAAAAAGGCAAAGCTGAGATTTTATAGGATAAAGCAGATAGAGAGTGTTTGAAAAGGAAAGATATTTTAAATTTTTTCTTAAAGATATTGCTTAATCAAATGGCAGCAAGATGGGCTAGTAACTGAAGAGAACCACAATTGGGGCAAAAAAAAACCCACAAACACTCACAATTATAAATGTACACAAAAGAAACTTTACAATTTGGCAGGGATAACTGTGGGTTCTTTCACTTAAAGAAAACATATGTGTGGCCAAGAAAATAAAAATTGAGATGGTCTTCTGGAATTCTAGTAAGGGCTTAGGAAAGCAGAAGCTAATTCTGAATCCTATGTTATCCATAGACAGATAAAATGCAGTAATTCGCTATTTAATTTTTATTTGCAGGGAAAAGGAGAGTAAAAGGAAGCTGGACATGCCATTGTCTAAGCAGAAGTGATAAATCCTATCCATCAAAAAAAAGTGAACAGAGAATATCTTAAGGGGAAAAGAGGGCTTTGTGACTAATGTTCTTAATTTCCTATCGACCTAGGCATGTGTAGCAAATAAGATATGACTCTTCAGTAGGCCGTGTCTTGGTTTTCAATTGATAGCTAAAGAACTCAGACACACTGAGAGTAGCTATTCAAATCATAATGCTTAGCTATTTTTGTAAATGAAAATGAGTTTTACCTTTCTACCATATGAAATTTGAATGACAATGATGATTGAGGTTGAAAACGAAGCAGAGAAATGTGTTTGAATTTTTTTTTCAATAAAATACTCAAGTTAATATCTTAAGCCAGGCATGAGTGGCTTGACTTACCTTTGATGACCCTCGCTTCATATACATCTTGTGTTAGAATTCTCAGCATGTTCATAGTGGATTCTAAATGTCAAAGACCTTACAGCTACTATTATACACATTTTATAGCCAAACAAAGTAATCAAAGATAGAAATGTTTAGAAGGAAATGAACTGATAGTCCTGCCATCATCCTGGAAGTTTTTCCATTTTTCAAACTCAGAGAACAGGAATTGAACTGAACCTATTCTGTGATCATCTAGGTCTCAGAACTTGAACTCCATTTCTGAACTTGTAGAAGCCCTCAGCAAGTGCATCTTTCCACAGATCAATACCACTCTTGGTCTAGTAATGAGAATGTAACAAAGAAAGATGAGAGACTAGATTTGTTCTCTTCCTATTGACACTGAGTAGGCTATGCACTGTCTTGGCGAAGCTGCTGTCTCTCTCTCTCTCTCTTTTTTTTTTATCAGAAATAAAGCTTTGGTTCTCGTGGAAAGCATGTCTTTTCACAGTTGTCTATGTTATACACACTTTTGGCTTGTATGGAGTCTCTGGTGATTCCAATAGAGTTATGTGCTGAAATAGGAATGGATTACAAATATTGATATCTATATCTTCCATATATATGTATATATATATATATATATATATATATATATATATAGTATCGTATGTGTTGCTCCTTTACATGTCCCATTGCCTCATATGACTTTACATATGAAGCTCAAATTCAGCAATGAAACTACTTAAATTTTGCACAACTTGGATACTGTAGTATTGAAATGAGGATGTGATTTTTTTGAACTCAGAAAGTTGTGTGGTGGGACATGACTCATGCTGATAAAGCTGGTCTGTTGGACATGTCTAATTCTATATGTGAAATCTGATCAGTAAAAACAAAAGAAGAAAGAAAAGCTTTTCAGGTCTTACGCCTAAATGCTTTAGAATCAATAGGAGTAAGAATACGTGCAGGGCGGTCCTCTCCCCTAGTTAATGTTTTAGCTTTGTCAATATATACAGCCGGAATGCAGGCAAAGAGTTTATATTCATCTATCTTCATTTAAAAATCACAGTATATGAAGGTTTTCTATTGGTTAGAAATTTTGTTCTTCAGAATAGCAAGTTATACCTACCTCTTCTACACGTGCCCCCCCCCCCAACACACACGTGTGCTTGTGAGAGAGATGTTTGACTTCCTCAGTGGATATTGAAATTATTTTTATCAAGTTATTTGGTGAATATATCATCAAAACAAGTGAAGAAAAATATTTATATCGGGTCAGAGTATTCCCCAACTCAGAAGCACGATGGCTAATAGATTATTATATTAAATTACCATAAGCTTATTATAGACATTATGATAGATATAAAAACCACCAATAACCACACCCCTTTCTCTGCTCTGTAATAACCATTTCATTTTTATTGCAATGTTTTAAGTGTTAACACTTAATATTTTTATAGGAGTAATATGATATTCTCTTATTTTGGTAAGATTCAATTTTGCAAAATCATCTATTACTATAAGAAGAAAATAATTACTTAAGCAAAAAAGTACCCTAGAAAGTATTTATTTCCTGGCCTATGATCTGCTTTGGAGCTACATTGTGATCATGAATGAAAATCAAAATAAATAAATAAATGAATAAATAAATAAATAGTCTACCAATTTTTGAAAGCTTTGAGTATTGCTTAAAAGAAAACCCTCCTTGCTGTTTTTTATTTTAATTGTCGTGTAATTGACTAATTCTACAGTAACTAGGGTTGGGAGTAACTAAAAACCCGCTATGTTCCTAATGATGTTCAATGAGGCACAGGAAATGAATAGATGGATATGGTCCAGTTGCTAGAAAATAGTTGTTTGTTATTGACTTGTCTGAGCGGAAATGAACACTTTCATTTTTCAGTGACAGAGTATAAAGTGTTCCTCACTAGGGCTGTTCTAAAAGCTCCATGCCCCTTTGAATTCTGATAAGGAGGCAGTAAAGGAAAGCATTCAAATAATCTCAACTAACACAGGTTATTTTACAAGCTGGGTGTTTTTTTATTCCTTTATATGTAAATTTTCCCCAGACTTCAAACCAAAGAATTTCTGCAATCTGTATCACATACAACATTATCAGCAAGGTGGCATTTAGCTTCCTTTAAATGTTAATTACTAGGGGGACTAGAAAAGTTGTGGACTTTGTAGGGATAGATCTCAGGGAGAGCAAATCAATAGTTCTCAAACTTGGCTGTGCTTTGGAACTTTGACAAATAGTCCCCCCTCCCCCGGGTCCTGTTTTCAGGAGTTCTGACTTAAGTGGCCTGTGGTCCCAGTATCTCAATTTAAAAGTCTGCTTAATGACTCTATTATGCATTCATGGTTATGGTCACAGAAAAGGAAAGGAATTATGGAGATGCAGTAAAGCAAACAGTTCCATTTCTTTCCCTGTTTTTCATTTTAAATAACTATTATAATACCCCTATTCAAATTATAAAGACTTGAACTATACCTGTTTGCTACCAATGACAATATGAAATCTACTGCTTCAGTGTTGGCCCTTGCCCCCCCCCATAGTACAAAGATAAAGAGAGACTTCATGTTCAAGTATGTATTTATGATAATATAGAAAGTTGGCTGACTTCTTCCACCTACTAACAATCTGTCAATACATCCATCTGTCTATCCATCCATCTACCAACCATCTACTAGCTTGCTCAAGGTATCAGGACTCATGGAGAAATTTACTAACTCCTTGGTAGTATTATTAATAGATATCAATAGATTTATTTTACTAAAGAGGCAACAAGCAACATACTAGCTAACACGAAAGGCAAGTGTTTAATCTTAAACTATCTCCTTCTGTATTATCAGATCTCCTCTCCATTCTTTTCCACCTTGCTTTGTGTCTTAGCTTAGGAATTCCAATTGAGAGAGAAGGGAACAGGTGCTGAGAGGAAAAGAAATGATAGTATTTATTTCCTTCCTTTTTGTAAGACCCCACTGATTGCCACTGTCCCTTTGCAAAGACCACATTTTTTTCTTGCTCTCTCTGGTCTTTCTTTTGGTTTTCTAGTTTTGGTAAATGAACCTCCTTTCCCCTGATCCTTAGGGCTAAGTGAGCTCTGTATTTCTCATAATCTTCTCTGGATTTTCATAATGCTGACCACATCTCTGTTAATGATTTATTTAATAAACTGTACTTATATATTCCAGATAGGAAAATATATCCTTTCTTGGCAAGGAAAGTTGAAGTTAAATTGGTAGATCATGATTCTAAGCAAACTTAGCCAGGCAGAAAGACAGTATCACACTCAGATTTTGGAGTTTCTCTTTTTAAAGATAGGAAAGTAGAAGGGGGTGCTCTTTGAGATATCTGAAGCATAATAAAGGGATCATAAGGGTAACGGGAGGATGATTATAGAGGGTAATGGGAGGATGAATATGTATTAAAGTGTACTATCTACATGTTGTGATGATTAATATTGATTATCACCTCCACAGGGTCTAGAATTCCTAGGAGACAAGCCTCTGGGTATACCTGAGAGGCACCGTCAGTATTTGGTTGGCTTATGGGTATGCCTGTAAAAGATTATCTAGATTAGGTTCATCGAGAAAGGAAGACCCACCTTATCTTTGGGCAGTACTATTCTGTGTGCTGACATCCTGCGCTGAATAACAGAAAGTATGCTGAGTATCACCATTCATAGCTGTTTCCTGACTATGGATGCAACGTGATCAGTCATCATGAGTTTTTGCCACCAAGATATTCCTGGTATAACAGATTGTGACATCAGATTAGGAGCCCAAATAATATTTTTCTCTTTTTTCTTCCTTTTGCTACGTCATTTTATCTATATCCCAGAAACCAGAAAGGTAATTAATACATGTGTGACAATATCTCTTTATGAAATTCACTATTCTATACAATGAGTACATGATAACAAAATAGCTAATAATAGAAAACTGTGCTATGCTCATTGGTGATATGCGATTAAAGAATTCATATAAATGTGTGAAATCACCTGTAGTCCCTAGAGAGATCTTTTTCACAATCTTAAATAGACTGTATATGCTAAAAATTCGTAAATTTTTCAAGGACGTAATAAAGTGATTTAATCTTGCTACTTCCTCTTGATTACTATTACTACCTGCCTCCACACCCCACTGATTATTTATGTCTAATGATTCCTAAACTAGGAGTTCACTTATGATGGACAGGACGTATAAAGAAGTAGAGGAGATAGTGATCCATTCATTTTTATTTTAAATGAGGAATTTCAAAGGTGAAAAGTTAAAAGACCTAGCACAATTAACTCTGGTGATCTAGGAAGCAATGATATTGATTTTCCTTCGGTATGCTACATAGTTCTTTACTGTTTTAATGAGTATCTATAAATTTAAAGTTCATCAAAAACACATTATAAAACTAAATTAGGAAATTGATTTATTTGGAATCCTTCGTGCCAGGGTAAGGGGACCAAGTTTTTCAAGCTACAATGAATTTTCATTATCTGAGAGATAGGTACCTAATGTTGTTCACGCAAAAAAAGTGTCCCTCAACACCACTGCCACACTGCTCTAAGTACATACCCATGAATGCACACAGAACTCATATGCATGAACATGCTCTTGCATGGGAATCAGGCTCTGACTTCATCTTCATTTCTTGTTGGTCTGAGCAGTACCAATTTAACATTGGTTTGCCCTGGAAGCAAAGCATAGCTAATTGAGACTCAGAGACATTGTTTTCAGGAGGGGAGAAGTTCAAAATTCTGAGCTTCCTAGCCTTGCCACCCTGAGAGCTTTTGCAGAAGGTTAAGCTTTGTGTTCCTCTAAGGAACCTGGGCTCCTTATTGCTCTAGGCAGCTATGACCAGTCCCAGTGTGGACAGACTAATGCTTGTGTTTACAAAGATGATCTCACTCTTGAATCATCTCTTTGAGGTAAGCATGCGAAGTGGTGTGGTCTTTATGCAGATCTTGTCTAGGCTACAATAGTGGGTGGAACTCCCCGATCATGCCTAAAGACATTATTTAACAGCACACATTCTGATCCTCTGGCTCTTAAAATCTTTCCTTTCTTTCTTGAATGACTTCCCTGAGCCTTAAGATATATAGGGGTTGTGTTGTAGTTAGGCTAAATGGAGTTGGACACAATAGGGTCACTTATCCTTTACATTTTGACCAGGTTTGAGTCTCTGTGGTAACTTCTCCATCTGCTACAAAAAGAAGTTTCCTTGATGAGGTCTCTGAACTATAGTTAAATGTTGTATTGACTTAGATTTTGAAAATGGCAGTACTAGATTGTTCTCTAGGATCCATGTTCTGTCAAACCATTGGTAGTTGGCTATATTTACAGTACCATGCATGAATTCTTCCCTATTGAATGTAGCTTAATATATATATATATGTATATGCCACATTTACACAATTAGGAATGCATTATTAGGCTAGCAACTGTTGTGATTCACAAGCTTTACACTACTTTTCTCCCTTAGTACCTTGCCCAGTTTCTTCTGATACTATGAGAGTTTGCCCTCAAGAGGCGGCTTCTAAGCAGTACCTGCTAGAGTCCTCCAAGTTCTGTGTCTCTATCTACATGTCTTCAGCAACAGTGTCTTATCTTTAAGTTATGTGAGACCAACAAGAACAAAAGCAATAGTTTATATTGCTGAGAGGGTTTCTAATCTACAACTCAAAAGGTTTACCTTGCTTAGCGTTGGAGTTATTGTTAGTCTCTGGTTCCTGGAGGGGGATCATTATGAACTTGTATCACATAACTCAAACTACACACACACACACACACACACACACACACACACACACACACCTATGTTTTAAGAAAAACCATGAGATATTATTTCCCTATGCCTTTAACAAAAATCTTTAGTGTTACTTAGCTCTCTTTGCTCCTTTCCTCTCTGTATTACACTCCTTCCAAACTCAATCAAGCTCATTTAAGTATACTAATTTTGGTACCAAACCATCCATAACTAATAACATAGATCACCATGAGTGAGCTAGCTGCATTTGAGTCTAAAAATATGTTGTTTAACAAACATATGATCTGGCCCATTTGTTGTAGCTTGTAGATTTCACATCAATGGCATCACTGAAAAAGAAAGTATAAAAGAACCAAAGGAAAATATCATTTGAAGTAAAAATAAACAGGCTATACAAAATAAATATCAACAAAGCCACAGAAATGATAGGGTGGTGGTTTGAATAGGTATGGCCCCAATAGACTCATATTTTTGAATGCTTGATCCATACATAGGAATTGTTTTAGCTAGGGTTTCTATTGCTGTGAAGAGACACCACGACCATGGAAATTCTTGTACAATAAAATATTTAATTGAGGCTGGCTCACAGTTTCAAAATTTTAGTCTTTATCGTCATGACGAAACATGGTGGCATGCAGGCAGACATGTGCTGGAGAAGAAGCTGAGGGTTCTACTTCTTGATCTGCAGGCAACAAGAAGCAATCTGCCTCCACAGTGACATAATTCCTTCAAGAATGCCACAACACACAAAAAAAAAAATCCAACAAAGCAACACCTTCACATAGTGCCGCTCCCTATGGGTCAAGCATTCATACACATAAATCTATGGGTGCCAAACCAATTGAAACCGCCACAGAGGATGGCTATAATAGAAGATGTGACAAATAGGAAGTCATTACAATCCCCAGATTCTGTGGGAAAAGGAGCACTCAATTGAGGCGATATGCAGCAAAGTGAAAGAGACAAATAAATGACTAAGATAAATTTCTTGCTAATATTGAGTTCTCGGTAAATATTTTTATTGTGATAGTAGTATAATTATTTCAGGTATGTAATTTATATGTTGCATTCATTATTTTAACCATAAAAGATTACATCAGGAAAAGGAATAGAATGATTGAAGTTTAGTTGTTAAAAAAAGAAAAAAGAAAAACCAGAAACAAGCACAGGACTTGAGTCATAGTAGAGCATGGTTTCTCTAACCTTATTAAATGCATCTTGGAAGCTCAGTGTTGAGTACTGCTTTTCTGAAACTTGTTAATCTATTTAAATTGTATTTATAATGTGTTATAAAGGATGCATTGGTTTTACTAAATCTGTGAGCTTATCAGTGTCCTAATAGCTTCCACTATTCCTTAATTCGCTAGTAAGATTTATGATGCCTGTCCTACTTTGTTTTTCTATAGTGAGATAAAATAGACAAACACCAACTTGAAGAGGAAATGGTTGGTTTTATATTACAACTTCAGGGGTGCCTAATCCATCACTGAGAGATGTCAGGACAGGAACTCAAGCAGGAGCAGAAGCAGGAATCATAGAGAAATACTTTGTGCTCAGTTGATTCTCATGGCTTGCTCAGCCCGCTTTCTTATAAAACCCAAGACCAACTTCCTAAAATGACACCACCCACAGTGGTTTGGATCTTCTCACTGCAATCATAAATCAAGAGAATGACCTCACAGACTTGCTTGTAATCCACTCTGATGGAGATATTTTCTCAGTTGCGGTTCCCTCTTCCCAAATATCATAACTTGTGTCAATTTGACAAACTACCAACCAGGTAATGGCGCTGAATGCTACACAGAGTGTAAGATGAAGCTTACACTGCATCTGCATTTTAAAGTGGATGTAATTATTCATCTGTCTTTCAATAGTGACAGAATCAGTCTCAAGTACATTCCACCCAGAGAAATAAGGCAAAATGAATCAAAGTAAGGCAGGTGTCTTAGGCTTCTATTATCGTGAAGATACACCGTGACCACGGCAGCTTTTATAACTGAAAACATTTAATTGGGGATAGCTTACAGTTCAGAGGTTTAGTCCATTATTGTCATGGTGGGAAATGATGGCATGCAGGCCAACATGGTGCTGGAGAAGGAGCTAAGAGTGCTACATATTGATCTGCAGTCCTCAGAATTAACTATGTCACTGTGCATAATTTAAGCATGTATGAGACCTCAAAGCCCACCCCCACATTTCTTCCAACAGGCCATACTTCCTAATAGTGTCACTCCCTATAAGGGTCATTTTCTTACAAACCACCACAGGACAAAGAAAGCATGCTGAGTAAGAGTACACCTAAAGCTATTTATATCAGCACCCAAATCCTGACTCACCCCTCTTTGTTCTGGTGATATGCCCCACTGCTGTTCTCCTCCCTAACTTGATGTGCATCTATCTCCTTGACACCAGAGAGGTATTTACCCTGTAGTGGGTTTTCTGGCAACATGCCTCATTTAAGCTGCTTCAATTATCAGGATAAGATCCTCATCACTGCCTCTCAAATGGTTCCCCATTCTGAAGCACTTCTTTAATCTCTTTTCTTCAGTTCCTCCTTTGTGTAATTAAGTCTCTCTCTCCCTCTGCCTCACCAATCTCTCTCTGCCTTTCCAGTCTCTCTTTCTCTGTCTCTGTCTCTCTCCCCCTCTCTCATGCATACACACACACACACACACACACACACACACAAACACACACACACACACAGACCACCCCTCCTGAAAAGATCCATTTGTGGCAGACCTCTTCTGCTGCCTGCTGAAGTTAGGACCATTCAGTTATTTTTAGTGTTATCTCTTTCCTTTAATTAGCACAGCCCTAAATTGCATATTTTGTTCTTAAGTTTTACACAGATTAAGATCTCCCAGTTCCTTAGTCATTGATTTTGGATGTTGCCCCGAGTTTCCTGCAGTTCATTTAAATTCAGTTCACTACAATATGCCAAAAATAAATAAAGCACAGTTTTCTAACATCTAATCACCCAGCTCCACCTGTGAACCTTTTGAGGATTCTAAACCTCTGAGAAAAGGGGGTGGGAGGTAAAGGCAAAGTTAGCATACATTTTCTTGGTAACCCTATTCCATACTACTGCTTCCCTGTCATTATGATCCCCATAATTCTTTCAAGAGAATGTTTGCTATGCATCCATGAACCCCTTTATTTTTGCATCTATACATTTAAGTAAATATTTTTATAAGGATGTGGAAGTGTCTATAACCAGTCATTTTTTCTTTCTTTAAAACACATTTTCATTTCAACACAATTATCTCCAATTAAATGGAAGAGATGGGCATGTTGCCCTTCATGGAAACTTTACTCGTCTGTTTGGATAAAATTCATTTTTAAGTACTGGAAATGGGTTAGAGTGCTGAGAGGTTGCATCCGGAAGGATCACAGTTGCTTGTTCCACTCTCCCACTCTCTCTCCCTTCCTTTGATGTCAACTTGGTTCTCTTGATAAATTAAAGGGTTGGGAATCCCCTATTTCAACTGTCAGGAAATCACTTTGCTTGGCGTTTTGCATTTTAAAAGATACTTTCTTTCTCAGTTCACCAGTTGTTTTTCTCCTCAGTTCCAGAACTGGAAGATTCCAGCATCCAAATTCTACATAATGTAAAGTGGTTTTCAAAGTTTCTTTTCTTTAGATTCAACCATTTATTTTACTATTGCTCTCAATGTGTGCCCACAGCTCACTGTTTTGATTCCTGTAACATTATACAAATATTTTGTCTTTTCCTCCTTATTTCCTCCTGTAGTTAAAATACCTTGGGTTCCAATATAGAAACTAGTTGTATATCCCGTATTTTTTTAACCACACAGGATGGAAATGTTGATGAGTTAAGATTGGTTTCTGAAACTGGAATATTACGACCCTTTTAGCATCATTCCTTTTAAGAGATAAGTTCTCATTTTTTTTCAAACACAAGCCTGTATATTTGTGTGTTTCAAATCAGTTGTCATCAGTAGTATCTGAGTATTAAATAGATCTAAATTGGAGATCATGCCTTAGAAAATATAATTCCTTATTCTAACTGAATTTCCTTTAAACATTCTGTTTGAGCTATCGCAATAAGATACTTGAAATATCAGATAAGCTAGAAAAAAATAGGAAGTTCCTTTCTTTCTAAGAAACTGGGTGGTCTAGAAATTTGAAACCTTTTTGTTTGTTTTGTTTTGTTTTGTTTGAGACAGGGTCCCAAAGTGTACCTCAAACCTGTCTGGCATGAAACTGTTTATGTAAACCAGAATTGCCTTCAACTCACAAAGATCTGGTTGCCTCTATCCACTGAGTGCAGGAATTAAAGCCATATACCACCAGACATTCATTTCTGCACTACTAATGACTGAGCCTAAATAGACTTTTGAATTGAACCCAATAGTTACAATCAAATTTGTAACAGCAACCACTGGAACCATTCACCTTATGAATTCTATTTGCATTGATATTGCAGGCATCTTAGTGTCAAATTTTAATATGAACCACATCTTTACGATGGAAGAGAAATTGATATGTGAGCAAATATATAACTTCTCAATTGGCCAATTGGTCCATATTATAGCAATTGGTTGCTACTTATTCACATTTGAGTACTTACACGTTTAATAATATGTAGTCTATTTTTCATTAAATTAGAGTGAAATATTTTAATATATTAGCATATAAGAATATGCCTATGTAAATATACAGACACATACATATATACTTAAATCACAGTTGTTTCAATCTATTGCTTGAGAAGTGAGAATATAATTATAATGATAATATTTTCCTACTCCTCTTGCTTGGGAATGGATTAAACATCTTAAAATAATACAATTTCTTTATCTATTTATACTAAATTTAAAGTATCTTTACAATATGCATATTGCAATGTGTGTATATGTTGCTTATATAATTTATAATGAGTATTATACAATAAATAATAAAAAACATGCATTATCCCCACAGCAAGTAGAAAACAGTTCATTTGACTACATGTCTGACTATAATAAATTTAGGATGATATCCTTGTTAGGATTCCATTAGCATTTTTAAAGAGAATTATTTGTATTTTATGTGTATGAGTATATGCTTGAATTTAATAAAGTGTGCTCTTCTCACGCCAATTGTCCAAGGAGACAAAAAGAGGATAAGCAGACACCTTGGAACTAGACTTACTGAGGGTTTGAACTGCTATGTGAGTGCGGGGAAGTAAACCTTGCTTCTCTGCAAGACCAATAATTGCCAATAACCTTTGAGCCATCTCTTCAGTCCCTCCATTTGCTTTCTTCACACATCATATTTATATCATCATAGATAATTATTAAAGTTTAGTATTACATTGTCCTCAAAACTGATGGTTTAACCATTCACTTAAGAAACTTCTATTAGTCACCTATTGTATGCCTGTGTTTGAATTAGGTGTGGAGATAGGAAAATGATAAAACAGATAAAACATTTCATGAGCTCATAATCTAGTATAGTATGCAGTATAAAACATTGAATATCCTACTTGCAGTAGTAAGTAACCTTTACAAATTGGATTGTGCTTACTGATCTAAACTGGAAAGTCTGTCATTTAAGGAAAGGAACAGCTTTCCGTATAGTAGGAAGTAAGTGGGTAATGTTTCAATGATTAACAATAGGGTTGATGGTAGTGAAGAGTAGGGTTTACATTGCAGTTGAAAGGGATTAGTATGTGCTAAAGTTTAAAGGGATGCAGCTGAAAGATGCCTTGATAAATACTAGGGCAGTTTTATATTTCTGAAATGTTCAATGCTTAAGGGAAAATTCCAAAATTCGGGCCAGAAAAGTAGCTTATGATTGAATTATGTGAGTATTTAAAAAATCAATCCCCAGGATATTATCTTAGCTACATATGTACTCAAGGCTCTTTTTTACTCAGGGATTTAGCAGAAGTTCATGTTTTTGAAAGTTGTAACATCACAGAATCATCCATTTTTTTCAACAATTTTCAATCTTCTATTAATCACAAAGTTGCAAAGAGAAAGACCACTGACCCAAATCATCATGACCAAATTAATTCAAGCAAGCAATTAATTAAAGCAAACATTTTTATTCGGGTACATGGACTGTCTTACACTAGAAGCAGTGTTCAATAGATCAACACTGGACAAAGAAGACAGGGATATTTTGGTTTGTTTTTGTTTTTTTTTGTTGTTGTTGTTTAGGTGTAGGTAATTTCTAAATGAAGAATTTGGTGGTCAAAAAAATTGGTGTTACTGGAGGAAAAGAAGTTAGCCATAATGGCCTGCTGTAACAAAGACATGATTGTAAAGTGATCATAACAAGGTACACATAAAAAGAGAAAGTTAGAACAACCTTTTGAAACAAAGGTAGTGTTGTTATAATAACTTTTTGAAACCGAGAAATGGTCGCCATTTCCTGGAACAGGAGTACAGAACTATTTGTATTTAAGATTACAGGTGGGGCATAGTCTAATCCTTCAGAAACAGAGGTTTGATCATAAATGGGAATGACCATAGTTTGTTCTTGATATAATACAGCTTTTAAATCTAAGATGGGGGCAGACTGGTTCATCACTTCCAACTGCTTTCATGTCTATGATGTATTTTAATATCTGTAGTTACCATAATAAATCACTTGCACATGAAACAGTCTCATCAATTTGTAGAATGAGAGCCACAAGAACAGTGAGACAAATATGAGCGAGAACTCATGTACAGCCTGATTCTGCTATGTCATCCTTCATATTTTTCACCAAAGCAAACAAATAAATTATATTTGAAAGAGAGGTTAGGCACATGCTTGTCCATTACACTGCACATCAGCTATGCACCCAAGCAATCAATATGGTTTGGACACAGCTGATATAATTTGGCGGAGTTATAATTGAATTTTTCCCTCTTAATATCATTACACCTACAGAACATCTCCCATTATGTGTCCCTCCCCATCATTCTCCAAATTACATGTTCCAAATGGAACTAATTATCTACTCCCATATAAAGCATCTCCTCATGACTGCTATCCCTTCTCTATTATAGGCACCAGTGCTTTCATGCTCCTAAATTTGCTTTCGCTGCAGTATGTTTCTTTTATTCATTCTCTTATTCCTTCCTAAATATAATCACTGAATGTTTATTTTTTGAAATTACTTGTATGTATAAGTCCATTTATATTACAGATATACATTGTAGAGTTCATTTGAATATAATAAAGACTCAGTGAGCAAATGAATGAAATATGAATAAGTGTATGAATAGACAACTGTTCTACCTCAAGTAACTTAAAGCTATAGTAATGAAAGATATCTCTTCTTATATGAGAGAATGTCTTTAAAAAGTCTCTTTAATTATATTATAACATTTCTTAATTTAAAAAAATATTCTCAGCTGATTGCTTTGAATGATGTTTGGTGGAGATATACCTGGTAGTTGTAGATCTATGAGATCACCTAAAGATATTAATGGACAAATTGAAGGAACACGTTGACTAAGGTACTTCTTGAAACAGGATTTTGGATTTTTGATATTTGTTGGATGTTATTGTCAATGAGAGTTTTATAGTTCAGAGGTATACATATACATGCATAAAATATTACAGAGTCATGTTATTAAATTGACAAATCGCATATAAACAACAAGGGGGAAATAAAAACAGCAGTTTTCTTACTAGCAAGCAAATAAGTATAGCATAGGATAAAATTTTAATGAATAATATAAATAATCAAGGTCCTTTATCTCAAATCCTGTAAGTGGAAATAGAGATGGTGTGTTCTAAAGTAAGATATTAGATAATGTAAACATATTTTTTAAAACAAAGAAGAAAATGGCATCTCAACTATTTAAAAAAGAATGACTACAGTTATTTCATAAACAGAAAAACCCTCTTCATTTCTAATATTTTTAGCTACAATTTATCACATGTAAAAATAGCTTGAAATTTCTTATCATGTCATAAAAGCATTTTTGTTTTGTTGACATAAGGTCCGAAAGTTTTATGTATCCACATTTGTCCTTCAAACTTTCCTTGGCCGTGCAAGCAGTATATTTTCTCTTTGGGAAAATGGGGAATAACTGAATTCCTAGGTTAATTTTATAGGTCATAGTACTGTATTTTAACACCCATGATCCCTTTTATGAGGAATCAGGGAAATAAATATGTGTGTGTACATATATATGTATAAATCTGTGTATATATATTGTTTCTAAACCAAATAATATCATTTCTGCACCTTGCTGCTGTGAATATCAGATTTATTGTCCTAATTAGGGAGATAAAGGCTCTAGAAGGATATAAGAACAAATTTTCAGGAAGATTAATGTGGAAATTAAGGATTGATAGGATGTGTTGATTAGGTCCAAATTCAGCTTCTGGGGATTGGTAACCCAATTAAGAAATCAACATAATTACCTGAATACCCCAAATTATATTCATTTGACTGATAGTCATTTTTTTTTCTACAATTTGTGTGTGGCAGGGTAAAGACTGAAGTTACCCTTCAGTTAACAAGGAATATTTTCGTCATTTCTTCCTAATGTAGTAAACAAATAATAATTAAACATCTATCATGTGCATAGTAAAAGAAACAAGTGTTCTTCTAAGCCAGAATACTTGTAGAGCAGACTAGAATGTTTACAGAGAAGGCATTTGACAAAGGATAAATGAGCTGAATATTTCTCTCACATAAGCAGATTGTCCAAATAGAAATAGAGACTCATGTAATTTCCTGATGGGTTCTGCAATATACATAACTTAATGATTTCATTTATAAATAATTAAAAATTAATCTTGTGGAAGTATTATGACATGGCAAACATTAAGCCAAGAATTTTCCATACGGTATCACATTTAGACTTTAGATGTGAATTTTGATGCACATTATTAAATAAAATAAGATAACAAAACATTCCTGCTAATAGGGGCACATCTTCTGATATAATCATCCCATTTCCCCAAAATAAAATACTGAAAATGGTACAGACTATGTACCATATGCCACAATTAAGACACTAATTCATTTCATTAAAGGAGTAAGTAAAGAACTCAAAAGGCCTGCTACTGGGAAATGTTTAGACTATGAAACTACAATTTGTGCATCTGTAATGATGCAAATATCATCAAGCTGTTGACTTAGAGATACTTTTTATTTCAAATTCCCAAATTAATGTCATATTTGTCTGTTTTTAATATATGGGATAGATTTCTCCATCTCATCTTGATAAGCAAATTTTGCAAACATATTTTTGATGTTTAAAAATGATTGCACATATGATAATGAACTTTGGGGGGTTGGGTTTTGACTACTGATATGCTTTTTGCAGTATTTCATTTTGTGCAGTAATGTGTGTAGCCTATCACTTTCGTCACAGCCAATATACAGATTCCCCTGACAAATTATTCACATCCATTTCACAGGGTGTAGTATATATTTTGTATCACTGAAATTTTATTTTTTAGATTTTCATTGGCTGATGAAAAGTTTTAATAAAATAAAACTCCTCAGTCCAACCACTTTGGAGCTATCTATGCAAGCAGCTTGTAACAGGTTTTAATCCATTGGATGAACTCAGGAAAAACTAGCAAGCTGGCTAACATTGCATTATCCTAATTTTTATTTCATAAAGCAGAGATTTACTTTAAAATCAAAAATATATGAACAGATTGAGTCCAGATGTCTGAAGGGATTGCTTCTGTTTTCCAATGCCAAAAGAGTCTTCTGTAGGTTCTACTTTGATAATTTCCGTATTTCTCGTTTGACAGTTCTCCTAACCCTTCATGCCAGCAAACCGCAGTACTGATATATACATAAAAGTACTCTGGTATTTGGGTATTTAAATATGTCTATAGATAATTTTAAAAGCATCATTTTGTAAAACAAAAACTCACTTTTTAATCTAATGAACTTCTAATCTGAATGTATTTTCCAATCAAATTTTAAGTTTAGTGTTAATACGAGATTATATAACCTCATTATATTTTAATAAAACAAATAAATCCAAGAAATCCTTACAACTACTGTAAAAAATTATTTTAAAATACATAACAAATACACAGGAAGAACAACTATACTTTCCTTTAATCATATGGTAAATTTTCAGTTTTTCTTCTGTAAAAATTACTTTGAATGAATTTATTCATGCAGTACCAAAGACAATTATTGTTAACATCAGCAGAAAACAGTATTTTGCTTTATCTTTGTCTCATTCTTGTAATGAAATTTGACCTTTACATCTTATAGCATTAGTCAAGTGTTAGTGAACAAAATATATTTCCTAGCAATTATTGGAAATTACAACTTAAAATGGTGAAATTGGTTATGAAATAATAACAATTATTGTCTGGACAGAAGCAACATAGACATAGAACTATTTATCTACGTGAAATTTCATACAAAGCGTGTTGAAAATACTTTAAAATTTTATTTGGTTTTCATGCAAATTATATACTAGTATTTCTGATTTATTTTTGTAATTCAACTATGAGAAATTCCTTCATAAAATGCAAAATAGGTTAGTGTGTTGTATGTGTGTATTTGTGTGTGGTTGTTGTATGGAAGCAGAACTCAGTGCCTCAAGCATATTTGTCTGGTGATCTATCGCTGAGCAGCACCCACAGATCCAGTATTATCATTGAGACTACAATGTGATGTATAGTTTCCAAAACAGAAAAAATCAGGAGCAAGCTTAAAAATGTCTTTTTGTTTTCCTTCCTTCCTTCCTTCCTTCCTTCCTTCCTTTGTTTCTTCCTCCTCTCTCTCTCCATTCCTCTACACCCCCATTTGCCTCACTTTTCTTTCCTTGTGTGTGTCTGGCAGCTAAACCCAGGGCATCAATAATACTGTGAAAGTGCTATAACCTTGAGCTATATCAACAACCCTAGGAATGTTTATTTTAATGTTCTTTTTCTTCAAGCTCAGAGTTTGTCTAAATATTTTCTTTAGAATATTTTAAATGAATACATTAAAAGCAATTTTTATTTTTTTCCTTTTTTTAAAATTTATTTATTTATTAAAGATTTCTGCCTCCTCCCTGCTACCGCCTCCATTTCCGTCCCCCTCCCCTGATCAACCCCATTGAGGAGTCTTTTAATTGTCCCCATCCTCTTTATCTGCTTTCTCAATATGCTGTTTGTATTTACCACCATGGACTAGCTTTTCTCCCAAACTGTAAATTTAGTGATATAGAAAACTGTCTGATGTTGTACACTCTACAGGTCCTCTTTGGACCATGCATTGAGTCTAGCTGCTAAAGAAAGAAGACTAAATATGGAGGGTATGGATGGATAAATGGTTGGTGTGTGTATTTATAATCCTTTTGTATAAAGGATTTTTCAGGAATAAGAGACAAATGAAGTGCTCTTGAAATTCTAATTATCTAACTCATTTTAACTCATCGTTGATCACATACAAGTTAAATGGGCAAATGAAAGTTGACATGCAAGAAGTTTCTTTAGTATATTAATTTATACCATTTCAATTCATAGATGGAACTGATTTTACAATCTTTTTGCTAATATTTGATTTAGTTTAGTTTACCTTGTGTTCTGGTGTGGTTTGAGGCAGAGTCTAACTCAAACCCCAGTTTCCCTGATGTGCCACACCAGGCACTTGCTCTGTTTTGAGCTAAAAGCCCATGCAATGCAGGCTGGTACTGAACTCGCTCTATAGCTGAGGACACCATTGAACCTCCAAGGACTGAGATCACAAGTTTGTGTCCCCCTATTTTTTTTTAATTTTAGCAGTTTTTTATGTGTACTTTAAAAAATATGCTATTCATGCCAGGCGGTGGTTGCGTATGAGTTTAATTCCAGTACTTGAGAGGCAGAGACAGGCAGATCTCTGTGAGTTCGAGGCCAACCTAGTCTTCAAAGTGAGTTCTACAAGTCTCCAAAGCTATAGAAAAATCCTGTCTCTAAAAACAACAAAAATGCATTAAAATATGCTATATATGTACATAAGAATCCATAGGGACAAATATAAACATAGTAGCATATTGTCAAATCCCATATATCATGAAGCTATGAGCAAGTTTTCTCTTAACAGCACCGTCTATTATTAAGTTCCTTATCTTTGCACAGCATGTTGATAGGGAAAAACTGTGTCTTACAGTTTTCGTTACAGAACAGAAAGGGAGGTCAGATCTCATCTCAAGAGATCTCATTAGAAGCTTTTAGTTTTGGATAAACAATGCTCATTCTGTTGTAGGGTTGAATACTTTTCCTCCTACAGTTCCCAGTTTTGTTGAACTTTCACACAGATTCTTACTTGAATTAGGAAATCCAAATATTTCTCTTTTATTTTCTGTGTATTCTGTGCTCTGTCTATATTAGTGTATTTTAAAATTCTTTCTATATCACATATATTGTGAGGTTGTTTTTTTTTTTTCCATTTCCTATACCCTGTAATAAACTGGAGGATCCAGGAGAGCATTTTCATGTTTTTCTTGTCTACTGTTTTGATTCTATTGTCTCGTTAACATCATTGCATAAATAAACATTTCACAAATATTTGTGGACGGAATATGGTTTCCTTCTCAAAATAGCAGTTGCTAACTTGAAACCACACCAAATACTTATTTTCAGTACACCGAATTGAACTAAGTTGGATTCTGACCAAGTGTGAGAAAAGAGAAGAATAGGGAAGGGGAAATGAGAAAAGGAACAAAGGAGATAGGAAGGGGTAAAAAGGGAAGTAGAGAGAAAATCAGTCCCATACTGGGCCTAAGGACATTAATTCTGCACTTACTATTTATCATGAGTAGGTTTCATATATAAACTGCAAAGTTAGATACTGCATGGCTTTTAGGACAATGCAGTCAGATAGTGCTTATTATTCAGTATTAAAAAAAATAAAAGCAAATCTAAGGAAATTATTAAAAATTATTTTGAAAATGCTTTTTCTGAAAATAATTATAAAGAAAATCCATGTTCTCATTATATGTAATAGCTGACCATTACACCATATATGTTAATTAAAATCAACAGAATGTATTTCAAAAGATCACACATACCAAGCCCACATGTATGATTTTGCATTCTATTGACCACTGTGAAGAAACTTTTAAACACCTACTACTTGAGTATAGGAAAGTAATTGATATCTAAAGGTAAACTGAATAAACAAAATGCGGAATTTATCTCTTAAAAATATTCGAAATTATAATTACATCCTTCCCTCTTTTCTTTCCTTTCTCCCAGTCCTTTCATGCTTACCCCTTGCCCTCTCTCAGATTCATGGCCTCCTCTTCATTAATTGTTATTACATATGAATACACACACACACACACACACACACATTCCAAAATATAACCTGCTTGATTCACATGATGTTCCTGTGTATATATACATGCTTTCAGAAATGATGGACTAGTCTTAGATAACTAATTTGGGCACTGTTCCCTAGTAAAGACCATTTTCTTTCTCTCGCATTCATCAGTTGCCTGTAGTGAATTCCCTACGGTTAAAGCCTCATGAGCTTTCTCCCTTCCATAATAACATCATCGTTGGTATCTTGCTTGTTCGGGTCTTGTCTAGGCAGCTCTGTTGATGAGACGTAATGGGTGTCGTTTGTTTGACATTTCCAGGAGACACAATATCACAGGAAACTTCCTGTTCCTCTGGTTCTTAACACTTGTCCCACCTTCTCTTCTTCTATTTTTCTTAAGGCTTGTTTTATTTTAATGACTGATCCACCTGAGACCACAGGCAGCCCACTCTGTACAGACTCGAGGGAAGCTCTATTTCTTGGTCTCTTCCTCCTTGGACAGAGTCTTGATGATCTCCTCCTTCCTGGCATGGGGGCGCTCCTCCTGGCGCTTTCTTGCTTCCTTGGTCTTAGACCTGCGAGACTCAGCCTGGTCAGCCAGGAGCTTCTTGCAGGCCTTGTCTGCCTTCAGCTTGTGGATGTGCTCCATGAGAATCCGCTTGTTTTTGAAGACATTCCCTTTGACCTCCAGGTAAAGGTTGTGATACATATGGCGATCAATCTTCTTGGATTCACGCTATCTCCTGAGGAAGCGGCGCAGGATCCGCATTCTTCTCATCCAGGTCACCTTCTCGGGCATTGTGGCATTGGCAGACCCTTCCGCTTTCCTATGCCCATATGCCTGCCCTTCCATCAAGCCAAAGTGCTTTTCCGGCATCGAGTCTGGGAATGGACAGTCACAGGCTTCCGGATGATCAGCCTATCTTTAATCAGCTTCCATATCTGCTGACCCACCTCTTCTGCAATGATCCCTGATCCTCAGGTGCAGGAAGCATGTTGTAAATTTATCAGTTCGGTTAGATACCACATGATCTCTTGTTCTCTGCATCCTAATGGGTTTAGAATGTTTGGTTCATTCCTCTATTTCATTTTATTTTAGTTGGTTACCAGTCCTGTTTGGAAGTTAACGATTCTGGCCTTTCCTTTATACAGACACTTTAATTCTCTTTTGAACCATGAAATGAGACATTCAGTTTTTAAGGTTTTTTTCTTTAAAGCCCTCCGAGAAACAGGAGTATTTAATAAGATTAGATAATTCCAAATAAATGGGACAATGAAAAACTATATAAAATATAGTTGATTAATGATTTGAAACTTGTGAATACTTTGGTTACCTGTTTCATGGTGATAAAACATATTAATATAGAGGGTTAGAACAGAAAACTTGTACAATGGTGATTGTAAATTAGGTAGTCTCCAAAGTAAAAGTGAAATAGCAGTAGTCAGCAGATATAATGTCATTGAATGAACTGACAATAGAAAGTAGAAGTAAAAATTTAACTTAGCACATGTGTAGGTTAGTATTCCTGTATGTGTGACAGGAGTGCAAAGAAAGTATCAACATATAAGTAATTATTTATTTTATATTTAAATGGTGAAAACATTTTCTCAGGTGTGTCCTATAATGGGTAACCTGATTTTTTTTATAGTGTCACGTGTAATATAGTCCTTCTCATATACAATCCTTTTGTTCAAACAATGCTATATGTCATTGACTTCTTTTTTAAAAACAAGCTATTATTTTATGTGTATGAGTGTTTTGCCTGCTGCATGTGTGCATATGGACGACATGAGTATTTATTTTCTATGGATGCCAGAAGAGAGCATCAGATCCCCCTAGGACTTGATAAATGAATGATTATGAGCCACTACATTGGTTCTGGGAATTGAATCCGGGTCCTCCACAAGAACTGTAAATGTTCTAAATCATGGAACAATCTCTCTTGCCCTGTGATAAACTTTATAATTCTGTATTGAACCCTGCATGCTTAAAACTCATTCTGTTATCCCTTTGTCTCAAGCTTAATTTCCTTAACTTGAACTACAAGGATGTCTGCTTTTAGTCGTTCTCTTTCTTCTACTGATTCATGTTCTCATCTCCTTCTTATACTTTTAGGTGTTCTTCGTAGACTTTGAATGTTCCTCCCCAGTGTTTCAATCTGCCAAACTTTTGATCATCATTTGGAACCCATAGAAAATTTGATATCCTATGTGATACATTTCATAAAGTCTCTAAGGTAGAATTACTCTTTACTTTGATACTCTTACAACATTTTATACTAAACTATCCCATAGACTGTCAAATTACATAGTATTTTCAAATGTACTTCAACTATATCCAATTATGAACATGGTCTTGATTATTATATTGCATATATCCCATGGTGAAAATACATCCAACTTCGGTAAGAGTTTTCAAGAACACTAGTGTGGTATGTTCTTAAGGTTCTGATGGAAAAAAAATCCTTATTCTCTTTAAGTATATATTTAAAAATACTTGGAATACATGGGAAAATATTTGACACAATAAGAACTTGAATTACAAAAGTCAATTTATCATTTGTACATCCAATCACTCACTGTATATTCCCAAAAGCCACATAGACCCTTAGAATATAAATTATGGTATTTGTGGTGTGTGATCAACAGAAAAACTATACATTACTTCACTAGTATGTTATACTATAGCTTATTTTATTAACAAAGTTAAAAAAAACCCTAATCATTTTTAAGTGAAGTTGAACCATTATGTGAATGTGCTATGTGCTAATTTACAATCTTGTTCCCCATTACAGTGAGCCCTCCATTGTAAACCTTGTGCTTCTACTACAGAGTGGTATGGAAATGAATCCTGCATGCTTGAGAGAGTGGAAAGGGAAGAGGGTGAAAAAGAGGGAAAGAAAGAAAATAAGAAAGATCAAGAGAGAGACTTTATTGAGTCATTATATCATGTTCCATATGAAGCATCTGCTTTTGTGGAATCTGACAGATTCTAGGGGAGGCTTAGAGTGACATAAAGCCACAGGATGGAGTCTCCCAGAATCTAATAGGACAGAGGGAGATGCCTAGAGCACTCCCAAAAACCTGAATGCAGTTTTTTGAAATGTAAAGAATTTATTCAGCCCTTCTGAATGTAAACTTGAAAATTCAACAAGTAAACTCTAGTGAAGGATAAATCATGAAAATATGTTATAAAGGGTAGAATACAGCCAGAAGATACAGCTCCTTTTCATCTTCATCTTTTTCCTAGAGCTGACAACATAAGGCTAAAAGGAAGTTAGAATAAGGGAGAAGGAAAATTTGTAATTCAGAGTTTAACACTTACTATCAGTTGAAGAAGATCAAGTTCAGGACATGTTCTTACTCCTTTGATTTTTGAAATCAGAAAGCAGTTCCTTTTTGTGAATTTGCAGGAGTTATGCAATAAATGTTGTTGCAAAGTGTTTGAAAAGCATGTAACACACACAAAACAAATTTCTTCCAATTCTGGTCATAGGCCTTATGAAATTTACTTTTTATGCCTAAGACTTAAAGGGCAATACATAGATTAAAAACAAACATTAAAACAAAGCTTACATTGTACCAGCAGTCTTTGATTGAAAAGAAATAAAATATTTCTTTCATTGTAAATTTAGCCAATTGTTTGTTTAACATATCTTGACATGAATGTCATACCAGTGAAAGAATTTCATGGTCAGTGATAAAGATTATAAATGTAAAAATATAAAGGTGAACAGAACATCCAGTTTATATATAAATACTGAATGTACTCTTCCACTCAACAGTCACGTTCACTGACTGGCTCTGTCTTAATTAGTGCCCACCCAACATTTCTAATAATAGAACACTGGAGAATTATTTATATGGTCTATTATCCTTACTACTAATACTTTCTAGCACTGGGCAGCGTAAACCTGCCTACATTTGTCGTGATCTGGATTTTCCCAATGTTTTATCCATTATACATGTTTCAGTAAAGTTTGTTCAAGTTCAGCCTGGTAGTTAGAATTGTGTGTATTGGAATTCCACTCTCTAAATTTGTATATTTATGTAAAGGTTATGGGATATCTGACTTTAAGATTCATACTTAGATTTTTATGAGCCTTGGCTTTCATATAAAGTAGTCATAACTGTAATATGCCATAAGCCTATTGTAAACAAGAAAACCCTTCAGTGTGTTTACCAACACCTTCTAAGTTGTTTTTGCACATAAATGTCATTAGAAGGCTATTAGAAGTCAAATGTTTTCCTGTAGCTCCAATCTGAAAATTTATTCTGATTACTTGGTGTAGCATCCATTTGTTTTGAATGTGTCTTTTGTTTTTCCAGAAAGCATTTAGACTACTTAATTATTTGATGGTTTTATTCTTTGGAGCATCATTTCTTCATTTTCAATGGTTCTGCTTTAATCACTGAAGTCAAAGTCTATAGTCCTAGTCTGTTCTTAGTCTTCCCCAAATTACTAACAAAGTCAAGCTGAAAGAGATTTTCGTGGTTACTGAGTCACTAGGGTAGTCCCTCTTCAGTTGTTTTTCAGTGATAACATTTATTATTTCATATGAGACATGGTCTCATACTGTAGTTCAGGATGGTTTGAAACTCATTGTAGACCAATCTGGTATTGAATTCTGGGCAATCCTACTTTCTCAGCTTCCGATCTACAGGCATAATAGATAAAAATCTTCATTCCCAGAAGGTAATGATATTTGATGATAGGCTATGCACCTCTTTCAATAAAAAGACTCATTTTTGTTGTAATTTGTCATTATTTTATTACTTATGTATTTATTCATTTATTTAATTTAATTGTTCCTGAGGCAAGACTAGAGAGTGCCTAGCTCACTTGGTAGCTGATCACCAAAATCACTAGTAGGAAAAGAGACAAAGAAGAAGTGGGGGAAAGGAAATAATGAGTTTGTTACTAAGCTGGATATTGGCGTAGAAAGCTGAGCTCAAAGCTATGGACCTCCTTAGGGGAATATTATAAATAAACATAAATATACCTCTGAAGGACAGGACTATGGGGAAATCTGTCTTTGCTTCTTATGTTGCCAGGAACATAGAAACCTTACATAGGAACATAGGAGTGTTACCAATAACATCAGATTTTTGGCCATGTATAGGATGAGTAAGTTTCCATGAAATTGGAAAAAAAAAAAAAACAAACCCTTGAAGCAGAAACAGTAAGACATGCAGTGGCGCTTGACCTAACAGACCTTCAACATGCCCAGGGACTTTCCATCACAGAGATAATAAATTCAAAAGTGTGTCTGGTGGGATCAGACATGTCAGCTACAGAGCACAAATTGAATTTCCCAATTATCTGATGCCATGATCTTGTTTGACAAGGAGATGAAACGGGCTCTGTCTCATTGTTGAATTCTTCACATCTGATACATGTGGTTTAGCTTCATTTTGCTGTTTAGTATTTGAAAGCTCTATAGCCTATTTTCCATAATCTAAACTGTGATGAAATCAGATGCATTTATTCTAAATTCATACCTTGATGTTGTGTATGTAGCAAGTACTCAAAAATGACTTCTTAAAGGGATGATTTTCAAATGATTTTCTGATTTATGGAGAAGCATAGTGAGTGCAATAGAGCCCCCAGCAAAGAAAACGATTCCACAAAGTTTCACAGGGCCTGTCAATGATTTGTACAGTAGAAGTGCCATGGAAAATGTTAACAGAGGTCACTTTTAAACTATGTGAACAATTATTTTTTATAATAATAATTGTATTTCCTCCCTGGTGAAGCCTCTGTCTCCTATGATTATTAAATTTCAGGACAAAATAACCCTTAAATACTAAGAGAGCAAGGCTTTCTAGTGAAACAAATGTCCTGTTTCCTTTGAGTTGACTTGTCATTCATTTGACACACACACACACACACACACACACACACATATATATCACTCAGATAAAAATATTTTAATCTTTCTATTTTATATAATAAACAACTATGTTTACTAATTTCCATTGATTAGAACCCACTATACACCCTTCCATGATTTCATTATTTTCACAAGGGATAGCCACAAACCTTAATTTGCTTTTCCTGATCTTGGCACACATGAATGTATTACTAAATAACTTTTTTCACAATATTTTTCACTTCTTATAATTAGAATCACATTGTATCTATTCTTTTGTGACAGATTTTTTTCCACAGTCAGCATTAAAGTGCCAAGCTTCATCACTGTCATTGGCTAGGTATATTTTATTAATTTTTAGTGCTATTTTCTATTATAGGAATAAATCTACAATTTATACATTTTTCTTCTTTGTTTGCCTCGTACAGATACTACTTCTTGTAGAGGACTTTGGGGAATGAGATTGTTGAGTCAGTTGTTAAAATATGTGCCCTTGGTATCTCCTTTTTCTGTACTTTGGAAAGTTGACCATTGTGAGGTACATGTACCTGACTTTCACTACAGCCGATGTTATCTCTTGGACTAATACTGTACAACTGGAATGCATATTTAGTGGAAGAAGACAGGGCACATTTTTACTAGCCCTTTGTTCCCCAATCACTTCGATGGGCAGAAGCTGCCTCAATTTTTTTGTTTGTTTGTTTTGGTTCCATTCAGACATTTCTGGTTTTGAATGAATATCCCCAAATCCACATTTATAAAATGAAGTAAGGCTGTTTTTTGTTCCATTTTCTTCCTTCCTTTCTAACCTCTACTTGTTTTTTTGTTTTTTGTTTTTGTTTTGTTTTTTTAACTGTTCTGCTTTTATTTGAAGATTTAACACATACAGATTCATGTAACCTTTATGCTGATCAGGAGGCAGGAAAGTTCTGTCACCTCAAGGAACTCAATGCAAACCCACTGTTATCACATCCTGGGCTGTAATCTCTTTTTGAGAATGCCATTAATAAAATTGTCCACATATAACCTTTGCAGTTTGATTCCTTCACTCCTGAGTATCTGTGAGATGTGTCTATTGATTACATCAATACCCATCATCTAATAGAGAATTAAAAGAATTATTGGAGGTAATGAAGCAAATGGACTTAACAGACATCTATAGAACATTCTACCCAAATAGGAAAGAATATACCTTCTTCTCTGCAGCTCATGGAACCTTCTCAAAAATTGACCACATACTCGGAAGCAAAGGAAACCTCCACAGATACAAAAAAATATCAGTGTCCACCTGTGTCTTATCAGATCACCACGGATTAAAGTTAGAAGGCATCAACCACACTACCCCCAAAAAACCGACAAACTCATGGAAACTGAACAGTCAACTACTGAATCACACCTGGGTCAAGGAAGAAATCAAGAAAGAAATTAAAGTCATCCTCTACTTGTTTTAAAAAATAAAGTGACATTCAGTTTCTTCTTGGACAGTAACTGAGAGGAATATTCATATATTTAAAAAAGTGATTTCAAACGATCTCCAAATTGGTTATACCAACTTAAATTCTCACTAACTTCACAAAATTCAGTTTACCCAAATTCTCACCAGCACTTGATAATGACTCTTTCTGTTATTCTATTCATTATATGTCCATTTATGGTTTTAATTGGAATTTTAATCATTAAAAATAAATTTGAATGTTTTTTCATAGTTAATTTTTTAATTCAAATTTCAAATTCAAATAATTCATTATCCAATGGAAAATGATAACTTTCTTTTATATATAAAACTCAGATTTAAATTTCTAATTTTTACATTTATTTTTAAATAAGATGTGGATTTAACATATGCAAAATTTATTTTATGATATTTATTAATTTATTAATTTGACATATATAGATAAAATTTTACATGTTTAATCTTATTATATATGAAAATAAAGAATTGGAATGTTGTAGAACTAGAATAATTGAGGAATTTTACCCTTAGAAAATTAATTAGTCTTAGAAACTTTAAAATATTTTTCTCCTCACTTACCTTATTTCACTATTATCTATAGATCAATTACCAAGTTTCCATTAAAATACATAGTATGTCATTACTTAGAAACATTACTGGCATTCATTTCTTGTCACTACTATCAGGACTATTCATTGTCAATAAATGACTTTAATCATATCACACCTTTGAGAAAACCTACTTAATAAAAAAATTAGAAAACTTTTAGAACAAAATCTCTAAATTGATACTGGATAATATATAGGCATAATATGGAAATTTTCCCTTTATTCATTAAGTGTATGGGTGCAAATAAATGTTAGTCTCCTATACATATAACAATATATCTTTAAGTTAACCACTATGATGTTTAATGAGAACATTAAAAGTCCTTTGGTGAGCTCCCATTAGATCAGTCCCACCGTCTCCGTGGATGGATTTACCACTCGAGGTCCTGACTTCTTTCCTCATGTTCTCCCTTCTTCTGCTCTTCATCTGGGCTTTGGGAGCTCAGTCCAGTGCTCCAATGTGAGTCTCTGTCTCTATCTCCATCCCTCTCCAGATGAAGGATCTATGGTGATATTCAAGATATTCATCAGTGTGTCTATGGGAGAAGGCCAGTTCAGGCACCCTCTCCTCTGCTGCCCAGGGACCTAGTTGGGGAAATCCCCTTGGACACCTGGGAACCCCTCTAGAGCTAAGACTCTAGCCAACCCTAAAATGGCTCCCTTGGTTAGGATAACTTCTTCCCTGCTCCCAAATCCACCCTTCATCCATCTCAATTATCCCATTCCCCCAAGATCCCCCCAATCCTCCCCTTCTTCCTTCTCTTTCCCCATCTCCCCTACCTCCCAATCCACCCCAACCCCCCTGCTCCCAACTTTTGCCCAGTGATCTTGTCAACTTCCAGTATCCAGGAGGATAACTATATGTTTTTCTTTGGGTTCACCTTCTTATTTAGGATCACCAACTATAGGCTCAATGTCCTTTATTTATGGATAGAATCTGCTTATGAGTGAATACATACCACATTCCTCTTTTTTAGGTCTGGGTTAGCTCTCTCAGGATAGTGTTTTCAATTTCCATCCATTTGCATGTAAAATTCAAGATGTCATTTTTTTTTTACCGCTGAATAGAACTCTAAAGTATATATATATGCCATGCCTGCTGTATTCATTCTTCTATTGAGAGGCACCTAGGTTGTTTCCAGGTTCTGCCTATTAGAAATAGTGCTGCTATGAACATAGTTGAACAAATGCTCTTGTGGAGTTGCTGGATCCTGAGGTAGGTTGAGTCGCAGTTTCCTGAGAAACTGCCACACTGATTCCCAAAGTGGTTGCACAAGTTTGCAGTCCCACCAAAAATGGAACTCACCAAGGCAAGCTGGACTGGGTCTGAACAAGCATATGATCAAACCGGACTCTCTGAATGGGGCTAACAGTGAGGGCGAACTGAGAAGCCGATGGTAATGACACTGAATTTTGATCCTACTGCATGTACTGGCTTTTTGGGAGCCTAGTCTGTTTGGATGCTCACCTTCCTAGACCTGGATAGAGGGGGGGGGGGGCTTGGACTTCCCACAAGGCAGGGCATCCTGACTTCTCTTAGGACTGGAGAGCAATGGGGGAGGGAAAGGGAGGATGGGAGGATGTGGAAATGTTAAATAAATAAATTAAAAAAAAAGGAAAAAAAAAGTCCTTTGGATAGGAAAAAATGTGAACATAACGACAATGATGGTAGGCAGAGGCTGCTTGCTTGTTTCCCGGCCGCTCAGACCCGAATAATCACACAATCACTATATTAATTATAACACTGTTCGTCCAATGACTCAGGAACATTTCTAGCTAGCTCTTACATCTTGAATTTACTCATGTCTACTAATCTATGTATCACACAAGGCTGTGGCTTAATGGTAAGAATCCATCGTCTTTCTCCTTCAGCAGCTGCATGGTGTCTCTTTGACTCTGCTCACTCTCTTTCTACATCTCTGTTCAGATTTTCTGCTTGATTTTACTCTGCTAAAACATGCCCAAAATAGCTTCTTTATTAACCAGTGGTAATAAAACATAATCACAGCATACAGAGGGGAATCCCCCATCATCTCCCCTTTTCTGTTTAAATAAAAGGAAAGTTTTAACTTTAACATAGAAAAATCACATACACAAACAGTTATCAAGCAAGAATTATAGTTACAATATTTAGCCTGTTTACATATAACAAATTAAAAAAATACTCTATAATCTATCCTATCTTTGTGAGTCTAAAGTTTTATATTTAATTGTTCTTTTATCATTAACTATGGAAAACTATAACTATCTGTCTTCAATCCTCCAAAGACCCCACAAGGATATAATATTACCTAAGTAAACAAGAAGTGTATTGTAAGCAACTTCTAAAACTCTAGAATTGACAGAGACATCTTGTTGCTTGGACAGTCACCCAAAGTTCTTCTGTAATGTTAGGGCATCCATCTTCAACCTACAGGCCCATAGTATCCAGCATACTTTTCCATGAAGCAGGATACTTGAAGATGTGTTCTTTCTTGTAAGGACAAAGTTCATCAGTTGCTTTCTTCTGTGTCATTCAGAATGTCTAGCAGACACTTTCATTAAGTAGGAACCCTGAAAAACCATCCCATATTTTAGAAAATTTAGCAGTCACATTTATGTGGGTTCTGCATATCCAGTTCATACAGCGTACCATCAAGCAATCCAGACAAGAGTAGGTTCTTGCCCAAATGGCTAGCCTTGTAACAATGAAGGCAAATTCCATAACAAGTTCCTTAAATACTCATCAACTTCTCTGAAGTAATTGATGCTGCCAGATGTAGAAATGACTCACTGTTGAGAAAAGTTTAAGTCCTTAAAATATTTTAAATGCCATATTCTGTGGTTCTTTGAAAGGGCTGAAGAATTCCTATCCACCTGAAATATATCTCTGTACATCTAGAAAACCTAACTAACATGACTACAGTTTGACTTTTATATATGATCATCTATTAATACACATAATACCTTAAACAAGAGTAGAAATACATATACACAGTATAACAAAATCAGCCTTAATTATGTATTAACAGACAAAGATCCATACCAATGCAAAGTATTCATCTTTATATCATATCCCCCTTATTGTATATTTTATATATTTACTATGATCATAAATCACTTATAATCAAGCCCCTTTAAATGAAAAAATAATATATTTTTTCATAAATAATTTGGGAACATGGGCAAAGTTTTTTCCAAACTGTTTCTGCTTGTGGGCAAAGTATTTTATGGTTCATGGAGACCCTTTGTGGGATCTTGTTCCATCAAACCACATTAGCCAGGAAGCATTCCACAGGTTCTCATCCTCTGTGGGAACAAAAGCAAAATCTCTTTCCTATGCAACATTTACTTAGAACCAAATTGTAAAGTCAAGATACCTTTATGTTGGTTTAACATAGCAGTCCCGAGAATCAAATGTCTCTTTGCAGTCAAAAAATTCAAACGAAACACAATAATATACATAATCTAGACTTTTCTGTATATCATCCATCTTTGAATGACTAATTTTTCTTTACACCTTTAATCTATGACTGTCTGTACTCTTTTATATAACTTTTACTATTTCTTTAAAGACTTTTATTTTTTAAACTATTTCTTTTTATAACTATCTATACACTTTTTCTCCTCTCTCCCAAGCCATGATACTTTTTTTTAAACACACTGTGTCTCATTTAGATGTCTTTTATATCTGAATTTGTCCTATTGTATATCTGAAATCCTTTCTGACAAGGAACATTTTAAAATGGTAAGCAGCATGGTTGAAGCAGCCCTGAATGTTGACTCCACCTCTCTTGGCCTTTCAATATGACAGAGGTAAGTTTACCCCCAGCTCTGGGACTGCTGGGTGGAAGCTGTGCTCATCACCTCAATTCTGGGAAGCACAGCATAAACCCTTTTTGTCTGAAGAAAAGGTAAATCTGCCATGCAGCATGCTGCAAGGCATGAAAATATCTCTGTGTATGGTGGCAGGAATCCTCCATGCTCTCCTGCTTGTACATGCCTAGCAGACCTGATCCGGCAAGTTGCTTAAGCAGAGAGTGCTGAGGGTGGTGGGCTCTCAGCTATTTTCCTCCTAATCCTGAGCAGATGGACAAGAACCCGGACCCGAAGTGGGTGACGGGCCATGCTATCTAGTTAGCCCAAGTTGATAGGGCAACATTTGTAAGTGGAAACTGCTCTTTTCTTTCCTGGCTGTCCAGACCCGAATAATCACACAGAAACTATATGAATTATAACACAACTTGGCCAATAGCTTAGGCATATATCTGGCTAACTCTTATATCTTTAAATAAACCATTTCTATTATTCTGTGTATCACCACCAGGCTGTGACTTACTGGTAAAGATTGGGCATTTGTTTGACTCTGCCTCCTCTCTTTCTATATCTTTGTCTGGATTTTCTGCCTGGTTTTACTCTGCTAAGCCATCTCTTATGCCTGGCTATATGCTGCCTTACTATAAACTGAAACAACGTCTTTAATAACCAATGGTAATCAAACATATTCTTAGCATACAGAGGGGAATCAAGCATCAAATGACCTCAATATTTAATTCTACAAATCATTATTCAGGGTTTTTATAACATGAACAAGGTATGGTAGTGGACACCTGTAATCTCAGCAATCACAGGACTGAAACTGGTGAAGCCAAAATTTGATAGCCATCTAGATTACATGGTGAGCTCAAGGCCTGCCTGAGTTTTGTAAGAGACACTATCAGACAAAGAAACAAACTCTACCAAAGGTAGTTTTATCTGTATCCCAAACTAGTATATCTATAGACTGATTTTCATGTTATAATCATAATAGTAAATCATCAAGATTAAGATATGCTAAATATGTTGTTCTAGTCCTACATGAACATTTTCATTTAAGCAACCATTGAGGAGGTGAAGTATATTTTTGAGTTAGTCTAGAAACTAACTTACAGCTGTCTGTTAAAGCTCCCTTAAACAGAATGACACTTGCCTTGATATTGTTTAACTTTGGTTTTATCTTGGCTAAATGAGTGTATAATTTGAGCACTTATATCTATGTATTTTTGTGTCTGTAAAATTAACAGTCCCAAAATACAGGTTACACAAAATTCAAAGAGGAAGAAATGAGGTGGTGGTAGGGCTTACAGTAGTGAAGAAGAAAGGTTTGCAAAAGAATTGCAGAAGGCCAACAAAATGTTATGCACTGCTTGGTAAACAACACAAAAGGCAGAGAAAATTTTGCATAAATTTCCAATTCAACATTTTTCTTTACTTTTTGTGGTGGTTTTTATTATGTATGGCCCACAAAGTCTCATTTGTTTGAAAGCTTTTTCACCAGGGAATTTGGCTATTTTTTAATTGATTTTATTGAGCTATCCATTTTTCTCTCTGTTCCCTTCCCTTCATCTCCCCTCCCCTTCAACCCTCTGCTACTATTAGGAGGTGTGGCCGTGTTCAAAAAGGTGTGGCCTGTTGGAGGAAGTATGTAACTGGGAGTGGGCATTAACGTTTCAAATGCTCAAGTTAAGCCCAATGTCTCTCTTTTCCTGATCCCTGCTGATAGAGATGTAAAACTTAGCTATTCTCCAGCACCATGCTTGAGTGAGTGATACCATGCTTCCCATAATGATGATAATGGAATAATTCACTGAGTCTATAAGCCTTTTAAAGTGTTGCCATGGTCATGGTGTCTTCTCTTTGTAACAACAGAACACTGACTAAGAAATTGTCTATTTTCAATTTTTTATTTGAAATTTATATATTTAACCAAGATTCTCTATAGAGGACTGAATAAGCATGGGATAAAACCGGACTCTCTGAACATGGTGGACAATTAGGGCTAATGAGAAGCCAAGGACAATGGCACTGGGTTTCGATCCTGCTGCATGAACTGGCTTTGTGGGAGCCTCACCTGTTTGGATGCTCATCTTTCTGGACCTGGATTGAGGGGGGAGGACGTTGGACTTCCCACAGGGCAGGGAATCCGGACTGCCCTTCAGATTCAAGAGGGAGGGGTAATGGAGTGGGGGGAGGGGGAGAGGACTGAGGGGAAGGGGAGAAGAGTGGGAGGAGGGGGAGGGAAATGGGAGGTGGGGAGGAGGCAGAAATTTTTTCAACAAAAAAATAAAGAAAGAAAGAATAAATTTAATTGCTTAGAGGTGTTTATTGCCTTTGCATTACATACTTAGAATATATTTTGTTGTCGTATTTCTACAGAACTTTTGTCAGTTAGATATGTTTCACAGTGACAGTGTAGCAAATGAGTAAGATAATAAATCCATGTTTACACTTTGGACAAACTATCTTTTGTCCTACAAAAGTCTGACTTTCTATTACTACATCAAGAAAGTAATGTGCTGCCAGGTATGGTGGAACGAATTTGCAATACGGAATCAGCAAAATTAGTTGTTGAAGATCAGCCTTGACAACATGAGGCCATGTCTCATAAATAAATAAGCAAAGAGATAAATGGTATGAAAGACACAGGAAGAATGTAACTGTGTTTTCCTTAAGAAACTAGGCAGATCCAGTATTTATCTAGTGAGATCTTTGCATTATTCCCACCGAAATAATAACTAGATTATAAATTCCCTCATGGAATGAGTATGACATTGTAACTTGCCTAATATATATTTCATTCAAAGTACATTGAGTTACTTGTATTCGTTGAATATGGTGTAGCTTTTCTTGCTAGAAATTCTTATGGTACCAAGCTAGTCTTTGTGGCAGATAAATTATATGTAGATACATTGAAGTAAATTTTAGCATCAGAGTTATATTCAGGCTACTCCTTAAGCAATATTACACGGTTCTGCTTGAAAAGGTCACGATACTGTTTAGAAAAGAACAAGTAGTTCAGTGAGTCTATAAGCCTTTTAAAGTTTAGGGGACCATAGCTCCCCTAAATTAACTAATAGATTCCGGAAATAGGAATGTTAGCTGTGAGTGGGCTGTGGTGGTACCCGTATTTATTCTCAGCACTAGGGAGACAGAGGAAGGCAGATCTCTGGGACCTTGAGAGGTCAGTCTGGTCTTTATATGAGTTCCAGGACAGCAAGATCTACACAGAGAAATGCTGTTTCAAGAATAAATAAATAAATTAGAATGTCAGTTGCAATTAATCCTTTAAGCCAATGAGTTGTTATGTCTATAGCCCAAAAATGTTTCAACTGCTTATGTAACAAATAGCAACAATTTGAAAGCAATTCACAGACGATGACAATACATGTTACATATTCAGACTGAATCTAACGAGCTACCATAGATACACAGAATTGATATGACTTGTAATTTTTCAAATATCAACTATCATTGGAACTCTTGTGGTATTTAAGATCTTATTGTTATCATTTATTTAAAAACGGCAGGAAGGAGTCACACCATACAACAAGGCACTCATGAGAATTTTATATGAAAAAGAGAGAGAAGAGGGCAGAGAGGGGGTTCAGAAACCAATCTCCGGAGATAAGAACAGCAGAGGAGAAAAAGAAAGAGAGAAAGAGGGGGGAGAAAGAAAAAATTCGATGGGAGGTGGCCAAGGCCCACCTTTTAAAAGGGAACGTAGTGTATGTGTAAAATAGGTACTCTTAGTGGCTGCAGCTGGGACATATTCTGTCAGGACCCCAAGGGAAGGCCAGCACAGATGCCTGAATTCTAACATTCCTCCCTTTTGTTTATCATAAAAGACAAGGAATTAGAAAGGAGTAGCACATGAGGCAAGGATGAGGAAGCCGTGATCTCAAGACTGTTTCTGGCTGACTTGGGAAATGTCTATCATCTTTTGGGAACCTGAGAAAGCTGGGGTACTGTCCACATCCTTGGGTAGCTGGCTGCTGCACTTCACTGTCCATGCTTTAAGGGACCGTTCGGTGCCTCTTGGAACTGGAAGGATGCTGTTGGAGGTGAACTCAAATCAATTACCTGGAACACACTAGAACTGACAGTACCTGTTCCTTTTTCATCCCCATTGCATCACGTTAACGCCCTCTTTCTAGTCGACATACCAGGAGACACAGGTGGTTAATTTCTGATGGCAGTCAATAGTAAAAAGTGAAACAGAAAAAAAAAATTGCACTAAACTAGTATGACTGTCTCCTGAGGAAGGCAAGGAAATGTGATGGGAAAGATCACCAGGTCGAAATGGAAACAGAAATTGAGTAAAAGAAAGTGAGAACCAGTGTGTGCCGAGCAAGAGGAAGTTGACTTCCTCAGTCTCGCATATTGCAGCAAACAAACAGGACAATTATAAAGGGAGAACAGATAGAAGAAAAAAGAAAGTGGAGAACTCTTTCTCAGTTTCCCGATTGCCTGATCCAGGGAATACTGAAGCCAAATTTGATTTGAAAGGAGTGGTCAGTTGGTCTCTAAAAGGCATTCCAAAAGGGAGTAAAGTGCTACAGACACTAACAAAGTTCCCATGAGTGTCATAGAGAAGACCCAGGGGCTGTAATTCATCGGGTCCCCGGAATTCAGAGAGGATCACACTAAGTAGGCACAGTCTGTCCCATGCATTATCACACAGGAATAGGGGCCAATGGCTCTGAGTCAGACAGAGACATAGTTGCCTGGAGCCGGGACTTTGAGAAAAGCCAGAAGGCAAAGAGAAGACTGTCTTCAAGAAATGAAACCTCACATCCAGGGGAATGGTCAGATGCATGTAACCCTACCAGAGACCCAATTGCCAGTATTGAATGGAAGACAAAGCTGGCAGTAAATGAGAAAGCAGAATTGTTGCAGGTGGAAGAGAGCAGTTCTGTTGGGTAGAGCAGGTGATTAGGGTCCCAGCATAAAATGTTTGGTGGACCCTGCCACTGAGCAAACATGCTGCATGCATCAGGTCTACTGAGGGAGAGGGAATGCAGAAGAATGAAAGGGTGATACCTCTTTCCATTTATCAGATCTCTGGCAGAATGTTGCAAAGATTCCATAAAATATTGGGTTATAGAGTGCAGGAAAGCAGCCATTTGGATTGGTCTGACTGAAAAAGTAGATGCACTTCCCATGAGTGAGGTAGAGAAATAAGATCCAAATGTCTGCAATTCTTAGCATCCCAAGAATTCAGAGTATCAGAATAAGTAGTCACAGGTTGTCCCATGCATCATCACGCAAAGAGAGCTCTGAGCCTGAGAGAGCCATGTTTGCCTGGTACCAGGAAATGACAAGGCCAAAAGGTAGGAAACCATGCCTGAGAGAAGAGGAATGGATCACTCATGGGAAATAGTCAGAGGTGAAGAAGAAGGGGGCTCACCAATCATGTTGATGTTGGATGGAGGGTCCCAGTGCTCTGTTAATTGGAGCAGTGAGGCTGTCGTATGTGGACCAGGTTCTAGGGTCCCGGTGTACCTCAGGACTCCAGGAGAGCCTACCCAGTCCCAAAGCACCAATGGTGTGTATATAAAAATGACTGGAAGAACTCACACCATATAATAGAGCTCACATGGAAGGTTTATTGGAAAAGAGAAAAAAGGCAGAAAAGGTGACAGAGGGAGTGCAGAGAGGGGCACAGAGACGGATCCCTGGGCACAAGAGTGACAGAAGAGAAAGGGGGGATAGGCAAGGCGCACCTTTTAAAAGAGAACATAGCAAAAGTGCACAAGAAGTGCTCTTGTAGCTGCAGCTGAGGACATGCATAGCCTGTCAGGCCCCCAAGGGCAGTCTAGTCCAGATGCCTGAATACCAATCCTTGCTCTTTCAGACAGTCAGATGTCCAAGTAAATTTAGAATGGATTCCTGGGGCATCATTAATTGATAAGTATAATCTTGCTGATTGACAACAAACGTTGGTCTCATTGGAACTGTTGCTCCATTGATGTGATGTTGGTTATAGCTGGAGACTGACTGCTTAGATCTAGCAACTCACGTAGTAGAGAGAATAACTTTAGGTAGTTTTAAATCTAACAACATAAAGATAGAGGATCTTATATTAAAGGCTAGAAGATGGTTTTTGCTCAGATAGTTATTTTTGCCTAAGATGTTTAATATTTCTATCTATATATTCATGTTTCCAGTGTGAAATTTTATTACCGTCAAGCTAAAGTATTTTGTACAAAAAATTAGTTTAAAAGGTTTGTTTCAGTTATTTATTAAAATTACAAATATTTTATTTTTTAAAGAAGGAGTGAATTAAAGAGTCTTCATAAGCTCTATGATGATTCATATTTCTCATGGGAATGAAAATGTACAGCTCTTAGTGCTTGATGATAAAATTAATGCCACTTAGTAGAACCAAGTGTTTAAATATTATAACTTCACATAAAGCTTTATTATTGTTTCAAATATACTTTTAAAATCATTGGCATGGTTGGGCTTTTGAAAGGTCATGGATAGTTTGTACCTATAGGGCTATTTTCTTCCATTCTGATAGCTAATAGCAGGTAGAAGTGAAATTCTATAGAAGAGTCAAGCATTGTGGTGACATGCCTGTAATTAGAGCATTTGGGAAACTGATGCAGGGGGATCAAAAATTCAAAGAAAGCCTGGGTTATGTAGCATTACCCTTTCTCAAAATAAAGACAGCAAAAGAAAAAAAACACTCTATTAAATAGGGTACTGTGGAGTAAGGCAAGCCATGAAGGTTTCGGAGTAGACTATTATATAACATTACTAATAGATGAGCTATAAATTTCTCAGAGAATGTGTCTCTGAGTTCATGACTAATGGTATTTACAATCCAAAGGAAAAAATAAAGAGTTGGTTATTTCTTTTGTTTGGCTGTTTTATGAAATAGGCTTATTTAGCTAAATTCAATAAGCACATTCAAATGAATGTGCATGCAATTGAAAATTTCACATCTCTGAAGGTTCCACATTAATAAGCATTCATTCACAAGTGTTTTGTCATTTAAATATTATGTTAATTTTTTGTAATTGGATTCTTCTTCAATGTTGGAAAACTTTCTTAACTATACTAAACATTTCCTTAGAGGTATTGTTACACATTCTAAAATTCCTTTGTGCTCAGGTATTAGTGTTTGAATTGTCAACACTGAGCATAGTTAAAATTAAAAGCCTTCTGTCAGAAAAATTGTTTTGAAGGAAGAAGGAACTTAAAACACTCTTTCTCCCCCACTAGAAATTCATACAGATAAATACCTTTATTTTTCTCCTAGAACTGAACGTACATGACAAATTGGCACAACTTAAAATGAGAATTGAAGGGGATGAGACTGATTGAGAAAACTTGATATTGAAAGGCTTATTAGCCCATACAGGGTTCGAGTCTGTCTCTTCAGTCTCTGTGAGCCCCTATGAGCCCTGCTTAGTTGATTCTGTGTCCTGTGTTCTCCTGGTAGTATCCTCCAGCCTTTGACTCCTACAATCCCTTCTCCACTTCAAGTCCTCTGCATATAACTTATGGTTGTATAGCTTGCTATTCTTGTGAACTCCCAACAATGCGAGTGTGTGTGTGTGTGTGTGTGTGTGTGTGTGGGTGTGGGTGTGGGTGTGTGGGTGTGTGGGTGTGTGTGTGTGAGAGAAGGGGCGGGGTATTTTCTGACTCTTTTGCTTGCCACTTGGGACACTTTTCCTCCTCCTACTGGGATGGCATGTCTAACCTTAAGATGTATGTTTGTGCCCACTCTTATTATATCTTGTTAGGCCATATTCAGTGAAAATCCCTGAGATGCCGGTTTTTTTTTTCTTTAAAGAAAGACGTAGAAGGAGGTGATCTGGGAGAGAAGGGGAAATGGGGAAGGCACTCAGATAACTGGAGGGAGAGGAAAGTGCGGTCAGCAGGTAATGAATGAGAGAAGAATGAAAGTTAAAAAGGAAAGAAAAAAAGAAAAGAAAGGCTTATTATCAATGTGGCATTGGTGCATGCCATTAATCCCAGCACTGGTGAGGAAACTGCATTTCTAAGTCAGCCTGGTCTAGAGAGCGAGTTCCAGGACAACTAGGAGCTTTATATGGAGAAGCCCAGTTTGAGAAACAAAAAACTAAAAAAAAAAAATATTAATCAAGATCTGACATAAAAACGTAAGCTGAAAATAATTCATATAATCAAACAACAAATTTCATATGCAGCCTTGCACTGACAAATCAGTCATGTGAATACCAACATGTTTTTGAAGTTAAAGACTCAAAATATTGTCAAGTGGCTTCGCAAATAAGCATTGGCTTAAGATGTTTCACAACAATGAAATGGATATCATAGTAATTAATCTCCTTATGGTAAAGCTAGGTCAAATTTCGTCAAAAGGTCAACTAATATTGAACAGGACGTTTGCTCATGAATTTGCTGCATTAGAATTTTGCTATTCTGAAGGTCAAAGGACATAATCATTTTCAAAAAATGAACGGAGCAAGACATTTTTACATTTTTCTAGAAAATTTGGGCCTTAGTTCTATTTAAATGTATACAATAAAACCATACCTCTGTCCTATATTTATTAGCATTCTAATAAATTATTCATGATTGTAATATTTATGTAGACTCCATTTTGCTTGTATGATTGATTTGGCTTAACCTACAAATTAATGTGTTCCCATTCAACCTTTGCAATTCTATATGCCACTACTCTTTCCTTCAAAGTGTCCTGAAATAGCATCCTAGCTGATCTCCCTCTTATGTTCTTGTCCTCTTCTATCTGCTCTATTAACAGCATTTGAAACAACCTTTCAGAAAGGTCAATTAAATCATCTCACCTCTTCATTAAAACTATTCTGATTCTACTAAGAGTCAATTCTGATCCTTTTATCTTGATATATATATATTGATTAAAAATATTAATCAAGATCTGACATAAAATATATATATTTTCCACATATATATATATATATATATATATATATATATGGAACATGCCTTTCTTTCTAATTTCAACTCTATTTTGATTTAGTTTCAGACAAGCTATCTCTGTCTTAGCCTTGTATATAATCTAAGCTGTCAACCAAACTGCCTATTTATTTAAGGCTCTGTCTGCCTCTTATCTTACTTTCTTTTGCTTCTGCCTCCATTTTATGAACAGTTAGATATTTGTTACTTACTCACTACATCATTCAAGTGGTTTTTCATTGGTTTATTCAGAAGTCAATGACTTTTAACTGAGAGAAAATATGTCCTTCTGCTTTATTCTGTTTAAAACACGCTGCAGATTCCATTTGACTATCCCAAAGATTCCTGGTCCTATTCAAACAATAATAATTTATAACCATCTCCATCATAAGACTTCTAATAATCTTTCTCTGGATAAAAAGTATTTCTAAACATACAGTGGTTCAAGGAAAACACCTAAGAGGTATAACTTGAAGATAAAGTTACAATAATAACTCATTGCCTCATATGATGTTATTTATGAGGTTGATAACATTTGTTACTCCTGTTGAGCTGCACACTCAGAACTTAACCAATTTTCTCTAGATGTCTCATATTTTTATAAATATATCACATAGAAATTCTGAAAGGCAAGTCTTATCTTTGTCTCTTATTCATCTAGCACCTTTAAAGATATGGCTAGAATTCCATACTATCTTCCAGTTGCTGAGTGCTTGATGGATCTTAGGTATTGTGACCAGTTAGTTACTTTCTTACCTTGCTTTAACACTCACTATTTCTATGATGTAAGTATTTTATCTTCAATTTTACATATGAAGAAGTTAAAACCAAGGCAATATAACTTGTCTATGGCCATATAGGTAGAAGGTAGAATTTGAATTGCAGCCAAAACTTGCAATGCTCAGGGTAGCATGCCATTCATATGTTCTCTTAGAAATAATTTGGACAGCAAAGGAAAAGATCACCACTCCAATTATAGTGTCCCAACAAGGCAAAGTTTTTGATTGAGAGGGCATACTAGTCACAAAATTAGAAGAAACACACCATGGCAGGAAATACACTTGGTTTTTATTCCAGTGCAGGTAGTAACTGTGTCTTTCAAGATTTGTTAGTCACCCCCCACAAAAGGAAAGGTTTAGACAGAAAGCAGTAGATGAAAACTCTTAAAGATTGTTATGAGATGCTCAAGTCTAATTCTTCACAGTTTATGGCTTCTGGTGGGGCAGAGAGTAAGGAAAGACTTGGTTTTCTTTAAGGGCTTAGCCACTGTGTGTTTGACCATACTCCAGTGAGTATACGGGCAACACAAAATGGACTTGGTATATATTTCTTTTCTTCCTCTTTTTATTGTTGTGGGAGAGGTCACCAGGACAGGTGTGGACCAGGTTTGGGAAATGAGTATGATAAGGATGCATTATGTCAAATTTCCATATAATCAAAAAGAAATATTATATTGGGGAAAAAACAAAATGAAAACCAACAAAGCAAACAAAAAATCTGAACAAAAGAAATGAAGGAAACCAAGAAATTGTTGGTCACTTAAGTCATTTAAGTTCTAAGACTCGAGCAGAACCTTTGTATGAATACAATACTTACCAGGTTAGGGACAGTTTAAAACATTTTAATAAAGATTTTACAATGTGAAAGAGATAAAAATATTTGCACAGAAGTTTCATAAAGTGGGGAGAGAGAAAAAGATTTGAATTCATTGTCATAAAAGAAAGTTTTATGGACTTATCAAAAAGACTAATATTTAATGTTTCTTACATGTTCCATGTCTAAAATCCCTGGGAATACATTCCTCCATCCTTGGTGTTACTAGAATTGTGGGGCTCTTTGTGGTCTGCAAATGATGCAGGGGAAATCAAGGTCCCCTATTGGGGTTCTTCGTCTCTTTAGTAAAAGCTTTTATAAATGGACTCAAACACAAGCCCAGAAACTACTTTATTAGTGTTTAAAAAAGGAAAAAAAAACCCTAGGGCAGAAAAACTGAAATTTTCAGCAGCTACCCAGAGGAAGAGAATGGAAGGGAGAAGAAAAGGCATGCAATTTAAGGTGTCACAGAGGTCAGACACAGTGGAAAGGCAGTCACGTGGTGGGAAAGGAGGCTTTAGAAAAAGCATAAGGAAGCCCAAAGTGTATAAGGAAAGCATAGTTTGAAAAGAGATAAAACGATAAAAAAGATTATACTGTTTTCAAAGCAGGCCAATTTACAAGCTACAAGATTTTGGTGCAGTAGCAATCCTTTGGCACAGTAAGCTAGTCAACCAAGTGTTGCAATTCTGGCAAGGAAATGTGTGGTGTCTCATTAAAGAAGTGGTTATTCTGTGTATCTTTGTAGCACGGCTTAAGCTGTGGCCACCTTTCCTGGGGTGGTCTCTGGGCCAGATGATTGAACCCACCACCCTACTAGAATATTAGGTCTCTTCCTAAGCCTGAGATTTCATTTTCTTGACCAGAGGTAATTTTTGCTCTAACATTGGCTTCAGTTTAGAACTTTTTATCTTTTCAATATGACAGTGAAAATACACAAGGAAATCTGTGACCTTTAGTCTACAGTCAAGTCAGCCTAAACAATGCCAGGGATAGTCACTGTTGTGTACTGTAAATGTGATACTGTTCTTGAGTTAAATTCTGCTAAGATGGTAATTAGTGATCTTGGTTACATAGGAAAATCCCCAGGCACCACTCAAATCAATTAAAGCAGGATCCTTGCAGGTAGAGACCTAAGACTGCGCATTTTATAAGTGTCGCTTTAGAGACTGTACTATGTGATCAGGCTTGGGAAAAATTCCTGAAGTCTAAATGTTTACATGTTAGATTCCATTTCTAGTTCAGTTTCGAGAAATAATAATGTATAACTCAAGGTGTATGTTATACATATATATCTTTCACACATACCATTATGTCATACTCAGTAATCGCCTCTGTGGTTTTCCAACTTAAAATGTAGTTTGTAATTTCTAATGTCAACATACAGAACATTATTATTTTGTTGAATGTCAGTATTAAGCTATAATATAAGAACACTGTAATTTATCTAAATACACTATAGCACATAAGATTTAATTCATTCCCTATTTGTTTTTACAAACATATTTTAGTGTATATAATATTACAGTACAAAGAATATATAAATCTTAGTAATAACTTCAGTATAGAAGTGGAAAAGGTCCTTATGTACTTAGAATATAAATGATAGAATGAGTCACATAGCTCTCAAAGGCATTATTCCCTTTTATTTGTTTGAGTAACCTTAGGGTTATTCACATGTCTCTTTTGTATATAGTGTCATTGCAGAAATTGCCATTTTAAACTCTAAGCATTTTAGGCAATTTAAAAACAATCATTTTAGAATTTAATGTGATATGCAATGCACTTTAAGTCTTAAAATATACATACTGAAATCTGTATCTATAATGTCCTTAATTTTCAAAGAACATATCAAGTATAAAGTAAATGGAGCAGCCTCTAGAAGGGTCCATATTAAGGAGAGAAATTTAATATTGCCATTCATTATTGGAATGGTACATATAAGTGGGATTCCCCCCCCAAAAAAAAATTATTGGAGTTTTTAAGGAACTAACTGCAAAGCTAAGTGATAAGAGCAGACTTTATTCAATTTGAATACTGAGTGTACCCAATTTGAAAACAAATACATGATTTAATATGGTTTTGGATGACAAAAGCATATGAAGAAATATAATAAATAGACAAGCAATAATATTATAGTGCTGAGTCCCATGTTGTGGTTGCAATCAATGTTTTGATAAAATAAGAAAGATATTTTAAAAGGTAAATCTAGGAGGGAAGGAATACATTTTTAAAATCTACATTGAGCATTCAGCTCTAATACATAATAAAGGACATGACAGAGCTAGTTAGAGGTGGAGAGAGCAGAACCAAATGAGTGATATTAAGTGCAGAAATAACAGAGAGAAAAGAAAATAGATGAAACCCCAATTTATGGTCTATCTAACTTCAGAGATATTAGTATTTTGCCGACTTATTTCTCATTGGATTGTATGTGCCCCAAGATGAAAAAAGATCTTTCATTTTTACCTTATTCATAAGTATGTAACTATCAGACATAATTTATATGATAAATAATTTAGATGATATTTAAGGCAGGCAGTTGAGTCATATTTTAAAAATTCTTTCTCATTTAAAAACATTCTTCAACATACTTATGTTTTGAATTGAAAATAGTTTTTTTTTTCAGGTAGTATATTCTGATTAAGGTTTTCCCTCACCTAACTCTTCCAGACCCTCTCACTTCCACACACAAATCCGTACCCTTTCTTTCTCTCTTTCCTTAGAATACAACAAACATCTAAGAAATGATAATAATAATGAAAATAAGATAAAATAAAAATAAACCAGGATATGACATATCAAATAGAAAAAAGGAACCAAAGAAAAAGAACACCACATTCACAAATGCTGAGACACACATTCCCCCATGCAGAAAGCCCTAAAACAATATTGAAAATGACAATATATAATAAGTCAAGTATTCATGAAGTAAAAAAATAATGCCCAGGCAAAGTATTGTGAGACACAGAACCTCTAAAAATACCATTGAATTCATTTTCTTTTTTGGCTATCTACTCCTGGGCGTAGGGACCTAGGCAGGTCCCATTGGAGAATCCTGGTCAAGATGTGGTCCTCGCCACCACTGCCCCTTTACTATCTGGCTTCAGTCTTAGGTCCTCCTTTTGGCTGGCACCTTTTCTTTCTCTTAGCATAAGATTTCGGGTGAAATTACCAGTTTTTAAGAGTCCATCATGTCAATAGTCAGATTGTGAGATACAAGTGTCTCTTTAGTGTATCTTCACTTCTGCCAAGCTCATTATGGTAGAAATTTTATTTTAGTAGTTGTGTATTAAGTTCTCTGTGTAATGTGTAGAGTCTCACAGCAACAATTTCCTCTGAATCCAGGAATACCTATCATCTAATTCCATGGTGTTGAATCCCTTTCATGAGACTCTAGCACAAAAATTATGATTTGTTTGAAGCAAGGCTAGTGATGTTATTTATCTTACAGGTTTATCTGCTTTCTGTTACATTGGTCTAGCCTAATCTTTTCAATTATTTCTAGATAGTGGAACTGTAGCTGTTGGTTTAAAATTATGTTCATAATATGTGTATCTATGTCTGTATGTAAAGGAAATTAGTAGTTTTGATAATCTGGAAATATGTAAATTATAGTATTATCTTACAAAGATTTATGATGAGTTTACTGCAAAAATTAATACAAAGATTGGTCAAAATACAAAATTACATATTAAAAAATACAAAATATCAATATAACTCTACATTGTCATATAACTATGTAAGGCCTATTTTATGAATTTTTATAAATCTGAAACTTAACCACTTACACTTTCTTGGGAAGATATAATGTAGAAAACAAATAAACTGATGTGACAAATCCTAAATAATTATCTTTCACACCAGTCCAATTTACTGTACACATTTTTTCTGCACTATGCATATGTATCTGAGCATTATTAGAGCATTTTCCTGTAATACCTTCCGAGGATCTATGGACAGATAGAAAAGATCTATGGAATTCTATCGAAATAATTGTTCCTTATGTTAATATTTTGCACATTATTATATGGAATTCTGTTTTATGATGGATATTATTTCAGAGTATTATTTCTCATTAGGCAATTTCAAAAGCACTTAAAATTTTTATTTCTAAATTGTGGCCACAGTTAGAAATTGTATTTAATTATGTATGTTGAGCGTTATAAATTCTAAATTGCCTTTCAGACCCTGTAGTTTAACAAGTTACAATTTTGAAAGTTTTTTTTTTTACAATTTAAAACAAGTACTTTCAAAGTGTCAAACTTTTTAAGAAAGGAAATTATCGTTAAAATGTACACTAGTTCATTTATCTTCTATAGTCTTTGACCTTAAACAGAACTGTGTTAAGAAAAAAGGTCATCTTCTACAGTGGATACAAATATTTAGGAGTATAAATTTATATCACTTTTTGTAATATGCATTTTTCTGATTTTAAAGTTTAAATGTTAACATTAGTTATGACATAATTATACAATGATATAGAATAATCCATTCAGAGTTGAATCAGAGCTTTGATTAGGAGCCTAGGGATGTAGCTCAGTAAGGGATGTAGCAAGTAAGAAGAGTTGCTGTGCAAGCATGAGGATCTGGGTTGAAATACCAAGCACTGATATAAAATCAGTTGGTAACTGCACTTATCTATAACCCCAGCATTAAGGGTCAGAGAGAGAAGGATCCAAGGAGCTTGCTGGTCTACCAACTTAGCAGAACTATTAAAGCTTCTGCTTACTGAGACACCTAGCCTCAGGGAGTAAGGATAAATGTGAGAGAGGAAATCGTGAAAGTTATACTTCTCTGGCCTTCACATACACACGTATGGGTGAAAACACCTATGTCCTCATGTGTATGTATCACACACACAGGCGTGCACGCACACAAACACACACAAATGTGTAAGAACACAGTTATTACTATTTAATTGTTTTCCCAAAAATATAATTTGAATATGTTAATTTTTGTAACAAACATGTTTTCTTTGAAATAGGAAGGGTATACTAACTCCCATACACTTCAGACATACTTACAGCAAATAATTTCATCTTTTGGGTATAACTGAAGATTATTGAATAAAATGTTTAATTCTTGATAGTTTTAATAAAAAACCTTATTTTCCATTTCTTTGCTTTTTCTTCCTTATGTGATACTTTGGCCAAGCACTCAAAGAAAATTTATGTGGAAACTTCCTTTGTTTCATTTTTTATATATAAGATTGGATTTATTTAGATAAGAAATATGATATTGAAGTATTCCTTATGAATAATTTTAAAAAGGAATATAGGATCACAGAGACTGTGGACTGGAAGTTTCCTTTCTCTACTTGCAACTTCTTCTCCTCTTCCTCATCCTCTCTTCCACCTTGAGACAGGATTTACTGCACAGGCCAGGCTATATTCTAACTTGAAACCTCCTCTTTAGATGCTCAGTCCTGGGACTGCATGTCCATGTCAGCATGCCTGCATTGCATGCGCTGTTTGCAAATCCACAACCATTCCAACCTCCCAATTTTCATTATTATGTTTATGATTACTGTTTGTATCTGTATATTTTTGCTGCATCTGCATATTTGCAGTAAACACTTTTAGATTATAAAATGAACCTTGAGAAAAAATACCATGTAAGACATATTTCAACTTAAGGCACAACCACGCATGTACACATACACATGCACACACACACACACACACACACGCATACATGTAAGAACACTGAGCATCTCTGAATTAAAGTAAAGATTATATGGTATCATGATGATCACAGTGCCCAGAGATTCCGTTTTTTTTTTATTCTTTAGCAATGAAAGTCTTTCCAACAAAGTTTAATACAAGGAAGACTCTGCCATAAAAAGTAAACTAAAATTAGAACCTCTAGATTAAAACAAGGATTTTAGTCCAGTTTCAGGTCCACTGATACACCTCAACCCTTTCGCTTTTTATGATGTAATTGGGCAACATAGAATTGAAGGGGCCTCTTCAAATTTACTTGACTTAATTATGTTAGACTCAGTATGCTAATTGAGAAAATTCGGCTTTAGCATTATTCTTAAACAGTTTCTTTGATGCAACACTGCATAAAGATAGGACCCTAGAATAAAAAATACGGTTAATAGTGCAACCAATAAGTTCAAACTAGAAAGCCAATGATGATTGGACAAATATTAAAATGAAGAAATTGCTCTCAATACATATTAGAAGAATTCAGATTTTTTTTTCATTTTTATCAGATAGTATACTTTTCATGTTGCTCTAAAAATCTAGAGTTTTTGAAATGCCCTGTAATTCCACTATTTAAGTACCTCATCATTTGGATATTTTAAAGCATTTCATCTATTGATTAAACTCAACCTCTGAGAATAGTGACATATATATATATATATATATATATATATATATATATATATATATTAAGTGATCAATGTGTATTTGGCAACTAATTTATAAAGGGGGTTGTGTTCCAGTTCAGAACTATGTACAAATGTGACAAAGATATATTTTGAGTTTGAATAAGTTCAGTGGCTTCCAGAGCAAATATTTTGTTTTATCTATTAGAGAAGCAGAAAGCTAGTTTAACCTGTTTGACTAGATGCTCAGGGCCCAATAATCTCAAATAAGCCAGGATCCTAATTTTATGTTTCAATCTATAGTGCCTTCTTTGCATCTCTATTTTTCTAAGCCGAAATGCATGAAGAATGGATATATCTTTAAAAAAGTAAACATTTGCTCAAAGCATGTTCCTTCATATAAATTATTTTTACTAAGGTCTAAATGTAGGCTGAAATAGAGTAAAAACATGACTGTAAGAATGGTGATTCAAAGAAATTTCACTCTTGAATTATGAACAGAAATCCTTAGCATAATTCTCCAGTGGACTATGTGATGATATTTAACATGAATATGCTTCATTTCCTTGACAGCCTTTTTATACTGGCAGAAGAATATAGTGAGAATCTCTTTACATTATCATTTACTGCTAATAGTACAGGAAGGTTCAGACTAATTAGAAATCTGGTTGCTACTAAGCCATTGCACTAAGCATACTAAACCAAGCTGTTGCTCTCTTAATATTTATTAACACATTTTTACTGATTGCAGAGAGTAAAGAAATGGAAATCACTTGTTTTGAAATTTAAAATGGAAAATTTTTATAAGACCCCCCCCCCAAAAAAAAAAACCCTTTGGCTGTATCAAGTTCTACAACTTGAGTTGTAATACTAGATTACAAAGATTCAATGTTGTTAAAGAACACAACGACTGCACAGTATTAGATAAAAGCTGGTTAGTTAGATGGAACAGAGAATAGATGGGTTCCAATGGTAATATAGTTCATAGATTGCAACTCTCAAACCAACTATGTCATTTACTTTTTATAAAATCTGCTTGTGGTTCAGTGTGGTAAGGCCCTCAATTATGATCTCAAGTATAACAGAAAGAAGGAAGGAAGAAAAAATTCTCTCATTTTTTAAAATTTTACAACATTTTAACTGGTAGATATTGACCTTAGCTGTCTTAATTATTGGAAATAATGCTGCAAAATGTGGGAGTAAGAGTATATCCTAAACATATAAAATATTGTTCCTTTCTATTAATAAAACAGGCAAAGACAAACAAATAATAAATGAACTCACTTCAATGTTGTATTAGTTGCTTTTTATCTATGTGATAAAATGCTGTAAATAAAGAGTTTATTTTGTTTTATAATTCCAGAAGGGGCATCTATAATGGTGGAGGAAGCATGAGCAGGCAGCCAAAGCACGACATTAAACAATCACATCTTCGACCTCACAGACAACTATTAACAAGGATTAGGAGGGGCTTTAAACCCTCAAAGCCTGATTTAAGTGATAGACTTCCTGCAACAAGACTGTACCTCCTAAAAGTTTCATTACCTCCCCCAAACTGTGCCACCAACTAGAGACTAAATGTTCTTTGAGGGCATTGCTCATTGTTCACTGTCCAAACCACTAAAGATGTATAACATAAAAATGTCAGTATTACTTACACAGTCTAGAAGGATAGTTATTATAAGCCCATGTACCCTGGTATATTGCATGGTGACATCAGATATAATACTACATATTTTAGACTTGCTAAAATGCATTTTAATATTCTCATCACAAAAATGATAACTTGATCAAATGATCGGTATGTTAATAAGTATGAATAAGGTTTTGTGATGCTTACAAAAATGAAGGCACCATATTATATTCAACAAATATGCACAACTGTTACTCATCAGTTCAACATTAAAACATATATTCCAAACCTGGTGGTGGTGCCTCAGTACTAGGGAGGCACAGCCTTCCTGATCTCTGTGAGGTAGAGGATAGCCTCGTCTACAGAATGAGTTCCAGGTCAGACAGAACTGTTATACAGAGAAAACTTGTCTCAAAAAACAAATGTCTATATATCTTTTTATGTTGACATATATAGACATGTGAGTATATATATATATTCAAAACATTTATCAATGTAAAATCACTGCAAAATATTATAAATACTTTATCTTGAACACTTGATGGCTCATTTTTTTGACTTTCTATTCAACAACAACTCAATTTATGTTTAAACAGACTTCTTGTTTCTGAAAATATTTCCATTGCACATGTGGTACAATTCATCTCTGACCATGCACTGAAGATGGTACAGGCCCTTTTCTTGAACAGAGTCAAATCAAACTGCCGTTTCATTTTAGGAAAAATGGGACATATTCAGTTGTTTCAAATATTTAACTTTAACTAGGATACCATGAAAACCAGCTGTCACTTGGAGAACTTTGTTGTGCTTTTCTTGTACTGAAGTTAATTATCTTGGATACTGAAGTGTATGTGAGACCACGTCTTCTGTTACAGATCTTTAGATCATTATTTTTTTTTCAAAAAAGGTTTTCTTTTAGAACCCTGATATTTTTCTAATTTATAGTTCAGCTCTGAGGAAGTGTGGACTCTTCCTTTTTGATTCTCATTATCAAATAATTTTTTATTTAAATAGCTGTGCATTCCCGACTAGCCCTGAGGTTACCAGAGGTGGCTGGTGTCAATAGTGAGTCTGTGTATGCCTTTTTTTTCTCCATAGAGAAGTTTTACCTATTGTATGATGAACAACATTAAAGGGAAACTTGAATCCTATTATGCCCTAAAGGTATAATCAAGAGGTGTTTGATTCTAGCATGCAAATTGGGGCAGCTAGAGCACACTGCTCCTCTGGGTATTGGTGAGAAGTATGGTGTTCACATATTTTTGAACTTTTTCTTGCAAAAGCATTATGGGAAAGCACACCTGATTCTTGTGTTAGCATGTCTATGTACATAACTCTTTGTATCATAGCTTCTGTCATAGGCTATGCTCTTTAATTTTCTCATAAGTCTTACAAGCCATTACCATTCTTTTAAAACTTGGCAATAAAGCATTTCTAGTTTCCAGTGAACTAGACTTCTGTCTCTCAACTTTATCTCTTAACTGATTATAAGCATTATAAGAAAAGAAGGCTAGCAATATTGCTTATTTACAATGTGCACACATACATGTATACACAAATACATAACTGCATGCATACATACATACATGCTTGCATGCATGCATACACACAATATGTACTAAAGAAGTATATTCAAATATATTCACATTTATCAGAATATTCTTTATCACTCTCAGGAATCTTTTCAGTTGTATTTAATTGGGTTTTCCTTCTTAAGCCTGGGAAGTTTCTTTTATTGCTTTGTATTTAGTAGGATTTTTCTTTCTTTGAATGTTGATGACTATGTTTCATTAGAATCTGAATATGTGAGCTTTAAGAACACCATTAAATTATCCATAAATCAGAGACACACATCAGATTCATCTACAGATCTTGAAGCCCCAAACTCCAAAAACCTATTATGGTTCTTTCATATTTATGAAAAAATTAAATCATCAATTGAGTAGGGCTACAAAATATTTGATTTGTTACAGTCTTTAATCTTTGCCAGTGTGATACATAATTAAATCACATGCTTAGTCATTTTCAAAAAGTACTATCAGATGGATTTAATTTGGTAGTTTTTTATTTTCTCTGTACTGTTATTATATCCACTCAAAATTCATGTTGAATTCACAAACGCCCATGTGACATTTGAAATTACAGAATTGTAAGGAGGGTTGTTCTATGTATCTGTCATTCTTTCTTTCCTCCCATCTCTTGATCCTTCTCACTCTCTCTTGTTTTGTGTGAACAAAGGAAAAGGTGGCGGGCCAGGAAGACAGCCGTCCATAAAACCTGATCATTGTGACATCCCAATCTATGTGTCACAGCCTTAAAAATTGTGAACATAATTTTCTTTTTAAAGCTACATTGTCTATGATATTTGCCATAGAAATATGAAATATGTAAGACACTTTTATTATTTATGTACTTGATTAAGTACACACACATACTCCACACACATACACACACACGTGAAACTAACCAACCTGGTGATGCACATAATCATCAACAGGCTTATCTAGGTGTTTGTATTAGTCAGCTTTTACCAAGATAATGCTGTGTAATACTATTTTTCCCTAAACTTGACTTATTTCAACTAACATGAATTTCATCATCAGATAAATCTGAATGATTTGTCCTTGGAAGTTCTGCATCAAGTCATGGGTCTAGTAGCCTTGGTGTCTAGACAGGCAGATGGTAACTTCATATTCAGTGGCCCACATTGATGTGGCTGTGGCTATCCAATGCTTGTTGATTTCCTGAAGGAAAGAAGCTTTATCACAACTTAATAATTCCAAACATGCCAGTCCATCTGGTTGGTTAACATCTCATTGATCAAAGCAAATTATCTCTTCCAAAGAAAGCTAAATATATGAGGCTTATATAGAACAATAAAAAATGGGCAATTAGTAAATCTTTTATAAATAAGAAAATTATTACTCTTATTTTTTTACATACAGAGTAAGTTTTGGCATACTTTCTCATTTTCCTTGTGGATATGGAGAATTGCTTTTAAATTTTCAACCTAATTACAATAAGGGCTAAGGAAAGAATGTTTTATGTTAAACAGTTAGCTTTATAATTCAAATTTTCTAGAACAAATTTAATAATGTTTTAATACCTGGACTCATTCCTCAGAGCAACAGGCAAAAATGGCAGGGTAGGTATTTCTGTAAGAGAAAACTTGCCTAGGATATATGAGGCTCTGATATTAATCCCCAGAAGCATAAATCTCTCTCTCTCTCTCTCTCTCTCTCTCTCTCTCTCTCTCTCTCTCTCACACACACACACACACACACACACACACACACAACAATGGGGGGAAGAAGGGAGAAGAGATAGAGGGAGAAGAAGAGGAGATAACTGAAGAGAAATATCAAAATTCCATTCCAAAATGTATATTTCACACAGAAGGCATACTTCCCCAGTCAGAAACATAGCAGGAAAAACATATCATTCCCTTCTTACTTTGGAGAAAGAAAGAAAGAAAGAAAGAGAAAAATTAGGAAATGTTCAAGAAAAAACTGTTTGGAGCTATGAGGCAATCTGGATCTTAATAACTAGAAACAGATGAATTCCGCTTATTAAGGCTGCATGGGGACATAAGGAAGGTCACACAATTGTCTAACATTCTGAATAAGCAATGAAGGAGACTGTGATGCTGTGCTGGGAAACTGTAATCACTGAGTATAATTCCCTCATAATTGGATCACTGAAGAGAATAAAATCCAGTAGTTCTTTTATTATTTCAGGTGTTACTCCATCATTCTTATGAATTAATTACTTTCATTCGCTGATTCTCGTATAACTTCTACTCCCTTATGATATAAAACTTTTATTCCACCTTCCCAAGAAAAGCTGTCTGCAAGGTTTGGTACTTAGTTCAATAGTACATAACTTGCCTAGCAAGAACACGGCTTTAGGTTTGGTTCTTAGCTCTAACAAATAAATAAATAAAATAAAAACAAATAAGAAACAAACAAACAAAACCAAGAATTATCATTATGAATCATATGTTGGTCCCCTGAGTTACTGACTCCTTGTTACTGTAAATACTATAAATTGCTTTTCAGAATTTGTTGGTTCATGCTTATGAAATATTCATTAAGGACAGGAATACAGATTGTGCTGCCTGCTTAGACCTGAGCGATGAAATAATCGCTTTAAATACACTGTCAAGAAGAATGAGACTTCACAAATACTATTTGTTATAAGGCTATCAAAGGAAATAAAAATGTCTGCTAACATTCAATACATACATACTGTCTGACATGATCTGACTATATCAACTTTTAACCTTAGTTGTCCATTCCCATATAAATAGATACCTTATACCAAACTATAGCACACGCCAATTAAACTAGAACCTGTAGTATGGAAATAATACTAATACATATGTGTGTATAGCTTTTACATTTTCTAAATTGAATTTTATTATTTTAATTATATGTTTCTGTCTGTGAATATGTGCACATGAGTACAGGTATACACAGAAACCAGGGTTGTCAGATTCACTGGGAACTGAAGTTACATGAAGTTGTGAACCACCTGATGATGTGCTGGGAATTGCACTTTGGTCCTCTGGAAGAGCCGTACATGCACTTAACTGCTGAGCCATCTCGCCAACAATATATTCTGTTTTGAGACATAATTTCTTGAAGCCTAGGCATGTTCTCAAACTTGTTTTTTTTAAATAATGATGACCTTGAACTCTTGACTTTTCTCCCTCTACTTCCCTAGTGTAATTACAGGGTATACATCATACCAAACTTATGAAATACCAGCTGTAGAACCCAGAGCATCCTTCACGCCAGGCAACACTCACCCAACTGATCTCTATCCCCAGGCGCTTATATATAACTAAAATCTTTTCAAAGCTGTCCCTGGTAGCTCATGAATGTAATCTTAGTTCTCAGGGAGCTAATGCTAGGGTATCACGTCTTTGAGGGCAGCTTGAGCTGCATAGGAAGACCTTGTTTCAGTGAAGCATAACTTTAATAAATACGCAAATACAATTATAAAACCGATTAAGTTGGTGTTAAGATGAAGCCAAGTGTGAAAACTGACCCTACAAATAAATATAAAATAATATTGATGGTCCCAAGGGAAGGGTCTGAGGGTTATAAGAGTTTGACAAGTTCTCTAGAGGGACAGAAAACTATGAAACAATATGAGAACTGTTGGCATGTGATGATAGCCAGAGACACCATCACATACACATTTTAAATACAATTTACACGTGGCTCTGTGTTCTCTAGTCCATGGCCCAAGCATCTCTCTCTGTTGTTGAGAAAACCATTTAAACTTTCCTGCTTAACCTCTCCATTCAATCATTGATAAATCAGGTTCAGTGACCTTTAAATTCTAGGCCACCTGTCTACACTGAATGTTGTACAGACATTCCCAAAACTATTAGCCATTTCCAGGAAGACAGAATTCCTGACTAGAGAAGGGGAAAAGGGATGTAAAAAGCCTCAGATTGAATGTCAGTTGATCAGCTCTGAACAGTCATTGGTTTTCATTCTGCACAACCCTTTTTAATGTGAAAATTCTGGCAGCTGCATCACATAGTGATATACAGGATACACACTCCCTGGACATTTCCTTAGCACATCTTTCTGGTTAGTTCTTTAGTTTGTGAACCTTTTTTTTTGAGACATATTTCATGTGTCCCAGACTAGCTTTCAAAATTATAGTATGGCTGAGGATTATCTTGAAGCTTTGATCCTCTTTCCAATGTGGTAGGATTATAAGCATGAATTATCATACCCATTTTTATTCCCTGCTTGGAATTGAACGCAGGGTTTTATAAATGTCATATTTTCATGTGTTAAAATGAACTGCTCTCCCACCAAAATAATGAATTTTGATGCAGGGGGTGCTTGTCTTTTATTAAACAAAATTTTAAGAATTAAACAAATATTTAATAATAGTTTAGAAAATGTCTAAATTAAACAAAATTAAGAGTTAGCTCCAAGGTAGAAAACTTGCCTAGCACGTACAAGGCCCTGAGTCTGAAACTGAAAGGAAAGATGAGGTTCTTAGTCCTGCCAGTCATATGTGACCAGTGCCTTTCTTATTGACTATAGATACATAATTTATGAAAAATGTCTCTGTTTCCTGAATTCTGCAGTGGTATCGAGGATGCTTTGCCTTTTTATCAAAGCATAAGAAAGGCACTTTTTCCTTTTTTGTATTTTCATTCATTGTTGCAATGCACTTCCCTTCGGATGAATCGAGGACACCTGGAATCAGCTATGTTAGTTGTGAAAGGCTAAGCGGGTGGCTTTTTTATTTTCGGAAAATGGCCTCTCTGGATACATAGCTGTCACTGGTGCTGACAGACTTGTGCTTCCTGTTCTAGGAAAAGTTTCATTCCTTTCAGAAACCCCTACCTTAAGAATAAGTCAGGAAAATAATGAGTTCACTAGTTTCTGTTCCTGTCAGTACCTATGGAACTTTCGAGGATCTTGAAAGCTGTCCACAGGACGTTTTGCAACTAGCACCAACTACTGCTTCAGAAACCCATTTTGACTTCTAAGTGTCTGCTTCATATATGCTTGTTCCTTCCCTTTGGATCACAGTCTTTTGGCCCAAGATGTCTTAGCTCCAATTCTTGTCTGTGATTTGTTGCTGGTTTGCACTGCATTTTACTGCACAGGGATTCTTAGAAATCCCCAGATAAGCCCCTGCATGCAGTGGCAATGAATCTCAGCAATTGCATTTTCCTGTATCTGAACTTAATTTATATATTAATCCTCCTTTCTCTAGATCCCACACAATTCATCTCATCTAACTTAGGAATAATATGCCCCACTTTTCCCTAGGGTTTTGTCATCAATTCTTTGAAAGGGTTGACATAAAGCCAATACTGGAAGATGGGTGTGGGTTACCTGATCTTATGCATAATTCATCCCAATAGCACTTTGTGTTTGTGTTTCTAAGGGATAAATATTTGTTTAGACCAAAATATATGGATATCATTAACATCTTTAGTTATTTAGGATTCTCTGAAAACCAACTGAGTAATTTTCACTATAAGCATGTGGAGTGTTTTGTTACTATACCAATGCATTATACCCTGGTGCTGGATGGCCAGTTTATATCTGTCTGCTTAGGTACACAATGCATATGCCTACCCTGGGCCCATTCTCATATGCATCATTCACTGTTGAAGTCTTGATACATTCCCCTGTTCACCAGGAAAGGGCGTCTAATTGCCTCTGCAATGGCATTTCCCAAACCTATCTGTTCTTGTAGTCGATGGTGCTGTGGCATTATTGGAGGCCATGCTGCTTCTTTCACTGTTTCCTTCTCTCAGAAACACACGTTTGTCTGGCATTCTTGTTTATTGACTGGACCTTCTTCCCTGATCCTTGAAGATTGTCTGTAGACTCAGATCTGGCTCAGTGCCTCACTCTGTAATATAAATAAAGTGAAGATATCAGACTTTTAAATAATCTGTGATTAAGATTTTTTTTATTTTCAGTATTCAATTTTGATTTAATTTTTCAAAAACCAATCTAGTTCCACAAAGTAAATGCTCTAAATTATATATGGACAAAGGATGCACAAAAACTTACTATAAAATAATTGAAATATCAGTAATCTAACATGTAAAATTTTTATGATATCTGTATTCTTGAAATTTAATAATGGTTCCTAGTCTAATTGTGTTGCATGTACATTAAATATACTGAATAATAAAATGCAATTAGAAGAATTAAATATCATAAAATTGGTTAAAGTGCTTTTGAGAATATGATAATTAAAGAGATGTTTTCCTTCTCTGTTCTTATTTATTAATTTTATTATTAATAAATATAAATTTGTTAATTTGTATTTATTAAATAAGAAAAAAGAAGAAAATAAGAACAGTGATTAAGATTCTTGTTATTCCTGTCTGACTAGGAACATGGAACACCTAACTGGCCCTCTTATTCTAGCAAGTGGGATATAACTTAAGCACAGAAAAATGTAGTTTGGGAGAAAATGGTGCTCGACATTTTAAAACAAATATCTAGTATACAGAAACTGAGGGCTAGTTTGGTCTCAAGAGTAAATCGGTTTCAATCCAAAGCAAAGTGAGTACACAGTTTACAGTCAAAAGCGTGACTGGACCTTGGCTTAGCAGTGTGTTCATTCACTTGTTCAGATGAAGTGGGAAGATCACTTACGCCCATGGAATCAACAAGAGTAGATAATGTGCAGAGACCACTGCACGTATCAAAAACATCAAAGACTTGGGGAGATGACCCAGTTATCAATGTGCTTGCTTGGCACACAAGCATTAGCACCTCAGTAATTTCTTCCCACCCTTGTTAGAAAAAGAAGTAGGCAGATGTAATAGGGCACACACCTGCCCTAGCAATTCTTTTGGGAGGCTCAGACAGTAGGATCCCTCGGGTTTGCTAAGTAACCAGAGCAGCCAAATCAGTAAATTTCAGGTTCAATAACGCATTCAAAACTTAAAGTAGAGATGGAGGGAGCATAAAGAAGATGACAGACATTGACCTCTAGCTGCCACACCCATGTACACATTCAGCATCATCCACTCCCCTGGACAATGACACACAGAACCTAGTGTAGAAGCATGTAGAGACACAGAGACACAGAACCTAGCGTAGAAGCACGTAGAGACACAGAGACACAGAACCTAGCATAGAAGCACGTAGAGACACAGAGACACAGAACCTAGTGTAGAAGCACATAGAGACACACAGACACAGAACCTAGTGTAGAAGCACATAGAGACACAGAGACACAGAACCTAGTGTAGAAGCATATAGAGACACACAGACACAGAACATAGTGTAGAAGCATATAGAGACACAGAGACACAGAACATAGTGTAGAAGCATATAGAGACACAGAGACACAGAACATAGTGTAGAAGCATATAGAGACACACAGACACAGAACCTAGTGTAGAAGCATATAGAGACACACAGACACAGAACCTAGTGTAGAAGCATATAGAGACACAGAGACACAGAACCTAGTGTAGAAGCATATAGAGACACAGAGACACAGAACCTAGTGTAGAAGCACATGTAGACACAGAGACACAGAACATAGTGTAGAAGCATATAGAGAAACACAGACACAGAACATAGTGTAGAAGTATCACATAGAGACACAGAGACACAGAACCTAGTGTAGAAGCACATAGAGACACAGAGACACAGAACCTAGTGTAGAAGCACATAGAGACACAGAGACACAGAACATAGTGTAGAAGCACGTAGACACACATAGACACAGAACCTTGTGTAGAAGCACGTAGAAACACACAGACACAGAACCTAGTGTAGAAGCACATAGAGACACATAGACACAGAACCTAGTGTAGAAGCATATAGAGACACACAGACAAACCACACTCACTTGTGAATTTCATATGTATAGCTAGAATACATTGATAAGCTTTATTTCTTGTGAAAATGGTATTAAATACAGGGAGACTAATTCTTGCAATGGCTCAAATTGTCAGCAGCAGTGCAATAGTAGGCACAGCTTAGAACTGCTACCAGAAGTCCAAGGAGTAAAGCCAGAATTCTTGACTTTGCTAGAAAAGGTAATTTCAGGACATATCCTGTGAAGCAGGTCCACACTCAGTTTATTAGAAATAGGCATTCAGAGGAAGAATAAGATCCGTACAAGTTCATGGGTGCGCCTTCTCAATCAAGAACCTAATTTAAGTGGCTTAACTGTAGCCATACATATCAATTCATCTCTGAAGTTGTATCTCAAAGGATTACTGATAGTTGATCTTTCTCGATGTCTGTTTGTTTGCCTCTATCTCCCTTTTCAATGGATGGCCTTCTAAGGTGGCTTTGGGATGTCATCCAAGGGATTATAATTTGATAAACTTAAACCATAGCTTCAAGGAGTTTAAAATATGTCTTTTTCTATAGATAGGATTCTGAGAAAATTGCAAGTTTACAGCTGTGAAGAAAAAGAAAGCCATATATGCTTAGGCTAGAAGTGGAATTTATTGACATTGTGGCTTTCTCTCTCTAAAAAATAATATGTTTGTGTTGCCAACCTTGACAGAAATGATTAGTTGGTTAGAATACATCTCAGGTGGTCATTAACAAGTTGGCATATTTCACTAAGTCACCTTCTCTGAAATTTAAATCTCTCTTTGTTACCTTATGATTTGTTTATTTATAAGATTATAATAGCAGTGTTTTGCCCTTTATTCATCATGTAAATGCCTTGAGGAGATTATTGCCTCGCTCTTCATGGTTACATAACATCTTATCAGAACTCTGTACTAGGATTCATTTAAGTATCCTAAGGTTAGACTATTTTTATTTCTTTTTTACACTAAATAACCCAACTGAAAACTATTTTGTTCGCATTGCATCTGGCACTGTCCACAGATTCACTTTATTATGTCAAAGGATATTAACACTTTTGGGATGTGCATAGATGTGCAAATATTTCATGATACATGTGTCACAAAAACATTTTCTCCCATTTACTTTGCCTTATCAAAAATGAGAACATTCAGTTTGGTAAATAAAACTGTATGTGGATGAATATCCTTGCTTTATGATTCATTCTGTGAAATGAAATTTTTCATTGGAGGTATTAAAAATTGAAAATTATTTTAGGATGTTTTAAAAGTAATACTAACTTAATGAACTAGAACTACTAAACTACATAAACTACATATTTTTAAACTAGTAAACTGTTATTTGGGATTGAAGATGCATTTTATATATGTTATGTATAAAAGTTCATATATATATATGTGTGTGTGTGTATATATTATATAGAGTAGATAGCTGTGTGTTGATAGCCTATTTTGTGTGATTGTTAAATTTGTTTTCATTGCATATTTATTCTGTTGTGAATTTCATTATTTGTTTACAAACCAAATTACACGTAAAAATAATGTGAGTTTTACTGTGAGACATATATTTCTGAAGTCTATATTTTGTATGTGTGTGTGAGAGAGTCTATTTCTTTTGGGGAGTTTTGTTGTTTGTTAGTTAGTTTGTTTGTTTGAAGCACAGATTCCCTGTGTAGCTTTGGGACCTGTCCTGAAACACGCTCTTGGTAGTCCAGGCTGGCCTTGAACTCACAGAGATCCACCTGCCTCTGCCTCCTGAGTGCTGAGATTAAAGGCATGTGTCACCACCAGCCTGATTATGAATCTTTATTTCTATGTGTGCATATACTATTATAAGTAAAATTAATTACCTAAGAGAAACAAATATGATTACTAGGTAGGCATTAATATTTTTAAGAAATATTAGAATATTTTATTCTAGGCCTTTAACTTTTATTTTCTCATTTTATGTGATGTATTGGAAAAAGTGTTTCAGTGACAGATTTTTCTTTTATTCCCTAACAAAGACATTTCAACACATTGCAGGGTTTTTTTTTATTTAACAAAGCTTTTTCATTTTAATTAATAACTTTTGACTTTTACATAAATTGGAAAAATTATCTGGTTGATTTATTTAATATAATTTCAATGAGTTTTAGTAAAATCATGATTAATTTATCTCCTGAATCATCACAAAATTCATTTATTTATTTTCTTCATAGTCATTGTCAATCGGGAGGCATAATATTGAAATAATAATAATGATTGCTGTTTTTTCTAGTTCATTTTGAAAGTCTTAGGTTCTGCAATTACTAGTACTGACATGCAGTATCATAAATGTACTTATATCCTCTTTAGTAGTTTTATATTTTGCATTTAGTCATAGGAAGCAGCCTGAAACCTCTAATCAACATCAAAGGTTACACCACAGGGATCCAATATTTTTCATTTATATTGCAATGATGCAAAATACCTTTCCCTGATCACTGTTCTTAAATTCATTCTAGTTTGTTCAGTTAATGAGAATATCACATCTTAAGCTGTAGAAGGTATTCTCTCTTTATGACTGCATGACTCTCAGCAGATTATCATTATTATCAAGAAGTAATATTTAGTAAATGAAGGTGTGAGTGGCACTAGCTTAGTACCCTCACTAGTCAAGTAACGGGGTGGGGGTAGATGACTGCCTTTCCCTTCAGCATACAGCTCTCTAGCACTTCATAGATATTCATGTATGAATACAGACACACTTAATAAGTGTGCACTGAAATACTAAAGGAAAACTGAAGTTTAGGGGCAGTTAATAGAATTTGTCCTTGCCAAAGAGGAAACTGTCGCTATCTCAAAAGCAATAGAAATAAGTATCTGCTCTCCTTTTTGAGGTATTCACTGAACATTTCACAGTTCTTGTATTTCTGAACTTGGAGTAATAAATCAATGAAAAAAAAGGATATTATTTTTTATAACTTGCTTTATTTAAGGGTGGGAGGAGGGGGAGGGAAATGGGAAACTGGGAGGAGGCAGAAACTTTTTTTTTCTTTTTCTCAATAAAAAATTAAAAAAGAATCTATTTGCGTTTTTTTCCATTCCTCCTCTTCTCCCTCTAAGTTCTCCAATGGCACATCCTACCCCCAGGCCAAGAAAAATTTTGTAATGATAGTTGATAGCTAGCATGTTTAATGGCAATAGTCTAAAGATAACAAATGTCTGAAATGTGGTTTTCAAGGTGCATTGAATAAGTTTATAGCTGTGTAGAATGAAGATAACTGAGAAAAGTGAAATATCAAATAGTTCTGTTTCAAATTCTGGCTATATTTTGGGGGTTTTCAAACTTTGTGAAGGTAATTCAATTTTCTGTCACATTCCATAACTATCAAGGGAATATCATCACATTTCTCAATCATTTCGATGGACTGTTAAATGGCATGCAATATTAATTATAGGAATGGTTCAATAAAAGATAGGTGTTGAGATTCATATTTATTTAATTCATGTGTTTAACTAATTGGTAAATTATCTATTTTTCTGACACTTAACCGTCACTAGATGAATCCCCTTGGTTTTATGTCTACCTAATTACCAATTGGTACCCTGAAATTGTCTAGAATTACCACTGGACTTGTGCTCCATTAATATGCTTTTGTAATGTTGAACCCTCAAAGAGAGTCTTTTCAGCTTCATCATTTTACTGTACCCCTTGCTGACTTCTGTAATGAAGAATCTTCTATCACATTTCAGCCATGTTTCTCTCCCCATACCTGCAGTACATAGAATAAAGGTTTTTTTTTTTATTAACTCTTGTTACTACATACAAGGACTAGTGCAGTCTATGTTCAAATAGTAAATTAATGGTAAGGAAACAGAAGGTACAATTATTGGTTGTAAGAGCTTTCAAGATCACTAGGAAATCAGGCTAGTCTGCAACTACTGAGATAGCATCTCAGGAGTTAAACACAAAGACTATGGATTAGGGAACACTGAATGAGGAGTGAAAGCACTAAACAATTGTTTACCATTACATATCATCCTCCAGGTACTCAAAACAATAGACAGCCATAGGCCATGGGCGTTGAGTTCAAGATTTATATTAGATTTTGAACATCTTTGATAAGGCTGTACAACAGAAGCACAACTGTTACAATTAAGACATTACATTTGAATGGGTTAGTCTCTTTTCTTTTGCTATTACCACAGCAATGTAAAGGATGAAGAATTTATAATGCTTATAGTCTCAGAGGAGACACAGTCCATCACGGTAGGTAAGGCATGAGAACAGGCATATGAGGCTGGCTCACTGCCCTGCATTGATTGTCCGGAAGCAGAGAGAACATGGAAAGAGGCTAGCCTATAAAACCTCAAAACCTGTCCCCCTCTGATGTGCTTCTTCCAGCAAAGCTCCACCGCCAAGAGATTCTACAATCTTCCCAAACATCATTTCCAGCTGGGGAACACATACACATGAGTCTTTGAGTAGCAGTTTGACCTTCTGCAGGTGGCTGAACAGAGAACCACTAAATGCTGTAAAGCCTTGAACAAGACAGACAAGGTCTCTGCCCTGTTTACATCAGTTCCTTCTACAGGCATCAACTAAGTTCTCTAGTCTTACAAGTATGAGTTTGTCAAGCATGAGGTGTAAAGTTACATGACTACATATGAGGGCAAAGATGAGAGCCAAGGTTTAGTTCAAGGGATGGGATGTGAGAAAAGGAGCAATTTTGTTCTAAGGTCTATTTATATATTTGTGGCTTCATAAAATTTTGCTTCCCTTGGTCTGTCTGGTGCCAAGGCTGGTCCAGGCATAGGAACAGCAGTGTAGCAAAAATGGCACTTTTAACTATCTTTCACATAGTTGTCAAAGAAAAGCAGTAGTTGTGTGTATAGGACATCCAAACTGCATATAAAATCAGTGTTCTCAAGACTGGTGGATCTCTAAAACCAAAGGGGTTAAGAAGTTGGTACAGATGTTTTCAGGGTAAGGACCAATTCCTGGGAAAATAACTACAGATACCACTAACAAGACTAGATAACAGTTAGGAAAATGTCCAGTAAACTTAGTGCTAGCAGAATTTTTATTACAGAAACCTGGGGAAAGCCCACTGAGTTATGGTTAGCGGTGTGGAACAATACTAAGCAGAGAAAGCTTTGTGTGATTCAGATGCAACTGACAAGGAGGAAAAAGGTTCCAGGACTCACAGTTGAGAGTCGTTTATTATAATCACCGTGCAATGGCTCTAGGAGTTTGTTTAGTGTTGATTAATTAAAATAACAATTGGACATATATTCAGAAATGTAAAAGCATGTTTTGTTGGCTTCAGCAGTAGATATTGGCTGATTTGACTTTCCTTGATCCTTTGTCCCTTCTACTGCCTTCTCTTTTTAGGCCCTATTATTTAAATTTAGGACAACTCCTAAGCTTGAAAATATATTTTCCCTAGCATAAGAATAGCCAATGTATTCTTCTTTTTTCCTTCTTCTTCGGATATGCTGAGTTCATTTGAAGTCCCTGAGTAGAGCAGCACCAACAGCTAAGTAGTGTTAGTGTTATAAATACTGTGAATATGGGGAAAATTTAAGAGCATCAATTTAAGATACAATGGAAGCTGTTTTCTAACATTTAGCTTGCAATAATCTGGTAGTAAATATTAAAATAGAATGTTGATTTTGAAAGGAACTTTCTGTTGCTAAAGAAAAGAACGGTATTAACATAGTTCAAGGCAGACTCGATAACTATGCTTAGAGAATGTACAAAGAAGAGGCAATTACTGTGTCCACACAAGAAATGACCATAACAGAAAATTTAGTTTGAAGTGTATTGTACATTTGATAAATAAGTTGTAGATATACCATTCACTGACTGAAATGGATTTTTGAGATCAAATTTCCAGCATGGTATGGGAAATATAAGAACAACTTTCTAAGAAGAATCACCCTGTCTGATAGTTTCATCTTTGTCTTGGTTCTTTAATTTGTGCGACTGTAAAAGGGAGAATAGGTTCACGTCAGAAAAGACTCAATTAATTTATGTGCTAGTGGTAGCAGTCAATCATCTTGTTCCAAAAGCAGGCTCACTAATGAATTTAAGCTGGAAACATATATGGTACATAATGCAGAAAACTCAACCAGTAAGAAAAAGCCTTCAGGGTACACCTTAGAAGCACAGATGTTTAAAAACTGCAAATATACTTTCTTTTTTTGTCTAGTTTAGGCTTCTGCTTCCTTTTTTGTTGTGTAGGAAACAATTGTGCAGGATTTTAAACGCACTGGCTATTTGATGTGCATAATGTATGTATTATGCCAATTGTTACTGATCTCATTTTATTTTTATTATCCATATTGCTTTTGAAAAATAACTATATCACAAGATTCCATTCAATTTTTATGGGTGGCACAAAAGTCTTTGTTTTCTTTAAAACATAGGGATAAGTCTAGAGATAGGATTTTTTTACAAGTAGATATGCAGATGCTTAAATATCTGTATGGTACTAATTAGAACCCCAGTATGTTTATATTAGGAAAATAGTATGAAATAATACTGTAATATATTAAGTAACATTTGAAAAAAAATTGTAAACTTTTACTTATCCTCTTAAAGCAGACCCATAAATAAACATAATAAAACATATCTATTCTGTTTCCATTGTGCTACATAAAATTTTAGGGCTTTGGAAGAGTGTATGCTTAGAATCAAGTAAACAGGGAGAAACCACTTAAGCTATTTTGACTGACAATAATTTAAGACAAAGGATTGTTATGTAAGTAATGAAAACCGAGGGTTGCTGAGAAATAGTAACTGCACAAGTAAGCTACAGTGCCTTTGGCCCAGCCAAGAAAGGAAAACTACTAAAACTACCCAGACTAGAAAACTAAGAGGAAATGCTTTTTAGGATTGCAGCTCAAACTTATAGACATTGGGGTGCTCCCTGGCTAGTTAGCATAAGTCTCTGTAAGTAGGAAGGATCCCATATAATGGAGTCACAGTCTTCTGTCAGAGACTGGGTACTAATATTTCAATGTCAGGGGCACAGTGAAGCTGATTCCGTAAATAATAAAAAATAAACTCAAGCTGGATCAACTACTTTTACTGAAAAGGAGAGTCCCTGTGGATAAGAACAAAACCTGAAGTTCTGTGAGCAGGCATGGTGATCTGCAGGAAGTAAGTGGGATAAGTGAGGCTTTTGAATCAAGTGGGAATAAGTTATTTTTCTTCCTCCAGTCTTTCTGGGTCACTATGCTCATCCCTCCATAAATACACAAGTTAAGAGGAAGTTAGTATGCACGTCGGACATATAGTTTGCAGTCCGAGACTCATAGCTGAGTACAGAAGTGTGGGTGGGGATGACTCTGAACAAAAAAATCTTTGAAAACCAGGACAAATGCCAATATTTCTCTGATGATGCATCTGGTAAAAAAAAAAGCCATCATTAAATGATTGTACTTAAGTTGAAACAGTAAAAGTAAACAATGACACTAATAGCTTAGGCTGTATTAAAAGTAAACAATTACAATATTTTAGGCAAATAAAAAGAAAATATTTAGCATCAAATGTTTTTATTGGATTTGAAAATAGATAGCAAATAATATTAAACTTTAATATATCCATAGTTACTTTTTTGCATAGGACTTACACATTTCAAAAATTGCAGCTATACCTTTTTTTTTAATAATTTTTTTATTAAGAAAAGAAGAAAAAAAACATAAACAAAAAACAAGTTTCCACCTCCTCCCAGCCTCCCATTTCCCTCCCCCTCCTCCCACCCTTCTCCCCCTCCTCCCACCCTTCTACCCCTCCCCCCACTCCTCTCCCCCTCCCTCTCCAGTCCACAGAGCAGTCCAGGTTCCCTGCCCTGTGGTAAGTCCTAGGTCCTCCCCCCTCCGTCCATATCTAGGAAGGTGAACATCCAAACTGGCTAGGCTTCCACAAAGCCAGCACATTAAGTAGGATCAAAACCCCGTGCCATTGTCCTTGGCGTCTCATCAGCCCTCATTGTTCGCCATGTTCAGAGAGTCCGGTTTTATCCCATGCTTTTTCGGTCACAGTCCAGCTGGCCTTGGTGAGCTCCCAGTAGATCAGCTCCACTGTCTCAGTGGGTGGGTGCACGCCTCGTGGTCCCGACTTCTTTGCTCATGTTCTCCCTCCTTCTGCTCCTCATTGGGACCTTGGGAGCTCAGTCCAGTGCTCCAGTGTGGGTTTCTGTCTCTGTCTCCATCCATCACCAGATGAAGGTTCTATGATGATATGCAAGATATTCGTCAGTATTGCTCTCAGATAGGGTCATTTCAGGTTCCCAAACCTCAGCTACCCAAGGAACTAACTGGGAACCTCATGTTTGGCACTTGGGAGCCCCTCTAGGGTCAAATCTCTTGCTCACCCTAAAGTGGTTCCCTTAACTAAAAATTGTGGTTCCGTGCTCCCCTATCCACCTTTCCTTTATCCCAATTCTCCTGATTCCCCAAGTCCCCCCTCCTTCCCTTCTACCTTTTCTCTCCCCATCTCCCCTTACCCCCATCCCACCCCACCCCCAAGATCCTAATTTTCTCCCCGGCAATTGGGTCTACTTCCCTTAGCCAAGAGGATAACTATATGTTTTTCCTTGGGTTCACCTTCTTACTTAGCTTCTTTAGGTTCACCTATTGTAGACTCCGTGGCCCTAATTTATGGCTAGAAACCAATTATGAGCGAGTACATCCCATGTTCATCTTTTTGGGTCTGGGACACCTCACTCAGGATAGTGTTTTCTATTTCCATCCATTTGCCTGCAAAATTCGAGAAGTCATTGTTTTTTACCGCAGCGTAGTACTCTAGCGTGTATATATTCCATACTTTCTTCATCCATTCTTCCATTGAAGGGCATCTAGGTTGTTTCCAGGTTCTGGCTATTACAAATAATACTGCTATGAACATAGTTGAACAAATGCTTTTGTCATATGATAGAGCATCTCTTGGGTATATTCCCAAGAGTGGTATTGCTGGGTCCAGGGGTAAGTTGATCCCGAATTTCCTGAGAAACCGAAACACTGACTTCCACAGTGGTTGCACAAGATGGCATTCCCACCAGCTATGGATGAGGGTACCCGTTCCTCCACAGCCTCTCCAGCAAAGGTTATCCTTGGTGTTTTTGACTTTAGCCATTCTGACAGGTGTAAGATGATATCTCAAAGTTGTTTTGATTTGCATTTCCCTGATTGCTAAGGAAGTTGAGCACGACTTTAAGTGTCTTTTGGCCATTTGAACTTCCTCTGCTGAGAATTCTCTGTTCAGTTCAGTGCCCCATTTTTTAATTGGGTTAATTAGCATTTTAAAGTCTAGTTTCTTGAGTTCTTTATATATTTTGGAGATCAGACCTTTGTCTGTTGTGGGGTTGGTGAAGATCTTCTCCCAATCAGTAGGTTGCCTTTGTGTCTTATTGACTATGTCCTTTGCTTTACAGAAGCTTCTCAGTTTAAGTAGGTCCCATTTATTCAATGTTGCCCTTAATGTCTGTGCTTCTGGGGTTATACATAGGAAGCGATCTCCTGTGCCCAGCTCCTGTAGGGTACTTCCCACTTTCTCTTCTATCAGGTTCAGTGTGTTCGGGCTGATATTGAGGTCTTTAATCCATTTGGACTTGAGTTTTGTGCACGGTGATAGATAAGGGTCTATTTTCATTCTTCTACAAGATGACATCCAGTTGTGCCAGCACCATTTGTTGAAGATGCTTTCTTTCTTCCATTTTATACTTTTAGTTCCTTTATCGAAAATCAGGTGTTCATAGGTTTGTGGGATAAAATCCGGGTCTTCTATACGATTCCATTGGTCGACTTCTCTGTTTTTATGCCAGTACCACACTGTTTTCATTACTGTAGCTCTGTAATAGAGTTTGAATTAGGGATGGTAATGCCTCCAGAAGATCCTTTATTGTATAGGATTGTTTTGGCTATCCTGGGTTTTTTGTTTTTCCATATAAAGTTGATTATTGTCCTCTCCAGATCTGTGAAGAATTTTGATGGGATCTTGATGGGGATTGCATTGAATCTATAAATAGCCTTTGGTAGAATTGCCATTTTTACTATGTTGATCCTCCCAATCCAAGAGCAAGGGAGGTCCATCCATTTTTTGGTATCCTCTTCAATTTCTTTCTTCAATGCCTTAAAGTTCTTGTCAAATAGATCTTTCACTTCCTTGGTTAGATTTACCCCAAGATATTTTATGCTGTTTTTGGCTATTGTGAATGGTGAAGCTTCTCTGATTTCCCTCTCTGCTTCCATATCCTTTGTGTATAAGAGGGCGACTGATTTTTTGGAGTTGATCTTGTATCCTGCCACATTACTAAAGCTGTTTATCAGCTGTAGGAGTTCTTTGGTGGAGTTTTTGGGGTCGCTTATGTACACTATCATATCATCTGCAAATAACGAAAGTTTAACTTCTTCCTTTCCAATTCGAATCCCCTTGATTCCATTATGTTGTCTTATTGCTATTGCTAGAACTTCAAGCACTATATTGAAGAGGTATGGGGAGAGTGGACAGCCTTGTCGTGTTCCTGAGTTAAGTGGGATGGCTTTGAGTTTCTCTCCGTTTAATTTGATGTTAGCTGTCGGCTTGCTGTATATAGCTTTTATTATATTTAGGTATGACCCTTGTATCCCTAATCTCTCCAAGACTTTTAACATAAATGGATGTTGAATTTTGTCAAATGCTTTTTCAGCATCTAATGAAATGATCATATGGTTTTTTTCTTTCAGTTTATTTATATGCTGGATTACATTGATAGATTTTCGTATGTTGAACCAGCCCTGCATCTCAGGAATGAAGCCTACTTGATCATAATGGATAATTTTTCGGATGTGTTCTTGGATTCGATTTGCCAGTATTTTGTTGAGGATTTTTGCGTCGATATTCATGAGTGAGATTGGCCTGTAGTTCTCTTTCCTGGTTGAGTCTTTGAGTGGTTTTGGTATCAGAGTAATTGTGGCTTCATAAAAGGAGTTTGGTAATGACCCTTCTGTTTCTATCTTGTGGAATACATTAAGGAGTATAGGTATTAGATCTTCTTGGAAGATCTGGTAGAATTCCGCATTGAAACCATCTGGTCCTGGGCTTTTTTTGGTAGGGAGGTTTTTGATAACCTCTTCTAATTCTTCGCGACAAACAGGTCTATTTAGATTGTTCACCAGGTCCTGATTTAACTTTGGTATATGATATTTATCTAAAAAAGTATCCATTTCCTTTACATTTTCCAATTTTGTGGCATATAGGCTTTTGTAGTAAGATCTAATGATTCTCTGAATTTCTTCTGTGTCTGTGGTTATGTCCCCCTTTTCATTTCTGATCTTATTAATTTGCAAATTCTCTCTCTGCCGTTTGATTAGCTTGGATAGTGGTTTGTCAATCTTGTTGATTTTCTCCAGGAACCAGCTTTTTGTTTCATTGATTTTTTGTATTGTTTTCTGTGTTTCTATTTTGTTGATTTCAGCCCTCATTTTGATTATTTCCAGTCTTCTACTCCTCCTAGGTGAGTCTGCTTCTTTTTTTTCTAGAGCTTTCAGGTGGGCTGTTAAGTCTCCAATGTGAGCTTTCTCTGTTTTCTTTAAGTGGGCACTTAGTGCTATGAACTTTCCTCTTAGGACTGCTTTCATAGTGTCCCATAAGTTTGAGTATGTTGTTTCTTTATTTTCATTGAATTCCAGGAAGACTTTAATTTCTTTCTTTATTTCTTCCTTAATCCAGCTATGGTTCAATAGTTGACTGTTCAGTTTCCATGACTTTGTATGCTTTCTGGGGGTAGCATTATTGTTGAATTCTAACTTTAATCCATGGTGATCTGATAAGACACAGGTGGTTACTAATATTTTTTTGTAACTGTGGATGTTTGCTTTGTTACCGACTATGTGGTCGATTTTCGAGAAGGTTCCATGAGCTGCAGAGAAGAAGGTATATTCTTTCCTATTTGGATGGAATGTTCTATAGATGTCTGTTAAGTCCATTTGATTCATTACCTCCACTAATTCTCTTATTTCTCTGTTAGGTTCCTGTCTGATTGACCTGTCCATTGGTGAGAGAGGAGTGTTGAAGACTCCTACTATTAGTGTGTGCGGTTTGATGGCTGCCTTGAATTTTAGCAATGTTTCTTTTATGTACGTGGGTGCTTTTATATTAGGGGCATAGATGTTCAGGATTGAGACTTCATCCTGATGAACTGTTCCTGTTATGAGTATAAAATGCCCCTCTCCAACTCTTCTGATTGATTTAAGTTTAAAGTCAACTTTGTTAGAGATTAGTATGGCCACACCTGCCTGTTTCTTAGGTCCATTTGCTTGATAGGCCTTTTCCCAGCCCTTTACTCTGAGTAGGTGCCTGTCTTTGTGGTTGAGGTGTGTTTCTTGTAAACAGCAGAATGTTGGATCCTGTTTTCTTATCCAATCTCTTAGCCTGTGCCTTTTTATAGGTGAGTTGAGTCCATTGACATTAAGTGATATTAATGACCAGTGGTTGTTAACTCCGGTCATTTTTTTTTAGTCGTAGAGTTTGTGTGTTTCCCTTCTTTGTTTTGTGTTGGTGAAGGGTCTCTAGATGTCTGAGTTATTGTGGTCATTGTTGAACTCCTTGGTTAGTGATTTTCCTTCAATTACTTTCTGTAAGGCTGGATTTGTGGCTGCGTATTGTTTAAATTTGTTTTTATCCTGGAAAATTTTATTTTCTCCATTTATAGTGAATGAAAGCTTGGCTGGGTATAGTAATCTGGGCTTGCACCCATGGTCTCTCAGTTTCTGCAGTACATCTATCCAGGACCTTCTGGCTTTCATGGTTTCCATGGAGAAGTCAGGTGTAAGTCTGATAGGTTTACCTTTATAAGTAATTTGTCCTTTTTCCTTTGCAGCTCTTAATATTCTTTCCTTATTCTGTATGCTGTGTGTTTTGATAATTATATGGCGAGGGGATGTTTTTTTTTTTTGATCCAGCCTATTCAGTGTTCTGTATGCTTCTTGCACCTTCATAGGAAAATCTTTCCTTAGGTTGGGAAAGTTTTCTTCTATAATTTTATTAAATAGATTTTCTGGACCATTGAGCTGCCCTTCTTCTCCTTCTTCTACTCCTATTATTCTTAGGTTTGGTCTTTTTATTGTGTCTCATATTTCCTGAATGTTTTGTGATGAGAGTTTGTTGGACTTGCTGTTTTCTTTGATCAGTGTGTTTATTTTCTCTATGGTATCTTCAGAATCCGAGAGTCTTTCTTCTATCTCTTGTATTCTGCTGGTTATGCTTGTTTCTGTAGTCTCTATTCGTTTACCTAGATTTTCCATGTCCAGACGGCCCTCTGTTTGTGTTTTCTTCTTTGCCTCCATTTCAGTTTTCAGGTCTTGAACTGTTTCCATTATCTGTTTGATTGTTTTTCCTTGGTTTTCTAGGGTATCATTCACTGATTTATTCAATTCTTCAAACTTTCTGTTATATTTCTCATCCATTTCTATAAGGGCGTTTTTTACATGCTGTTTAAGGGTGTCAATCACTTTCATGAAGTCAATCTTTTCTCCTTCCTCTTGATTAAGGGGTTCTTGTCCTCCCATTGTGAGGTCGCTTGTTTCTGGTAGCTTCATGTTGCTTTTCAGCTTGTTGGGCGAATTCTTGCCTTGACGTCGGCCCATCTCTTCTTCCAAATGCTCCCTATGGATCTTCTTTTACCGGATTAGGTCTCCTTGTCTACCAAACGCTGTCTCTCCCCAATGTTGGCTCTCCCAATGCTGGGTCTCTTCTCCAGTGATGTTCCTGGGGGGACTCTGCGTTCGTGTTTCTCCACTTGGCGTTCCCCTTGCAGCTATACCTTAAAGGAGCATATTTAAAGATGCAGATAATAACAAAACACCTAGCCATTATTTCCCCTTATTGATTATTTATATTCCATAGAATCTACTTTGTGGTGTATTTAAGTTATTTATAAGTGTTAAAGATATTTTTCTGAAGATAAATGACATTTATTTGTAAATGATATTTGTTATTTTCCTAAGAGCAATAGAATGAATATGATACTTCAAATTCGAAGATGTCAAAGATGTACTAGATTTATTTAAATGTCTAATTTATTCATAAGTGGAATTTGAAAAAGTACTTCTGTTCTCTTCACAAAAACAGAACTGGTTAAGAACACTTGAAGAAGTATTTGGAATTGCTTTGCACATATATTCTAGGACCATAGGAAAGGAATTGAGCTAAAATTCCTTTAGTTGGATTACATTATTTAGAATTAGATTCAAAAAAGATTTTTTATTAAATGCACAGTATCTAATTGTCACCATTAGTCCATACAAATAAATTATGTCAGGTACAGACATCTCCATTATTTGGGGGGGGGTGGGTATAGAGTTTATTTAGTGGCTTATGGAGGGGGAAGGAAAGAAGACAAGGAAGGAAGGGGTGGAGGAGTGGGGGAGAAGGGAGAGAGAGGCAGAAGCTGCCTCTCCAGAGGAAGGGCAGACAGAGAGACTGCATCTCCATTCTTAAAGATACTTATTCTAATATATTTTGCCAATTCCTTTTACACTTTCTTCTTTATTCCCATTCATATTCATAAGTAATTCACCCTCATGAGTGAATTGGGATTTTTATTATTTACTTTATTGTATTGGAATGTTGGATTTAAAGAATTCTTATTCTATTTAATTCAGCCATCTTTCACTCAGATCCTACTCTTGAAGAGCTAGTCTTTAGTTAGAAGATGACTTGAATGGGAAAAATTATATTGAGAAGCAGCTACAAGACTAGGTAATGGATCCTTCTTTACAGGAATAGGGAAGGGACAATCTTCACTTGGCTGGTGATAGATTGCAATTGATAATTATACTGAATATTGCCTTGAGAATGAAAAAAATGCATGTCATGATGGGTTCACCAAGTCATACATGTCTATCTCTTCTAAAAATGTGCATCTATACTTTCTGTATGCAGGCAGTCTGGTAAATTCTCAGTAGACTAGCTAAGCTGAAAAAAGACATATTTACCATCTAGAAGCTTTTAGTATCTTGGATAATAAAAAAGCATCATCTAGAATCAAGTCAACCAGTTGTGCACAGTAACACAGAAGTTTGGAGTGGCTGGAATGCAGATATTCAGAAACTTGTAATTAGTGATCATTTAGAGAAGAATCAAGAAAGTACTGGGGAATAGATGTATAGACAGATGATAGATACATACATGCATACATAAATACATATATACATAGATGGTAGGTAAGTAGAGAGATAGGCATCACAGATATTTTATTTTAAAAATATGATTCATTGATAATTTGTGAGGTGGAATGTGCATGTTGGTAGGAATAGATATATATGTGATTCTATTATAAATCTAGGGTCTCTTCATTAAGAAAGCAAAGAATGCCTGAACAGCGAATATTGGAATATATGTAAGAATATTAAGGATTTGTTTTCTTCTTTCAGTAAACATTGAAATAAAACCCTTTCAGAATTAAGTGATGGGATAACATGATAACTTGAAAGAGGAGTTAGCATCTAAAAATCTTGTTTTCCTGGTAAACATTATTTTCATGGTGCCACAACCCTTGTCTGTCCTGTTGAGGCTGAAACAGACTCACATCAGAAATTTATCTGTCCAAAATGAAGTAAAATAAAAACATCAAATTTCTTAAAGTTCATTATTAATGTGGTGCACATAAATGTATAATAAATTAAAATGTACTAAAGGTGCTTTAGAGTATATGATTAATTCAATAATATTTATTGAATGAACCACTATCAGTGCTAGTACCTGATGTTAACAAAGGTAAATATTCAGTTACAAAGGTGGTTTGTAGGTTTGGAAGCTAAGAAAATAATAATTATTTGTTGGCAATAGGACGGAGACAGCAGGGTGCGAGGGTGCAGAAAACACAGTCAAACGGATAAGTGAAGATCATAAGCTACAATAAGGATCTGATAGTCCATATACAAATGCTTCTAATACTTACAGGACCAGAAACATCACTGTCCTCATGACTAATGTAAACCACTTCTACATGAATGCTTTTCTGATTATCCAGTATTTATCTGCTTATGAGAGATACAGAGAGAATAGATGTGAAGTATGCAAGAAGACAACGTGCTACACATGGTGAATATGACATGAAAGATTGACTCAGGCAATATTTATGTGCTTTTCCTTTTATTGAAAATATTTTTTCACATAATATGTCCAGATTACAATTTTCACTCTTAATTCTCCAAGTTTCTCCCCACCTCCCTTCCCATCTGTATCCACTCCTTTTCTGTCTCTAGTTAGAAAACAGATTTCTAAGGGATAAAAATAAAATAAGCTAAAACAAAAATGAAGACATAAGAATTGGAAAAAACAAAAAAAAAAGGAAAATGCCCAAGACAAGGCATAAGAAACAGAGACCTGCTGGATCGCACATCCAGGACTAAACTGGAAGTCATAACATATATCGAAGGACCTGGTACAGACCTGTGCATGCTACTCAGTCTCTGTGAGATCATGTATGCTTAGATCATGCTCATTTAAAGGGCCTTGTTCTCTTGGTATCCTCCATCCCATGTTTCTCTTCCACTCTTTCTGCCTCCTCTTCTGTAGAGTTCTCTGAACTTGAGGAGAGAGATTTGATGGAGCCATTAAGTTAATAGCTGTGTGTTTCAAGATCCCTCAATCTGTATAATATCTCACTGTGGGTCTCTATATTTTTTCCCATCTATGGAAGGAAAAGATTTCTCTCATGATGGAATAATAAGACATCGATCTATGAGTATAGCAGAATGTCATTAGAAGTCCTATTACTGTTTTTTTTTTTTAGAACAGTATCATTTGGTTTTACCATAGGTCCCTGGGCTATCTAGTCTCAGGTTTTTGATCACCCAAGCAGTGTCAAGACTGAAGTACATCTCATAGACCTTAAATCAAATCAGATATTAGTTGGTTACTCCCACTAGTGTTATGTACTAGCATATGTTGCAAGAATATCTACCATTGTAAATCAAAGGGATTGCATAGTTTGGTGTTTGCATTTCTCCTTCTGCAGAGTGCAGAGTTCATTTGTTCATTCCTGTACCTATGTTCTAAAACATAGGGTGAAGGCTCTCTACAGGCACCAACTCGACTTCTCATGTTCAATGCCTTGTATAGGTGTTGTCTTCAACAATGGGGTCTTCCTGTCAGTTTGTGGAGAACAACCCATAGTCTTTGAAACAGCCTGAGTTGTTTGTGGGTTTCCCAGGAACCAAATTAGCCAACAACTCAATTCGATGAAACCCAATTCTTGTGCTGAAAGCTTCATTTGGTGACAAGAGATAGCCAGTTGGTGGGCTCTTTCTCTTTCATTGTTTGGCAATTTCATTAGAGCACTCTCATATATGAATATATATTAGAAAGTTTCTACTCTCTTAAGTTTTCATACTATGTTTCAAACAGTTCTTAATTTTAGCTCTTTCCCTGTATTCCTTCCCTCACCTCACTCTTCCCTCCCACTCTCCATCTGATTCTCTCTTTCTAATTTCTTCTCTGAATCCATTGATAACTGCCGATTGTATTTCCCTTTCCTAGGAAAATCTAACTGACCTTCTCCATTCACTTTATCCCTGGGCTCTGCGGTTCTATAGACTGTTGGTTATCATTTACTCAACAGCTTTTATCTCCATGTAAGCAAATGAATATTGTATTTATCTTTCTGGATCTGAGTTACCTCATTCAGGTTTTTTTTTCTAGTTCCATCCATTTTCCTTGTAAATTCACTTTTTAAATATACCATATTTTATCTATTCATCTGTTTAGGGACATCTAGGTTGTTTCCAGTTTATGACTACAATGAATAGAACAACAATGAACCTGGTTGAACAAGTGTCTCTGTGGTTGGATGAAACATTGTTTGGGTAATGCTGAGTATACCTGAATCTTGAGAAAGATTCATGACAATCTTTCTGAGGAACTGCCAGACTGTTTTCCATAGTGACTGTGGAAGTTTTCACTCTCACCAGCAATGGATGAGAGTTCTCATTACTCCACATCTTAGCTAGCTTGGACTGTTATTTGATTGATCTTAGCCAGCCTGGTGAGTGTAAGATGAAATTTCAAAATACTTCTGACTTTCATTTCCCTAGTCACTAAAGATGTTAAACATTTCTTTAAGTACTATCTATTTGGGTTTTCTCTTTTGAGAATTCTCTGTTTAGATTTGTACCACATTTTAAATGGAGTGATTTGTTTTCATGATATCTAGTTTTTTGAGTTATTTATGTATTTTATATATTATCCTTATAGTGGATGTGGAGTTGATAGCAATTTCTCATTTTGTAGGCTGCCACTTTGTCTGAATTATGGCATCTTTATTCTATACTGAAGCTTTTGAGTTTCATGTGATCCCATTTATTAATTGTTGGTCTTAGTGGCTATGCTAATGGTGTTCTGTTTAGAAAGTCTTTTTATGTATCAGTGAGTTCAAGGCTATTTCCCCACTTTCTCTTCTGGCAGGTTTAGTGTATCTGGTTTTATGTTGAGGTCTTTGCAGCATTTGCAATTGAGTTTTGAGAAGGGCAGAAAGTATGAATCTATTTGGTTTCTTTTGCAAGTAGACATCCAGTTTGTCCAGCACCATTTGTTGAAAATGTTCTCTTTTCCAGTTTACTAGAATTTTTTTAAAGTAATGAATAGACAGATATCCCAAGCTTGTTTGGTTCTATAATAGTATGTTACTAATTTGTTAACTCAATAGTTTCTGATAGTAATCATACCTACACATTATAGCACTTGTGGGTTCTAATATTTTGTTGAAATTAAAAATTCATTTAATCAGTTTAATATTACACTATTACAAAACCTAACCTGACCAATATACCTATGTCCTATTATTCCAATAATTTATTCCTTGCTACTTATAGTGTATTGTTACTAAATGTGCTATAAAGTTTAAATGCCTAATTCAATCAAACCCAAATATATGCTAATCATGTCACATATTCATGATGTATTCTATTTAGCTGTATATAAGTAAAGTTAGCTTGTTTAACACCCAGTCAACTGAAGTACTATGAATTCACTCAGGAAAATACCATGTTTTGCTTTGGTCAAAAGTATTAAATTGCTGCTACTTCTGAGATTCTTGGTTGAAAATTAGGGTGAGGAATAAAACAAATGCCTTAAGAAATATTTAGAAGTCAGGACTGTTTATAGTAATAAAGTATGTTATTCCTTATTTATGGGGTCTCACAGATTATTTATTTATGCACCAGCATTTATAAATACAGGTAGAAATCTTATATTTAATGTTTGAATTTGTGCATAAAACCATAATCATTGAAATATCTATGGGGTGCCATATGAGATTTGAATAATTGTGTATAATGTATGATTTGTAAATTAGGGAAATACATAGCCCTTTAAACATATATCATTTGTTTATGTTAAAAGTTTTCAAAACTATTTCTTCTAACTTTTTAGGGAAAGTAACTGGGGAATTTCTATGTCTAGTACTATAATGAATAAGAAGTACTATAACAATCTTGCGATATAAAATACAGTTCTGCTGAAAAACGTTTACATTTAAAATTTGTAGAGAAAACCTGAGTCTATTTAGACAAGAAACAGGCAAGATGACATTTAGATTTCGGGTCATCTCTGTGCTTCATAGATATCTTACTGTACTCAGGAAATATACAAATGACACTAACCAAGGTAAAACTATAGACAATTTCTATGGAGAATCAGATTTTAAAAGTATTGAGGAGAAAGTAGTATGGTTGTTAAGTAAACAGTTTTAAATGGATGGCGTGTCCCAATACAGGAATGGGATTGCAGAAACAGGAAGAAGAACTTAGTTGCCTTAGTAAAAGTCCTGAAGCATGCATGGGAAATATTGTAACATATGTGCATGTGTGTATGCATTCATGTGTGGGAGTGTGGGAAACATTGTAGTGTGTGTGTGTGTGTGTGTGTGTGTGTGTGTGTGTGTGCCTGTTTGTGTTTAGGGTCATCCAAAAGAAGTATAATACCCTTACGATTAGCAGTAAGAGGGACCTTATTTTCTAGGTTGCATTCTTTTGCGGTTCATCTGAAGAGGAGAATTCACATATTCTATAAAATTGATTTAAAAGGGGCAGTCCCAGGAATGGCAGATGAAGTACAACAGGAATGGAGAAGATATGTAAGAGGCAGTTGTAGGCACATTCCTAGTCTGAGACCAGTTCCACAGTAATAGCCTAAAACATACTTCAGAATTTGTAACAGCCTAAAGTAGAAGGGCTGGGCTATCCTCTTCCCTCACAGAGTAGTCAATCATTAGTTTAAGACTACTCTAAGATGACATAAACTGCAACACATTTTCAGATTGCTGCTTCTGGGACACAAGAGATTTAAAAGCCTGAACATAGGCATCCAAAATGGTGCAGGTGTAAACGATTAAAAGTACATCTCGCCAAAAGCTAGAAGGATGGGCAAACTGAATGACACTGGAATTTTAGGGGACTTACATGGAAGTCCTGTAGTTTTTTGTTGTTCTTTTTTCACTATAACCTCCAAATTACTATGCCACTAGTTACAAAATTATACTGACTCCAGGTTGAAGAGTTATCTGAAAAACCCACTATATTTTAAAGATTTATTTTTGCTTTGTGCATATGCATGTTTGCCATGTATATTCATGGGAGTGCATAGGCTAGAAGTGGGTGGTAGACACCCTGGAGCTGGAGGGAGAATTACTGGTGGTTGTGAACCACCAGACATAGAGGCTGGGAACTGAACACGGGTACCCAGGAAGTACTGAACTCAGGTTCTCTGGAAGAGGAGTAAGTACATATTAAACATGGCATCATTTCTCTCTCCATGAAACAGCTAACTTTAAATTATCACTAAATATACTGTAACTAGAACTGTGGGAAAATAGTATAAATGCTACACATTCAAAAATACAGCTTTGTTAAAGATACTATTTGCTAATTTCTTAGTTTCCTTGTTTTTCCAAGTCTACATTTTTATGTGACCAAATACCTAACAACTAGTGGTTTTAACTACCTCTGGAGATGAGATTTAAATGGGAAGCACAGAGGTTTTAAATTTAGAATTTCTTCCAGTTTGAAATATTAATCCGTTTGACTTTTCACAACAAGAAATGTTTGAAATGCTTGCAGGGTGAGTTTTATAATGACATTTCTGTGCTTACATCTAGTTTTACCTCTTAATGCTGATTCTACAAGAACAATTGCTAGAGGGAAAAAGGAGGTTGTGTTTAGACAATATCATATCCGCTGGCCTCCCCTTGTATCTCTTAATTGTGGCTTTGTGACATTGTGCATATCTTATTATTTGGTTTGAATTGGCAATGCTATTGATTGTAGGTCATATTTCAGAAACTACCTTTTATCTTAAAGCTTAAATGTATGTAGAGATGCCTGTGTGCTCTGAAGGATTGCTCTTACAAGACATAGATATTGATTTCTATTTGAGTAATTTCATATGCTTTATGTTGATAGGATGTACATAGGTCGTTGGAATGTTCACAGTCTTTGGCAAATGTGTTTGTAGATATCTATAAGGAAGTCAATACATGTACTTGATGGTTGTGACAATGACAGGGTTTATAATAGAAAACACCAGGTGTTTTAAGGTCTTGACAGAAAGCAGCTGACCTCAGTTGCTCATACGAAGAGCTCTATTGAAGAAGGACACTTAAAAGAAATCCCACACTGGCTCAGAATTGAGTATAATAGAGGGTTATTTATTTAGGAGTAGACTCACAGATCACAATCCTCTGCTGGAACGGGGAACAGCAACCAAATCTCGCAGCCAGAAAAGAGGCCAGACATGTGCTTTACATTGGCATAAATAGTATAAAATGCCATGCCCAAGTGGGCAGGTAACTTAAAGGCTACTGGTGGTAGGAATTCCTACAGCACTTTATTAGGTAGGTTATGATATTATGGTATCACCAGTACAATGGGGTCCCAAATGGGGTAGAAAGAATAAGTATTTCCATCCAGAGAAACCAAGAAAATCCCTTGCTTTTGTAGGTGGTGGGTGATCTAAATGTAATGTGTGGCTTTTTTGTACACTTATATGTGGCTAGGTTACCATATATTAACATTCAGTAGGGTGTTGATAAGAAGTAGGACCTGGGTATCAGAGAGGGGAGTGCAGTGATATTTCATTTGTATTTTAATAAATAAAAATTGCCTGAAGAACAGAATGCAAAACAGTCACAATAGTCAGTCATACAGGCCAGGCAGTGGTGGCACACACATTTATTTAATCCCAGCAGCCACGCTAGTTAGTCATAGAAGCTGGACGGTGGTGGTGAATGCCTTTAATCCCAGCACTAGCGAGAAACATAAGGCAGGATGAGAGAGGAACTCGCTCTCTTTCAGTCTGAAAATTTCATAGAAGCAAGAGCTCTCTGATGACTTAGCTGCTTTGCTTTTCTGACCTCCAAGTTTAACCCAAAATATCTGTCTCTGGATTGCTATTATTCATGCTACAGGGGAGGTTGAGGTTACATTTCCTGCCCTACTGGAGGCCTGTGTCCTCTAACAGGCACAATTGCTAGTGCCCTCAGTCATAAGGGAAGGCCTGCAAAGTGGCATAGCCTGATTTGTGAGGAAGCAGCTGTGACATTTACAGGGTAACACAGAAATGATGCTGAAATCAAAGGCGATGATTTTGGACTATCAATGTGGAGGCTAAGCCAAAGAGGCAAATGAACTAGAAAATGTATATTAAACATAATTAAAAGGAAATAATTGTGCTGGCAGTGGTGACACATTCCTGTAATCTCAGCACTAGGCAGATGCAGAAAGGAGAAACACAAGTGAGGCCAGCCTGGCCTACAAACTCAGTTCTAGGACAGCCTGAGGGAGAAAGAGAGGCCATGCCTTACACAACAACAAGCACACAACCAAAAAGAGTCCCAAGTTCAAATACTTAGAATAGTTCAGATGAAATCTATTTATAGTGTGCCAGAAAGACGGATTAGTGGGTAAAGAAGTTTCCTGTCAAGCTTGACAACTGGAATTTGATACCTGTAACACACCTGGTAGAAGGAGAAAACATAGGCCTAAAAATTGTCCTGTAATTGGCAAAGGTGGTCTTTGGCATGTGAGCATACATCATGAAACATACACACACATACACACACACGCACACACATACATACATACACAGAGAGACAGAGAGAGAGAACGAATATACCAACAGACACAAAATGAATGAGTGTAATAAGAATACAATATTTTTGAAAGGCATGTGCAAAAAAAAGACATTTAAAAAGTATACAAGAAAGAACATTGATTTACAAAATATATGCATTTCCTAAAGTATCAAGAAACCAATACTTTTCTAGGTTTTACGACTATATTAACCAAAGAAAATTATTAATGGGCTTTTAATTAGGGTTTGAAAAAGACCCATTCATTTTTCAGATTGCTTTGATTAGTTTTTTATTTAATTAATTTATTTATTTTACACCCCAACAGCAGTTTCCTGGCCCTCTTCTCCTATCATTCTTTCCCCCACATCAGGCCCTTCCCCCCATCCACTCCTCCTTTCTTTCTGTTCACAAAGGGGTAGACCTCCCATGGCTGTCAGCAAAGGATGGTATATCAAGTTGCACACTGCTTTGATTAGTCTTAAAGGAATTGTAGGCCGTAACCTATACATGCATTCACTTGTTCATGTGTTCATTTGCCAACTTTTCTATCCCTGAGTTAACTCTTCATGTTCTATGTTCTTCCCTTGGTCTAGCCCCCAATCCAAGTGGTACAAGTAGTAGAAAAACTGTGAGAAAGAAGCACAAACATATCCCCCAAGACCTGAAGGTAGTGAAAAACTACTATGCAAGAACTTTCGTGGCAGCTTATTAAATTACAAACAGGACTATTTTTAAAAAATAATCAAGCCGGGCGATGGTGGCACACGCCTTTAATCCCAGCACTCGGGAGGCAGAGGCAGGCAGATCTCTGTGAGTTCGAGACCAGCCTAGTCTACAGAGCTAGTTCCAGGACAGGCTCCAAAACCACAGAGAAACGCTGTATCAAAAAAAAAAATAAATAAAAACCATAAATAAATATATAAATAAAATAAAATAAATTATCAAATAGTCTAGATTGGTAACAGTATGTGACATAAAATTAGGATGTTCTAGTATATAATTCATAGTATCAATTATATTCATGAAAATTGCTAAAACACTCCCGTATTATTCCATTGTTTATCAAGTAAATGATAAACATTTTAGTAAAGGTTTCCTTTGTTTGTGTTCTTCTAATACTGCCAGTATTTTATATTTCATTTTGATTACTTTTGTTAAGACAGGCTCTAGTGGAGCCCAAACAGGCCTTGAATGTCTCATCTTTCTGTTTTTGTCTTCCATGGTCTGGGGTTACAAGTTTATGGCACAGACACCCGACTTTTCAAAATTTCTGAAATGGTTTTTCTACAATAGAAATAGAAATTTTGGTGTCTATCAAGAAGTAACCAACTATTAAGATAAATACTGATCATACTGCATATGAAAACTTTATCTTTCCAATTGAATATAAAAATTATTTTGAAATTTTTAATTTTATTTTGCATAATGTATTTAAGAAAACATTTTCTATAATTTCGTAAAAAATACTATATTTACATCATTTCTACCCTACCCACTCTGCACTGCAACTCCTACCATGTCACCCTAATTCCTCTCAAATTCATGAAGAGAGTTCATGTGTGTATGTGTGTATGAAAGATTTTTTAAACACATATATGAGAGTTGCAATCCAAGGTGGTCATCTATAAGTCTATAGGTTTATTTTAGCATATACTTAGAAAAGAAAGCAGAAACAAAGAGCCCAATAGGGCTACAGGAATTTCAAATGTTACTAAGTAGAGACTGAGTTCTGAAAGTAAGGGTAGTTTGTAAAATAGAAACATACATGGACCACAATAAGACAGGGAACCAGAAATAAGAAAGAAAAAAAAATATCAAGGTCTTAGTCAAGACAAATAGGATTTAGGCTGCATCTCTCTCTTTTAGAAAGATAAATGTGTACTTTTTTATATTTTTGAGACTTATTTATTTATTGTGTGCATTGATATTTTATTAGAATAGATGTATGAGCATCACATCTGTATCCACTGTTCTGGAGGAACTGGCCAGAACTGGGCATTGGATCCTCTGGTACTGAAGTTACAGAAAGCTGTAAGCCACATTGTGAATGCTGGGAATCAAATTTGCATCCTCTGGAAGATCAGCCTATAATTTTAATCACTGAACTATCTCTCCTGCCTATATAATTGTAAGTTTTGTGTTGTTACATGAAGAAAATGATGCTATGTTAAGTGGCTTAAGACAGCACTTTGTTTTAGGGTTCCCAAGATGCGTACTCGGAGAATCACACAGAGAAGGCACAGGCTATTCCTAGTGATCTAACCTTTGCTTACATCTACTTTCAAATGTTTTGATTTCTGCTAGTGCTGAGGACAGTCATCCAAATTATGCATTGCTCTTTTTGTTCCTTTTTTTTTTTAACATAGAATCTTACTATGTAGCTCAGGCTGTCCTCAAACTCACCATCCTCATGCTCACAGCCTCTGGAGTGCAAGAATTATAGGTGTGTAGCACCATGCGTCTATAGGTTTGACCTCTTGATGGAGGTGTTGTTAGTGCATTCTGTGGGTAACTCTTGCCCATGGTATTTATTGCAAGTAATTTTCTCCTACTATCATTTTCTCCATGGGTATTAAACAATCCACATCTTTAAGGAAGGAAAAATGCCAGTGAGTTTAACTGTTAGGGCAGAATAAGGAAGGCCTTGGCTTAGGTAAGCTGAGAAGAGGAGCTTACAGTGTCAGAAAGGAAGACAGATATATATTGGAAGAATACAGCTGATGGGAGACAGAAATGAAAGCCCAGACTAATCATTTCTTTATATGCCTTTTGTAAGTATAAACTCCATATCAAGTAGGAATTCCAGAAAACAACTAAATAGAGCATCTTAAATTTGTTTCCTGTAAAAATTATCCCTATTATAATTGTGTACTCTCAACAATGACTAAACAATGTTTTAAGAAAAAGACATAATGATTTTTTTAAATGTGTTTTTAAAAGATTTTTTTTGTGTGAAAATTAACTATGACTGCCCTTAGAAATGATGAGAGGACTAAGAGAGTTCAGCTTAACTTGTGGTGGTCTGTTGTTCAGCAAGGGCAGCAGCAACTGAAATTTTGTGATTAACAAAATTATCAAATTCCACTGCAGTTCCAACATTGATCAAAGTCTACAATTTAGCTACATTCTCAAATACATCCTGTGCAAATGAAGTGGAAGAAATTCTGACTGAAGAAATGTTTTTGCATTCATTATAAAACTATCACGGGTCATATAATGTTCTTGTTACTTAATTTTACGTTGGAAAAAAATCTCCATGATACATTGATTTCATATGTAAGAATAAGTAAAGTATTTGATATTTTGTCTTGCTGATAGACAATTTTGCTTTCTTTTAATATGTACTGTTCAAAAGAATAGATATCTGGGGTATTGATAGGTATTATCTCAAAGTTAGATGGTCACATATTTTCCCTTTTTATATTCTCATTTTTCCAGTCAAAAATTTCCACTTTCTCCCATTCTTCCATTCCCCTACTGCTCCTCCCCTCAACCTCCTCCCTCCCCATCCAGTCTTAAGAGAGGGCAGGGTACCCTGCCCTATGGGAAGTCCAAGGCCCTTCCCCCTCCATCAAGGCTTAGGGAGGTGTGCATCCAAAGAGAATAGGGTCCCAAAAAGCTAGTACCTGCAGTAGAAATATGTCCCAGTGCCATTATTAATGCTTCTCTGTCAGCCCCCATTGTCAGCCACATTCAGAGAGTTCGATTTGATCATATGCTTGTTTATTCCCAGTCCAGCTGGATTTGGTGAACTCCCATTAGTTCAGGCACACCATCTCAGTGGGTGGACCAACCCCTCGCTGTCCTGACTTCCTTGCTCATCTTCTCCCTCCTTCTGTTCTTTAACTGGACCTTGGGAGCTCAGTCCGTTGCTCTGATGTGAGTCTCTATCTCTGTCTCCATCCATTGCCGGACAAAGGTTCTATGGTGATATTCGAAATATTCATCAGTGTGACTGGGAGACAAGGCCAGTTCAGGCACCCTCTCCTCTGCTGTCCAACGACCTAGCAGGGGACATCCCCATGGACACCTGGTATCCCCTCTAGAGTCAAGTCTCTTGCCAACCCTAAAATGGTTTCCTTAATGAAGATATCTTTTTCCCTGCTCCCATATCTGCCCTTCCTCCATCTCAACCCTCCCATTCCTCCAAGCTCTCCCCAATCCTTCCCTTCTCCCCTCTCTCCCCCATTTTCCCCTTTCCCCACCCCATCCCAACCCCTATGCTCCCAACTATTACCCAGCGATCTTGTACTGAACTGAACAGAGAATTCTCAACAGAAGAAGTTCAAATGGCCAAAAGATACTTAAGGTCATGCTCAACCTCCTTAGCAATCAGGGAAATGCAAATCAAGACAACTTTGAGATACCATCTTATACCTGTTAGAATGGCTAAAATCAAAAACACCAATGATCACCTATGCTGGAGAGGATGTGGAGTAAGGGGGACACTCATCCATTGCTGGTGGTAATGCAAACTTGTGCAAACACTTTGGAAATCAGTGTGGCTGTCTCTTTGAAAATTGAGAGTAAACCTACCTCAGGATCCAGCAATGCCACTCTTGGGAATATACCCAAAAGATGCCCAATCATACTACAAAAGCATTTGTTCAACTATGTTCATAGCAGCATTATTTGAAATAGCCAGAACCTTGGAAACAACCTAGATGCCCCTCAATGGAAGAATGGATAAAGTTTGGAACATATACACATTAGAGTACTACTCAGCAGTAAAAAAGAATGATGTCTTAAATTTTGCATGCAAATGGATGGAAATAGAAAACACTATCCTGAGTGAGATAACCCAGACCCAAAAAGATGAATATCATATGTACTCACTCATTAGTGGACTCTAGCCATAAACAAAGGACATTGAGCCTATAGTTCACAAGCCAAGAGAAACCAAATAATAAGGTGAACCCAAAGAAAAACATATATAGATTTTCCTGGAAATTGGAAGCAGACATGGTCACACCTTTTCAAAAGAGTGGTTACTGTTTTTCTCTATTAGTAAAATGATAGACTTTACTAAATTTTATCAAAAAATCCTTAAATAGTAGAATATTTAGTATTTTTCTGTGAATATTGAAAATGCTTATAAGCAAAAATTTATATTTTTATATAATATTTTCCTTTTGTAATACATACTTGGGACCTTAAAAGCAATGATAGTTGCTGAGGGAAAGGCATCCCCAGTCCTTCATACTCCCTGAGGGTTGCTAGGCAATTAGAAGCTACCGAGGTTGGGGAGACATTTTCTTCTTTTGTGTAGCCACTGGTTAGTTGCTGATGCTCTCTAAAGAATCATTCTCTCATGCTCATATAAGAAACCCTACTTAAACTCTTTAGGTGACCTAAAACAAAACAGATATGAATATAGAAGGGAAGCTATTTGAGAAGAGGAAGGGGGTAATTAGGAGTGAGGGTGACAAAGAAGGTTAAAAAGAAGGTGAATCTGATGAAATATGTGTGTAAAGATATCAAAATGAAGACCATTAAGTAAAATTAGCATATGTTAATAGAAATCTAGGAAAAGAAAAGAATGATGTTTCCCTAGCCCATGAAAATGGTGCAAGTCATCGTATCTTAGGGAAGGCAGATCTGTATCCAGAGGTTTTTTCAGTTGGCAATTTGCCTTATCCTCATATTTCTTGTTTCTGTTGTGGCATGGTGTGATGTGGATGTGAATGTGGTGTGTGTGTGTGTGTGTGTGTGTGTGTGTGTGTGTGTGTGTGTGTGCGTGTGTGCGCGTGTGCATACAGCTACATGGGTCCATGCATACAGAGGTCAACGTTGAGATTTTCTTCCTCTATTACTTTCCATCTTGAGTTTTGAGACAGGGTCTCTTGCTGAACAAAGAGCTCTAGTTTTAGCTAGGTTTAATGGTCAATTAGCCCGAGGGGTCATCCTGTATGTAGTACCTCATCCCAGTAACTCACACACCACACACCCTGTTGACATACTTGAACAACTTCCAGCTTTTTATGTGGCTGCCTGGACCTCAAATCTTCCTCCTTGTCATCATGTGTTACCTTAAACATTTGTGTACTTATTTTTCAATTTTAGGTTTCAAATCTGTTGTGGAGTTTGAGAATTAAGATTATAACTGCATCAAGCACCACAATAATATTAACTTTCTCTGTATCTGCACTTTATGTAGGGTACTTAAATTCCACAAATTTGTGAAATTATATATGTGATCCAATTATTAGGATGCTAAAATGAGAGTTTGTTAAGTTATAAGACTTTTCCAAGATAAGGGAAGACTCAAAAATCAAACTTACAGAATGGCTTCATTCCATAAATTTAAAATATGATTGGGATGCAAATCAGCAGGATTATTCTTGCATCTTACACCCTACAGAGGCTCAGCTAAAAGTCAGGGCTCCCACAGCTGATATATTACCTCACTAAAGCTCTTCTTGCATTTTCAAGTTTGCATTACAACTCTTTTCCAACCTACATACCTAAAAATTTTTAAAGCAATCACTTTTAAAAGTGTAGAATCAAACTTGTTTTCCACTTATAAACTACCATATATCTAACTCTAAGTATTTCACATAGCATCCATAAATTCAATAAATGACTCTATTATTTTGAAGTACTAAATTTCAATTGTCTGTCAAAATCTCTAAAGCAATACCAAGAAAAATCACATGAAATGCTGTTATTTTATAAAATATATATAAGTATCATTAATACAAAAGTCCATTAGTTTTCTATAACTGAAAACTGGAAAATCCACAAAGACAAAATCAACTAAGGCAATTTCTAAACCATTGTTTGTGCGGAGTATCACAGAATCAGTCTGGAGTTCCCTGTGGACTGCTTTGTATAATATTGTTTTAAACACAGAATATATAATACACATGGTTAGCAAAAAAAAACAACCAGAAAAAATACAATCACTAAAACACATGATAATTTTCAATATGCTATGTGACTTTTGATATATTAATAAACAATACACAGAAGACAACCTAATGACCATAGTTACTTCCAAAAGATGAGTGTAATGAGTACATTGAGACATTTGAAAATGTCATGTGATATATAATATCCATGGGTATTCTTTGTGTGAAGATTTCAGATTTTACGAATAATTTCTAAATGCAAAGTGTAATTAAAAAAGAAGGGGGGAATTTGTCAGTGATTAAAAAGTATACAGATGTGCTTCGTTTCTTATCTGAGTTCAGGAGTTCTCTACTTTCAGTTCTTCATTCCTTGACCACCAGAACTCTTAGACTGACAATCTTCTTACAAACCTTTAGATTAAATTCCTTCTTTTAATTTGATAACAGCTGAAGAACCTACCATAATTTCTTTTCTATCTCTGCCTCAGGAAAGTGTAAGGTAAATGTTCGCTAATTTTTTGGTAGTGTTTTCTTAAGTTCTCCAGTTTTATTATTGTTGCATTTTTCATAGTTATATGTATATCCTAGATGAAGAGTTTGAGAGGATGAGTGTAGACAGTACCTTTAGGAATAGACTAGTATTATTAACTTTATTTTATATGAAGAATTAATACTTATGCATATTTCTTTATCTACTAGTATATGCCATACAGTCAGTGACAGACCTGAGCCTAGAATTGAGTTTCTCAAAACAAAGTTCATTGTATACCAGTATAATCATATAGAGAAACTATCAATTTGTTTTAATAGATTCATGCATGTTACTCTAATATACACTAAAATCTGAGGAGAGGAAGAACTGCATTGAGAATGCCTAGTTTTCAGGTTGATACTTCAACATGATGTGTTGCCTACCACTCATGTGCATGCATATACACATGAAGAAATTCATATCTGTCTATCTATCTCCATCTATCTATCTGTGTATCTATCTATCCGAATCTGTAAATGATCATTTATCTAGCAGATACATATCAATTAGGAGGAACAGGCTTGACAAAAAATCCCAATAATATTTTATATCAAGAAATGCATGCACGTGCACATGCACATATACACACAAAATCAACACACATGTAGAGGTCAGACTTTATAGAATGCAGGATAGTGAATAGAATAGAATAGAATACATGTCATGGGTCTTCTGGATCTAGATAAGTAGCTTCTACCTGCAACAATTATGCAGGACATACAAAACAACATAATGAACAGTTGGAAACCTCTGGGGTGAGAATGGACATTTAATGAACAATTGAGTGAAGGGGGAGAATATTCCTTAAGAAACATTATAATATATATTTTTACAGTTTCATACATGTGTGTAGTGTATTTTGACCATTTATCTCCACATTCCTCTGTTTTATCCCCTTCTCACTACTTCAGAAATCCCTTTACTTCCCAACAAGTTGTCCCGCTACTCATGGCTCTTCTGTATTATTTCAAAATAACTCAGTTTTATTTGGGTTGCTTGTAAAACATAGATTTGGGATCATTACCGGAATATGTACAACTTATCAGTGGCTACTGCGCTAAAGAAAGTATCTACCCTTTCCTGTGTAGTCACTAGTTGCCAATAGCTTTTCAGCTATGCATGGTACCTCATGAACTGTTCTTCTGTCCAGACTGGAATGTAGGTAGGGTTAACCCTGGTCCTCCACAGGTAACCATGACTGCTATGATATTGTGAGTTCAACAGTTAAAGCAAGTTCATAAGAAAGCTCTCCAAAAATCTCTCCAGATCCTCTGGCTCTTGCATTCTTTTGCCTCCTCTTTCATGATAATCCTTTAACCTTAGAGCCAGAGAAGGATATAAATGTCCCATTTAGGAATAACCACTCAACAGAAACATTTTCTGAGCATCTTGATGAGTTGTGATTTTCTGCACTAACTGAAGCACACTACAAACCAAAGCTTCTTTAACCAATGTTAGAAGTCACACTAATCTATTGGTCTAAATGCACGTAGTAGGGAATTGGACAAGAGAACCACTTTACAAAATAGTAAGAGTAGCCACCTGGCTCACCAGTCAGAGCCTATGGCATCTTCAGTCATGAGTTTTTGACCAGGTTTACAATACCAGGCATCAATTTCCTCCTGTTGAGCTTGCAGTCTAAGAAAAAAGTGGTTGATTGCCCCCTCCCTCCTAATAATCATGCTGCTATTTCCCCAATAGGCACACCTTGCCTTAGAGAGTTGGTGTTGTAGCATAAAATTCTAGCACTGGGTTAGTGCACTGATGACTTTTCAACACCAGCATTCTGCATTACACTTTTCAATGATATTAAAGCTACCTAGCAGGAAGAAAGGTTCTAGTACAGTGTCCACTTGATTTCTCTATGTTCTACAATCAAAATGTCTTCAGCAACAGCGGCTCACTAAGTTGTGTTAGGCAACTGAGAGATATTCTGTGCATGAAACTGACTACAGCTTCTGTGAGCAGCATAATTCCCCAATACAGGGTAGAGAGAGCCAAATGAAACTGACTGTGAAATCATAGCTACAGTTAAAGTATGTTAAAGCTTAAGATTAATGAAAAACATCACTCCATTGGAATCCTCAGTTACTTCTTTCACCCTACCTCCTTTCTTGAGGCAATGACAAGAGCTCTATATGAATTCTAAGTCTGATCCTATTCCTCTTCTACTGAATATTCACCAAAGTCACTTATTGCTTTCATCACAGCATCTCTCGCGGTTTCTTCTTGTTTCTTTTTGCTTAATAACTTCATTAGCAATACTGTCCTTAATCTCCTTCAGAATGAAACAAACTAGTAAAATTGAGTAGACACAATGTCATGCCCTTAACCAAGAAATTATTTGCATTTGATACCTGCTGGGAAAGGTAAACCAATTTATTTCAGTGTGTCATTGGGTATATTAACCATACTGCAGGGCAGGCCTCATGCCTAGGAGTAGTTGGTAAACGTAAAACATATTTTTTGTGTATGCTTTTTGTTTTGTTTGGGTATTGCTTGTCACGTTGATTTTCTTTCATCTTTTGGTTTGTCTGTTTTGATTTTTTTTGTTGTTTTTATTGTTTTGGGAAAGGCAGAGAGAAAAAAAAAACATGACGCTATGTGGGTAGGGAGATCTAGAACTCCTGGAAAGTGTTGGGGTAAGAGAAAGAACAGGATAAAAATATATTCTATGAAAAAAATAATACAACATAATAAAGAATTAGTCATACTATGACTGTATCATTTGTGGTCTTTTCAACTCTTCAAATTATGAGATAGTTAATATGTTATTATACTCAATATACTATTGATCCAGTAATATAGAGCTCTGATATTTCATGTAGATTCCAAATTCTTAGAAACATGATACATGAGTCTTTTTTCTTTCTATTTTTATGGAAAAAACCTTGGCAGGCAGGGGTGCTGCATGCCTTTAATCCCAGCACTTTGGAGGCAGAGGCAGGTGGATCTCTCTGAGTTTGAGACCAGCGTGGTCTACAAGAGCTAGTTCCAGGATAGCCTCCAAAGCTACAGAGAAATCCTGTCTTGAAAAACCAAAAAAAAAAAAAAACTTATATTTGAATAATAAGTACATGTACAGCTTTCAAGAATGGGGAGAAAGTATTAATTAGCACATCAAAATCATAATCAAGTTCACAATTGTGTAAGAGAGCTCCATGAAACCACTGAACTTGACCACTCTATGGGTATAAAAAGTTTTTTCGAGGTTGTTGAAACAAATTGCCAGGAAGTCTGACAAGAGTGGGTAGCAATAGGCCAATTAGAAGAGGAAATAGGCTTTATGGGGTTTTTGAAGGCTTTAGGAAAGATTCTTTCCTCTTGGAAGGTTTTTCTATATCTTGGGTAAAACAGGGTCATTGGGCTTTGCCCTCTGGAAAGGAGTCTGTACTTGTTATGGTCAGGCACCTGTGGCAGATGGCCATTTAGGGAGAAAAACGAAACTAAAATTATCTGATAAGAAGGTTTATGCGGACTGCTCCGGGTTAATTTTTTGTTTCCTCATCTCAGGCTAACCATTGTCATCTGCACAGCATTCTAGAGGCCTGCTTGTGACCTCAAATTCCAGCCTATTGTTGACAAAAGGGCCAAGAACTATCTTCCCATCACTACCTCTGGCTGAGCAGGATTGGTGTCGGAGGGGTAGTGGGAAATATAGGAAATGAGTCAAAGGTGGGGAGTCAGGCAGTGAGTAGACAGTAGGAAGCCTGAAGAAACTCTTTAAGAATCACCGATCCTTGGGTCATTTCAGTAATTGTTCCCTGAAACAAATTCTAAAGGGTCAGGAAACAGTTATTGTTATGACACAGGGTTAGGGTTAAGGTGGGCCTAGGTGGGGTAAGAGTCATCAGTGCCCAAAAGAGGATCATAGCAAGAATCTTACATTGGAGTCAGCCTTTGAAGACGATAGTTTACAAGCCAATTCATGTAAGATGTTTTAATCTTCTTTTCCATTTGACCAACTAACAATGTAATACCAATTCTGTTCACTGAGGGCAAGACAGGAGCCTTCCTTTTCAGTGATCAGAAAGTTGAGAGTTTTATAAGGCCACTGAGGCTAGGAAGGTGAACTGACTTTGTAGGTCTGAGGTTGGCTTCTAGATGGAGTGGATTATCTGTTAGGATAGATGGAGACTATAGCCCAGGATCCTGGACACAGGACTCTAGTCAATACTGAAGCTTTTGAACTTATTCCAGTTGTGACTGGGAGGGTAATGGCTCATTTCTCTTTCAATGTTGAGGATGAGTTGAACACGTAATGAAGTGGGGATGCATGAGTCATAGATTAAGGTGTCTGCATATTGAGACTAGACCAATACCAGAAGAAGATTCCTTATGGAGCTAGTTAGGATTTGGAGATTAAGGTGTTAACATACTGCCAAGACTAGAAGGAGAGTGGGGTGGATGATGGTTATTGAAAAGGCAATCAGCTGGTGTTTCTGGAGGATAGGAAGGTACCAGCAGAGAGGAGAGGAGGAAATGGTCTCAGGGCTATGGAATGTGAAGTTTAGAGTTACTTTTGTGAAAGGGATGGCCACCAGGAGATGCATGGGGTTGCATTGAGGGACTCATCAGTATCTCTGTAAGCACAGTACATTCTCAGGAAGTCATTTCGAATGGCCATCCATGAGGTGGCAGCAGAAGATAGGTCCTGATGTTAGAGATTTCAAAGCTTCAGCTGGATGATGGTTGTTGTATGGTCTCTGCTATGGCATCAGCAGGAGTGGGCAGATCCCCTTTGAGAGATTTAAAATTTTTAACTTTTTGTCTGGTGAAAGGCCCAAATCTTTCTAAATCAATATAGGTAAACCCTTCAACCCCTAGGCCTATTTGTCATCCTAGGGTTCTTGGATAGTGAAGATCACTGTGCCCCTTTCAGGGTCAAGTTTGAGTGAGAGTTATTGGGGTTTCTAACCCACAGCTTGAAGAGAAAAAAACCATATCTACAGCCCCAGAATGAGTAATTTTCCCATGAGGTCTCAGCCTTATGGTTTGGTTGTTTGGTTCCGAGGAAATCAAATACATTTAGAGCCAGCAAGGAGGGAAGAGGACAGAGTGAAACCACTATTGACTGAACAAGCTGCATAGAGGTCAAAAGAAATGTGAATGTCTGAAGCATATCCTGCTTCAGGACAGAAGGTAAACTAAAGGAGCTTTGGGAGGGGAGGGCTATGCAGCAAACATTTGAAAATTCCAAGCATGTTGTGCAGTCCTCTTGGTTGGGAGTGTGGAAAGAAGACTAAGCCCCTTAGAAGGAAAGATTCCAAATGCTGAGATGGGTGTTATATGGGAGACCCTAGGCTTCAGCTTTCCTGTCAAGTGGCAAAGAGTACTTATGAGGTCATGTGTTCAGACACCACTTAAGCTACAGAAGATGCATCCTGGCCATCAATCCCTGAAATCCGGCTACAGCAGGTATGGTGAGGAGGACCATATCCAAGTACGGGCCGACAGCCAGCAGGTGAGAAGCCTTCAGAAAAACTCAGGCACTGGGTAAAATGATTTTCTTGCTAGGATCAGTGGAGGATTGAGGCAGGGCATGTTCAGTATGGTCCTGGAGAAGTTTTCTGTGCTTTGTGGGAGCCTAGCCTGTTTGGATGCTCACCTTCCTGGACCTGGATGGAGTGGGGGAGGACCTGGACTTCCCACAGGGCAGGGAATTTGGACTGCTCTGGACTGCTCTTCAGACTCCAGAGGGAGGGGGAGGGGCAGAGGAGTGGGAGAGGAGTGAGGGGACAAGGGAGGAGTGAGGAGTGGGGGGAGGGGGGAGGAGTGGGGGAGGGGGAGAGGAGTGAGGGGGGAAATGGGAGGCGGGGAGGAGGCAGGAATTTTTTCAATAAAAAAATAAATTAAAAAAAAGAGTGAAAGAAGGTAATTAGTTACGAAGTGGAGCTCAATGCAGAGGTAAATTTTTCAAGAGCAAAATGACAGTTTTATATTAGCTCAAATGGGTCGAGGAAGGGAGGAACTCAGAGCATGCCTCAAATATGAGTTGGGGCTAGAGTTAGGAGTTGAGTTCAAGAAAGGTGAAGTTGAGAAGGTCACTTTGAAAAGTGAGTCTTAATGAGTCTATTAGCCATTTATACATTTCCTGAGAACTGGGGTAGGTGGGAATGTAGAAAGGCCACTGTAATGCTAAGGCCCTTTGAACAAACTGGGTGATTTTAGCGATTAATACCAGGCTAGTTTCTGGTTGTATGGATCTAGAAAGTTCAATTCTGAGCAAAGCATTATTCATGAGGTGGGAACAGACCATTTCTGCTGTTTCCGCCATAGCAGGGAAATTTTCTCCATATCCTGAGAAGGTGTCTGTTATAGTAAGAAGAGATTTATGTGTTTTGTTAAGTGGCATATGTGTGAAATCTATCTGCCAGTCCTGTGCTGGAAGATTACCCTGAAATTAGTGTGGGGTAAAGAAAGAAGGGTTGGGGCAGTCGTTGCAGATAGTCTAAAGAAGGGGGAAAAGGCTGGGTTAGAGGAAAAGAGACTGTAGAAACCAGTAGAAAAGTGGAGACCCACATGAAAGGCCTGGTGAAAAGCCACTAGGAAGGGGTTTCCCTTAAGCATCAGAGAGACAATAACTGTCCTGTAGAATTTTGAACCATTTGCTCATACGGTGGAAAAATTTGTCAAGATCAATGAGAGTTTGGAAGTCCAGTGTGCCATTTTCAGGCAATCAAGACTGATTGCCAAGTTTGTATTGATGTCAAGTTGTATTATTAGCAAAGAATATGACAGCAAAGTATAAATGGTATCTCTGGGCCTGAGAGAGGAAAAAGACAAACTTAACCTAGTAGACTGAGAGGAGTGAGTGAAGCAAGTGGGGACTTGATCGGGGGAGGGGGAGGGAAATGGGAAGCGGTTGTGGGGACGAGGCAGAAATCCTTAATAAATAAATAAATTAAAAAAAAAAAGAAAGTGGCTGAAGGTATAGACTCAAAATCTGAACTCAAATATGGTGGATTCCAGAAGCCTGAAGACACAAATAATCCAATCCTAGGAGGGCCAAGTAAGCAACTTGGTTCTGTTAGGAGAAATTATAACTGTAATATGAGTAGGGAGACCATCCTTTACCTTTTATGATTGCAGATAAATTTAATGAAGCTTAGTTTTTAAGGAAAGAAAGCTCGAAATAGCACAGCTAAGATAGGGAACATCAAGATTTATTTTCAATACTTAAGAGTTTCAAAACATAATGAAAAAAGAGTGTCGAAGTATTTGTAAAGCAGAAGAAAAATTAGAACAATATACTAAGAGTAAAATTATGAGAAAATATGAGAGAATTGAGGATGGTTATTCAATCTAGGAATGGAATCCCCACTTGTAAGGGATCAAGGGTGTTGAAAGCCTATAAAACTGTATACTAAGAACACAAACATAGTCAGCGACAGTTGAAATTCACTACTGGTTAGGCCCAACTACATTTTTCCTTTTGTATTCCTTCATGTTTACTTGCTTCTTGTTCAACACTTTCATGCTAAAGATGAATCTCAGGATACCATGAATGCCCTGTGTTATATCACAGTGTCCCAACAGACAGTGTTTTACATGTGGTTTTGTATATGATCATGAAAATCTTATTTCAGAGATTCCTGGTGACATTGACAAACTTTGATTATTATTGCAATTCATGCTTGTAAAATTATAATTATGTTTTTACATCACATTGTGGTGGTTTTCGTTTTGATTATTTTTGTTATGTGCTACCTATTATATGTCAATTGAATAATAGCCATTTTCAACTTTTGAACTATTATAGATATTCAATCAATCAGCACCTGATAGTGGATAAACATGCAAGAGGTTGCAATATTATTGCATTATGTCCTTTTCTCACTTACTATGCCCAGGTGGTTTAATTAAAAAAAAAATAAGATCAATGTTTGTTCAAATTGTTTTTACTCACTAAAGAACACATTAAGAAAGACAAAGAGCTTTTTAATGATCATTTCTAAGTGCCTCTAAAGAGCTGTTAAATTGGATTATGAGGAGTGTTTTGGTAGTGACTGAAGTGTTATAAGAAGACAATACCTGCTTTGTGAAGTAAGGTAGATAAAAAATATTCAATGTTCCATGTTACTTTTCCTACACATGCTTTAATGAACCAGTGTGTATTTCTCTATTTCTTCATGAGATTGCCCACATAGTGGGCTCTTTGTCTTTCTTAAGGTGAATAATCTTGGCTTGTCTTCAGTTTGTGGAATGTGTTCACCTTGGCAAACCTGATTTGAGAAGAAAGACAATTCATAAAAAGCTTTTCATACTAAGGTTTAAAAACATTGATATTTATAACTTTTCTCGTTTCATATTAAGTCATAAATACCAAGATTATTCACTGTTTCACTGTTGTGAAACTTGAAGCTTTCCATAGAATTGTGCTCTCTCTCTCTCTCTCCCCTCTCTCTCCCCCCCCTTCTCTCTGCAGTTTCAAAGGGTTTCTTTTTTTCTATTAGTTACCTGATGCTGGTTTTGACAGAAGTGATGAGCAAGGGATTGCTATTCATGAAGCTACAGCCAGTATAGATTAGTAGTTGACTGTATGCTTTGAAGGTAAAAAGCCCTGAGTTCAATTTTCAGCACCCTAATTCCACCAAAGGCACTGCCATAAAGTAAAATAATGGGAATTAAAGATAAATATAAGTAAAACTAGAGAAGAGAAGCAAAGAAAGAACAAATACACAGGGATTTCAATTTGATGATTATGAAGCTAGAGATGTGGCTCTGTAAATATACTAGCTGCTTTTTCCTAGAATCCAGGTTTGGTTCACAGCATCCACATGGTGTCTCACAGCCATCTACAGCTCTAGTTTTAGGGGAGCTAACACCTTCTGGTCTCCACAGGTATCAGGCAGAAATGTGGCATACAAACATACATGCAGGTAAAACAGTCACACACATAAATGCTAAAATAATACAATTTAAAAGGAATATAGGTATCTTCAATTAAAACTTATGCTTATGTACAAGTAGAGAATTCATTCAAATATATTTCCTGTATTGACACTAGTTCAACAGAGAGATTAAGTTGCTTATTTTCATATAATTTTTCATTTACATTATTAGTTATAAAATCAGAATAAATCAATTATAAAATGAAGCAAAATTAATGGTTTTCATTTTTGTTTTTAAATCTCCATCTCTAATTCACAAACTCTAATAAAAGATTGCTAATATAGTTCAAGAAACATTGAATATAAGGGTAGAATTGAACATCATTTAGCAAGAAGAATGAGCAGCAACTTTAAAAATATTGCTATTTAATAGAATCTCTACCTTTCAACCAAGTTATCATTCATTCATTATTATAAGTGATCTACCATTGAACTATCTAACCAGACATTTTCCTTTTTAATTACTTTTGTTCATACAATACTTTGATCGTATTCTTTCTCCTGTCCCACTCCAATATTCTTCCCACTAACTTTAAGCTCTCCCTGTCTCTCCCTCTTCCGCCCCCCCTGGAAGAAACACCAATCCAAAGGAGGGGTGGGTAAACCCAAATAAAAACAAACAGGCAGACACAAACAAAAGAAGGAAGGAAACTAATAAGAGAAAAAGTCTTACCAAAACAGAACAAAACAAAACAAAGGTGCTTACAAAAAAACACCAACAACAAAAACACGGAACATTTTGTGTTGGTCCACTACCACTAGGCATGGGGCCAGCCGTTGACTGTGGTTGACAGACAGTGATATTCTATTGAAGGAAGTTGATTTTTCCTTTGCCAGCAGATATCGGATCATGATAGCTTCTTGGTTAGGAGCTGGACTATATGATTTTTCTATTTTTGAAATGAAAATTACCAATTACATTTTAATAATCAACTTGCAGAAAAGTTCATGTTATTCTCTTAGTATTATTATGCTTCCCTTAAACATGTTAGCTACAACCGAGCAGTGGTGGTGCACACCTTTAATCCCAGACCTTGAGAAGCAGAGGCAGGCAGATCTTCATGAGTTCAAGGCCAGCCTGGTTTACAAAGTGAATTCCAGGACAGAGAAGCCATATTTTGAGAAACAAACAAACAAACAAAAGTTAAATCCATCCTTTGGGGTGCCATTCAGAAAAGCATTTGTTTTTGTTTTGTTTTTGTTTTGTTTTTAGAAAAACTAAGTGAAGGTGACAGTTTTAGCTCACTGAGAATTATTTTGACTCACTATTTTTAAATAACAAGCCACTGGAAGAATGAAGCATAGGAGATAAGCTAGATTTCAAGCTGACAATGCAATGAAACTTTACCACATAGGAACAAAATGAGAGAGGTCCATTGAATATTTTTATTTCCTCAACTGGACTTTCAATGAACATATTGGGTCAGAACTAAAACATTTGTGTTGCCATACGTATACAGCTACACATTAATGTATACATATAGTATATAATGACTACAGAAAGTTTAAAAGAACACATTTACTAAACATTTTTCTAGACTTTTTTTTTGAAAACTCAACACTGCTCAATTTATTTTTCTATGAAGCCAAAAACTAATAGTGAGTAATTAGGTTATCATCATAATCATTATTGAAGCAGGATGCTAGCTAGCTATAGGAGCTGTGTAAAATATATTGACTGCCTTCCTCCAGAGTAATTGCTGGACCAAGCCTCTTTGTGCCCATAATCAATTTTAGCAATAAATGTTCTCTAGCTTGAAGCACTTTGTCCCACAAAAACTCAAGAGCTCTTTGAAAAAAATGATATTTCATAAAGATTTTAATCATTGATGTCTTTGTCTTGTATATGGACAAGTATTGATTCATTGTCAGTTTTTAATCACCTCAAATCTCAGCTAACACAAACACTATTATTTCAAGTATACAGGTATGACACAGCAATTTTCTTTTCTTTGATAAAATTCCTCATGTGTTCCTAGGTTGCTCTGGGTCGACAAAGTAGATTTGCTGGTTGTAACTATGCTTTTTTTCTGGATGCCTAGTTGCCTCCTAGTGTGTAACACTCTCCTATGAGATAGCTAGGGCAACTTGTCTCTCTTTCACACCTCTCATCTTCTCCAAACCTGGCTCAGGTGTGTTTCGACAGAAAAAAAAATTCACACAGAGTACAGAAAAACTGGTCTAACCCTTTTGAGGCCAACATTTGGAAGTAGGATGCAAACCTCTCTGATGCATTTTACTTGTCAAAGCAAGTCAGGGGCTGACACAGATTCAAGAGGCAGGAAATGAGGAAGAGAAGAGCAGCGAGACCACATTGAAAAGGGCATGGGCTCATTAAAGGATGAAATATTTGGACCAATTTTGTTGTTAATAAACCATTTAGAGCAGATGTTCTTGCACAATGTAGTTCCCTTGCCAAGTAATATTTTCATATAAGAATAGCCTCTAAACAATGCCAATATCAGTCTTTCTGAAATAGTATAGTTAGTTAAAACATAATTAGTTAAAACATGTCTAATTTTATTAAAATTAAAATATGGCTTAAGTGTATCAAAATTAGAAGCCATCTTTAAAAGTCTAAAGACAATAGATGTGTGTCCATATTTCTTTGAGTGCCATAACAAATATTCTCTGATGTAGTCTCTTATACATCTGTAATGTGATCATTTTCTGCCCCTCAATAGAACCTATGCTTAAAGAACTGGCTTACTGCGATTAGGGTAATCATAAAATGAAATTTGATCCTAGCATCTGAAGGTCATTGTGCTTGTACTCTCTTCCACCTTCCACATTTTCCTGTTAATAATTTATTCAACTTTTAAGAATCAGTAGAGAAACTCCTACTTTCTGTTATTCTCCCAGAATGGAAAAAAAAATCTCTCTTATTTGTACCAGCAGCACATTTATGACACCAGTCTCAAGAGGATTATAATTATAATTGCTTTAAAGTACACCTCTTTCCGAGAGGGTGACAAAATCTGTGAAAACAATAGCAATAGGTAAAGGGGAAAAAACACCTTTCATCTCTCTATTCTTCCTGATGTGTGGGACAGAATGAAGCATGTGACTCATGCTGATTAAATGTTGTGTAACTTAAATACTTCTCTCCTTTGACATGTGATGAAAACAAGTGAAGTGTTATATAATTTAACAACATTTTCTGCACAATTGAGAAAAACCAGAAGAGCAGTTTAAATAAGTGCTATTTACTTTCAAGTACCATTTTCTTCAAAATAAATCCAATAAATGGAGGATTTTTAAAATGCAACTGGCATGTTTATATGTTTATGAAATGCCTAAAGTAAATGCACAAACCCAAAACTTATTATTTTATTTTCTGCTAATTTAATCCTCATCACCTTTTAGGACTTTAATTTTATTTTTCACTTTAGTTGATGATAACAAGAGAATAGTTCTCCAAACCTTTAGACAATATTGCCTTAGTTGAGTTACTGCTCAGGAGCAGTCTTCGCCATATTTGTTAAGAATGCCAGTCATATGGATATCCCAAGGAGTTAACAGAATCTCTGATGTTAATCAATATAACAATTTACAGGTTTCGTTCTTTTTTCAAATGTTTAGTCTTTGTGAGGATGTATTTATGGGTGTCTGCTTGGAAAGTGACTAGATGAGCACGTGTGGTCGTGTATATGTGGAGGTCAGAGAACAACTTTGGGTGCCAGTCTATATCATTACTTGACACAGGGTACTTACTGTGCTCAACACTGTGAATATCAGCCTAGGTTGAACCATCTTCACAGCCCTAAACCTGAGAAAAAGATCATAATGTATATGAAAGAAGTACCACTTTGCCCATTAGCTTGCCACAGATTCAGCCCAGCATAAAGAATAACTACTTTTGTCAAATAGCATGTGACATTAAGTAACTAAAGGGAAAGAACAGAAAGAACTGATTACATGAAAACGTTGCTATCTTGAGAGAGTGGGGAGATGACTATGTGGTTAAGAGCACCTCTTGCTCTTGCGGAGGACCTGGTCTAGGTTTGGTTCTCAGGGTCTCTTCGCACTGCTCCGGCTTCTGCAGGCATGTGACATATGCATAGAAGAAGAAGAACACTCATACCCTATGAACAAAATAGCAAAGTGAACAACAAAAACAAGTTTTAAAACTCGCATTTTGGAGATTATGTAGGTGCGCAAATTATAATTACCTATCAGTAATTCTGAATGATATTATAAACAAATCACCATAACTTAAAGAACATTTAGATAGCAAGAATGGTTAAGAGATTGGTAGGTAAAGTGTCTACATTTAGAGTTTATGTAATGCTTAATTGTGGTGACTTTAGAAAAATTATTTGTATTCTCTATGCCACAAATTTATTATGTGTAAATTATAGGTGGGTTTCCTTGGTTATTGTAGAACTTAATTAAAGCAAAATATGTAAGGTACACTGATGTTTGGCTCAAAAATTAATGAATAAATCTATGTGAAAATGATTCATATGGAAAAAGCCAGTCTTCAACCATGTACTACTACTACAATATTGGAAACATCTTCTGGTTCAACTTGTTAGAAGGAAATAGAAATACAAGAGGCATAGAAGCGTTTACTTACATATTCTATACTTTGTAACCTTATGAATCATTTCCTTGATTTAGTGTCTACAAAGTGGCCTTCAGTATAGTCTAATAAAATATTATGAATTGACCAAGGTTCACTTCCTCAGTTAGCAGCAGAATAGCATGATTAGGGGAAAAACAATGTTTTGTCACACACGTTGAACACATACAATTGCCCAGGACTGTAACTAGGAAAATATATATAAATTAAAGATTAAATATAAATTTATTATTTATTGAATACATGAATGTTAAGTCATTGCTTTTACATGTGTGAATAAAATTATACCACCGTAGATTTTATTTCATTCTAAGTACTGATAGATAATATTTCCTCAGTAATCTTATTTATTATGTCATATTTGTATATGACATGTATATATGTATATGTGTTTACATACTTCAAAACAAAATGCTTCATTTTGACAACTTCATGCTATATTTTTATGTAAAACGCTTGTTGGAATAGATCATAACTCATTTATTTGCCTATCACTATGTGTCCAAATATAAATAATTTACTATGTGATTTAGTATAAAAATTAAAGGTATCTTTCAGTATTTCAATGTATATGGAACATATAATTCTTATAAAAAAGAGTTATTAAATTCAAATATTGTAAGTCTTCTATGTTACATTTTTTAATTTCATTATGGCTATATAAAATAATATATAATACAAAATTACCAAAGTTTTGCAAATTTTAGTTTTTGAAAACATGGAGAAATGAACTAGGATTATCCATGGTAATTTACAAATGGTAAATCAGAAGTCTAAGTAAAAAATTCATTTTTTTAAACAAAGTTTGTAAGACATAGACTTTATCAGACAATGAAATATGCTGACTTTGTTAATCATGTTTTTCCTTTATTGTTTGAAACAAACCATTTATAGACAATGACTGGATTGCCTTTGATTGTTGTGTTGCTACTGCTCAAGGTTGTAATGTGAAATCTGCCTGAGTCATTTTTTATGAACTTAATACTATAGCATACACATTGGTTGCTAGTGATTATGTTTTATAAAGATACACTGCTGAATAGAATGACATTTTGCAACTGGGGTGAATGTGAAAGTATTATATTATATAACTTAGCTGTTGAGTACTTCTTAGCTCCAAGGAATAACTTGGCTTTTTCTTCATTATCTTTGCAGCCAGATTTCAGTGCTATTTCTGGTACATAAGAGTCTCTAAAAGTATTTGATGCTAAGTGATAATGAATAAATACATGTTAATTTTCATCTGTTAAATCCTAAGAACATTCCAGAACTTCGATACTCCTGTTAAAGAAGAAAATGTATTCCAGTGATACATTTTGGTTTTTGCGATGACATTCCTAGAGATATAATTGGTAAATTAAGCCTAAATAAGAACATTTGGGCTTTCAATTCCTGCCTGACATGGATGTCTGCGACAATTTTTTTGCAATGTGTGAAGTGTCAAAATAGTGATGGTTCATCCACTTTCTCATTTTTCTCTCCCGAGTAACTAGCTTGACTATACAGGCAGATTCCCTAGCCCAAGAATTTCCAGGTGCATTTATTTGGCTAATGGCAGCTCTTAAAAGAAACATGAAAGAAAGCATCTAGAATGATAAGGACACTTGAGTGATGGGAGATCCTCTCAGGCAGCCTTCTTACTTGTTTAATTGTCTACAGGCCAAAAATTGCTCTCTTCTCTGAGTCTAGGAGTAAACATAGTTCTCTATTCTAGTGGTTTCATAAGACTCTATCTTCATCTTTGCAAACATTCTTTTGATAAGCTTTTACAATATTACTCATTCTTGCAATGGCTGATTGATCCTCAAAACAAAGTTGGAACCTTACTGCCTGGTAAGAACATTTAACATGAAGGATGACACAAGAAATATAATTTGAGTTTATCAAACACTTTCTCAATCTGGGACTATATTAAACACATTACATTTATTAGTTATTTAATCTTTATGATATCAAGCTAG